>NC_138050.1:84092213-84614713 GCF_964194185.1 Rhinolophus hipposideros | reverse complement strand
CTAATTTGATTAGATATATGCACCACCATGTTCACTGCTCATTACTTACAACAGCCAACATATGAAAACGATCTAAGTATTCATCAACAAATGAATGGATAAGGAAGATATAATATAGATATAGATATATAGATATAGATATAGATATATAGATATAGATATATATAGATATATAGATATATAATGTAATACTATTCAGCCATAAAAAAGAATGAAATATTGACATTTGTGAAAATGTGGACGGATTTTGAATAGATTATGCTAGTGATACTAGTCAAAGAGAGAAAAACAAGTAATATAGGTTCTCACTTAATTGTGGGATTAAAAAAATACAAAAAAAAAAACAATTATAAGCTATGTGGTAATGGATGTAAGTAGACTTATTGCAGTGATCATCTTACAACATATACAAATATTGAATCATTACATTGTATACCTGAAACTAATATGTTATATATCAGTTATACCCCAATTAAAAGTATATTTTACAATTTTGACCGTTTCAATTTCTAAGTCATTTAAATTTTCTATATTTTTATGCATTCTTTCAGAATATACATTTTATTAATGTCAGTTCTATACATTATATGGATTTAACCAACACTAATGCCAAACTGATTTAACCAATTCCAAATGATTATCATCTGGTACATATGTGGGAATTGCTTTCCCATCATCCTTTTTAGTTTGATTTCACTCCTTCTTTCCAACCACAATGTTCCAGATGCTTCTGAACTCATCCACATTCTAAACCGCTATATCTTCTCAATATATTTATTTCAGTGCTTATACCAGACCAAGTAAATTTCTGCCACATGAAGTAGTTATAATAATTAACAACAGCTTCCTGACCTTGAAATTAGCTACAGTTATTTGGTCCATGCTTGAGTATCTGACCCAATGTCGGACTCTAAACCCACCCTTGGGTAAATTGGGTTCTGGACTGAGAAAGGACTGCGTTAGTATTACAGAAGAGAATCTGAAGCGGACACACACAAAGCCCCGGTGCTGTGGCAGCCATGTCTTCTTATGTGAGTATAGAACTGGTCTGCAGCAAGAGAGGGCAGAGAGAATGGTAGCAACGTTTGGTGTCACCCACGAGCCTGGTTTCAGATTAATTAACCCTCAGTCATATTCCTATTCTTGGTTATAAAATATCCTGTGGTTTTTATTTCATCTGGAATGAAGAGAGGTTGGGAGGTATAGAGGAAGGGGGGATGGTAGGTAAGGAAACAAAAAAGGTTGGTGGGCAGGGAAGAATGAGGGAAGGATAATTTGTGTGTGATAAAATGTTTATGTGTACTATACATGCTGTGAATATATAAAAATTAATTAAAACTACATTGTCCAATTTTAGTCAAGATAGAAATATGTGATCCTTAGGAGAAGATTAATTTAGAGCTCAGAATTTACAAAATGAATTGCATATGATTTTTAATTTAATTTTGTATTAATTTCAGGTGTACAAAACACTGTAATAGTTAGACATTTATACCCCTCACAAAGTGAGAACCCTCCTTCCCCAAGCTACTATCCCTCTGACATTATGTATAGCTGATACAGTTCCATTGACTCTATTCCCTATGCTGTACTCCACATCCTACAACCATATATATATTTAAATTTATAGTTGACATTCAATATCGTTCAGCTTCAGTTTCAGGTGTACAGCACAGTAGTCAGACATCTACACCCTCCATGAAGTAGTCGCCTTAATAAGTGCCCATCTGACACCCTACAAAATATTAACAACATTACTGATTGTATTCCCCAAACTGTCTTTTGTATTCCCCTTGGCAATATTGTGGCTATCAATTTGTGCTTTCTAATCCCCTCACCTTCTCCCTCATCACCTCCTTACGCCATATACAAGAATAAATTCAAAATGGATTAAAGACTTAAATGTAAGATCTGAAAACATAAAAGTCCTAGAAGAAAATATAGGAAGTAAATTTGCTGACTTTACCCTTAGTAATATTTTCACTGATATATCCCCTAGGGCAAGGGAAGTAAGATAAAAAATAAACATATGAGATTACATCAAACAAAAAAGATTTTTCACAGCAACGGAAACCATCAATAAAACAAAAAGGCATCCTACTGAATGGGAGAAGATTTGTCAGTGATACATCTGATAAGGGGTTAATATCCAAAATTTAATATTAAGGGGTTAATATCCAAAAAACTCATTCAACTCAACACCAAAAAAGCAAACAACCAAATTAAAAAATGGGCAGACGACATGAAGAGACATTTTCCTAAAGAGGTCAGACAGATGGCCAACAGACATACGAAAAAATGCTCAATTTCACTAATCATTAGAGAAATGCAAATAAAAAACACAATAAGGTACCACTTCACTCTGGTGAGAATGGCTCTCATCAATAAATCAACAAAGAATAAGTGCTGGTGAGAATGTAAGGAAAAGGGACCCCTTGTGCACTGCTGGTGGTATGGCAGTCTGGTGCAGCCACTATGTAAATGAGTACATTAATAGCAGTAGGTAGACCTAGAACAAAATCATAATAACTTTGAATGGCGATTGAGGACTAATAGACTTACTGTGTTTACATTGTAAGGTATGTAAATATCGAATCACTATACTGTACACCTGAAATTAATAAAATATTGTATGTCAACTATACTGCAATAAAATCTTTGAAGAACACAAATTATTTTGAAAAATAATTATACGTGTCAAGTAAAATATTTTTTTTTGAGATTTGCTTTGAAAATAAAGATACAATATGCTAAATTTATCACTGTCAATTTTAAAATGTGGCAAGTTTTGGTAAAGCATAGTAATAAAATAATTAAACCTGTTTGTGACCACTTTTATTTTCTGCTTCAAATTTTAGATCGATGAGTCCTTTCTGCTCTTATTTGTTCAGAGAACGAACAATTATTAATATTCAATCTAATATGCATTATTATTGAGTAAGATAAATAAAACACTTTCAAGTTATCTTGCTATTATGAAGAGTAAAATGCATTGCCTTCTTACAGTTTAATAAAGTGGCAAAATATTATCACAATAAAGGGAAAATCAACAATTTATCTATAATCCAAGAAGTTATATAACCAGTAAATACAGACATCCAAAAATGAACAGAATCTTGAATTTCATTTTTTAATATTTGAAGTACTTTCCCACTTTTTTGATGTGCTTCCTACATCAAAATATGTTTTTAAAACTTGTGAACAGAACTTCCCTCATATAGATATCATTTCAGAAAGATTCCCTTTCTGAGTAAATTACTTTTAAAAAATATTTACCTGAATAATGATAAAATATAATCGGAAATGGCTATTTTAAAAAGGCTTAATTTAAAAAAAGCACAACAGATATTATGGGAATTTAAGGCTTGAGGCTTCATGCTCTATGCCATTTGGTTCAGAGTATAGTTTTCATGATTTATTGACAGCTGCCATAGATGTGTTTTTTTCTTTTTTTTCAACTCAGCCCAACCCTGGTCAAACAATACACCCTCCTGCCTTTTTCAGTATTTTCCTAATATCTCAGCTCATTTAATTCTATTGATCCACTGAAGAGTATAATGGCACTGAAACTGGAATTAATAGCACCTCCCTTACCCAGTGCTAAGAGCTTTCCCATTGAGTCTGTGGACCATCACACAAAATCATAAATGTAGACTGAAAAGTAGAGTGACCTTTATCGGCTATTATTGTACTGAAAAATCCAGCAAACCTCAGAACATCATTTTCAATTTTATAGCACTGTTTTCTTAAATAATAAGGGGGGGAGTAAGGAACAACTGACCCCTGCTCAGCATTTACTTAAACAGAATTGGCATTAATAGAGTATTCTGTCAAAAATTCAAGCTCAAGAAAATGTATGGCTTTGTCCACGGCAGCAGCTATCTTAGCAGATTGCACTGTCACTGCTTCACACAAAGCGCATTGCAACACCATTAGTGGACATAAATAATGCACAAGCTCTTATGCAGTACTCAGCTAAGTGCATGGAAACCTTGGGCTCCTGTTGTCAGAAATTCAATGGATTAGTACCTAGATTTATTTTTAAGTCTGTAAAGCACTTTGTTCTTGACAGCGTTCAAAGTAGAAAGAGTGCTATCCTGAATGTGCATCTTAATACTGTCACTCCTGTCTTGTAACAGTAGATGATATATGGGCTGCAATATTTTGTTTTAATATTTAAAGTTTTCAGTGTGCAGATGCAAAGAAATATATTAATAGTTATCTGCTGTTACTTTATTGATCTGGAAAAGAACAAAGATAACCTGTAAAGTTTCACAGTGAGGCTAGTAAAATGGAGGCACTACAGTTACATTTAGTAAAACAGATAAACAAATTGTAGATGTCACGTATCGTCTCTAGAAAGTAAGGGCATTTGCATATTATATTTCTTCCTTCTAAATTAATATGGCATATTTCAAATCATATTTAAGGGAAATTTTAGCACGTTTTAATCTAATTAGCCCATACTTACAGTTATATAGTTCCTTCAACTACAAAGTAGAACTGTTTCTGCTTTGAAGGCTACGTGATTTTACATGGTTAACATTTTGCTGAGCAAGAGCAATTGTAAAATGTTACTCAAAATTGCTTCCGTATAACTTCAGAGATTGAGGGAACTTTCTGTCTGTAGATGTGTTCAGGATTTAAGCCTGATAATCTCTCATGCATTGAGAGAATAAAAGACGTTCTTATATAGATTAAAGACAGTTTTCTATTGATATTGGGGATGTAATAGAAAAACGGAGACATCTCATGTGAAGGTCAATCTTTCTCAGTTCTATGAAGAAATAAAATCGTACTCTAAAATAAAAACAGTTTTTCACTCTGTATACACAGTTCATGAATTTTAATACGATTTGTTGAAATGCCACTCAGTGAATTAACTATTTATTATCAGGACCTAATATTTTAGAGTTAAATATTTAACTAATGATTATTTATAATTACATACATTAAACACATTTATTAAGCTACATGCACGATATCATTTCAGACAATTCATATTTGACCATATCTGACTCTAATTAAAATTTGATTTTTAAATCAGTTTCCCAGTATTATGAAGACTCATTTCATTCTACTTACAAAGTTCACTGTTGAATAAAAATATGTTTATGTTCCATTATTTCAGAAGACAATCCATCAAACATGCTGTTTGAAAGGGTTGTGATTTGCTGTATAAAGCCAATATGGTGAAAAGGCCAGTAAAAACTAGGTTTCAAGATGGATTAAATATATCCTTAAATGGAGCTATCATCTTCTTCAGAATGAAAGTGATTTAAATAATTTTATTTTGAGGAGCTAAAATCTTCAACCTAGTGCACTCCTTTTTCACTCCAGCACAGTTGGCATAGCTACAAGTTCAAAGACCAACAAATAATTTGCATAGTCTGATCAATAGGTGGCGCTTTTCCCCTTCCTGACAATCTTGATCACTAAATTCTGGTACAGCATAACTTTTAAGTGTTGGAAATTTTCAATATTACCTATAAAATACAAAACACTTCAACTATTTGAAAGTTAATTTTTAATCTTGCAAGTTCATAAAGATTTACATTATTGTGGGTTTTAAGAAATTATATTTTGAAGCATTATTAAGTTTAGCTATCAATAATTATATTTAAAGAGAGCTGTTATCTTCAATGTTTAAAAATCCATAAAATAATACTCAGTTTCTTTAATTTTTGAATTATCCCCTACTTGTCCAAGTAGAAAACTTCTGTAAAGTGGTTTATACAGGGCCTCTTAAAATGTCACTATCATGATAAATGTACTTTATTTATAAGAAACTTGTCAAAATGAAACATGAAGCTATATTATCATAAAATTCATCTTGAATATGTAGCAAAACATGTAAACATAAGTAGAACATTTCAGCAAAAGATACACTTTAAATGACACATATCTATACATTGATAGCTTACATATATAAGAATTTGATTTATTTATACTAGCTTATTTAACTAAACCTGAGGATTATGGGCCATCTAAAATCTTTGTCAATAATAGTGATAGTTTTTTTGTAATTTTATAAATACGGAGATATTTATAAAAATACTTCTTTTAGAAATTATTTAAATTTACATTAAAATCATGTCTATGAAATGTTTCTTTTAAAAAAGCAGTTATGTTAAGCATATATTAAGTAGTTTAAAATATCTAGCTAATGTACTGTAAAAATGTAGTCTTTTTAATTTAAATGATTACCTAGTGACAAATGGTTTAAGATATGTTATGAGAAACATGATTAATTTCTGATTAAAAATTACATTATTTTTAAATATTACATTTTGTTTAAAATCAAATATTTGAGCCAAATAAAAAAATGCATAATAAAATTATATTGCCTAGATCTACTTTTTCACATTTTATTCCTAGTTTTACATGTCTCTGTTCTTGTTTCGTTCATCTTCACTAACTTTTTTTCTTTAATAGTGTACTTGTTTTGATATACTGTATTTAGATCAGAAATCTTACCTTACAAAATACTTGACAAGTCTATGGCCAGTCAGAAAATTAAGAAAAAAGTTATACATCCCTTTTGCTAAATAGTCTGACCTTTTTACACTAGTAAGATAGATAAATATATGTATATGAATTGTATATCAAAATTAACATTTTGATTTTCCCCACAATCTACAGTGTGATCCTACTCCTCTAACTATAGCAAAATGAAATATATTTTACAACTAAATTAGTTTGGTGTAAAAGTAATTGCTGTTTAAAAGGTTAAAAAAAAATTGCAAAAACTGCAATTACTTTTGTACCAACCTAATAAGTTTATACCAGATTCGCTCAAATTTTCTCCTCTAAAGAAACACTATCATATAAATGACTGGACACAGTATTTCCTTTTGATATGTCCTCAGTGATATCCCCTTCCTGAACCTCAGTACCCTAAAAACCCTTGAGCATTGTCAGTGGTAATCCAACCACTTTCCTACCATTCAAAGTCACAGTGTTTGGCTATGCTAGAATTCCCTTATATTGCTTATGTTTCATCACTTCTCTCTCCCTAAAGGTAGAATTAGGTATTATAATATCAAATTCAAAAGACATTTATTTCAACTTTCTTCTAGAAATGAAAGACTTTTTTCTAGAAGAAATTACATTCTGGAATTAATATTCTATATGGTAAATATGCAAGAAGTTGTATTGATATAAGGTACCACCTTTTAGGTATCTTAATAAAGTTTCCTGTACTTTGAAGCTCTTTTGGGAGAAGAATACATTATGTTGTAAAGCCAAGTTTTGGGAGGTTCATTATACATAGGTTATACTTCAAACAGCATGGCTCTTTGTGTAATTCTGAGTTGAGCTTATACACAGCCTGACATTATTAGGTTATAGTATAAGATAGATCAAGTGAAAATTCTATACTGTTCAAATTTAAAATGATCGTTGTAACTCTGATAAATGTCAAGTATCAATAATACTACGCTTAAACAGTCCTGAAGAGACAAAAGAACAAAAAAAAAAAAAAAAGAGATACGATAGCACAGTCCTACATTATCAAGACAGCAATGATAAAGTACAACACTTAAGAGATTTTACTAACAGTTTAAGAGTTCTGGCACAGTATAGCCTGTGTATAATGAGGCTTCTAAATGTTCATCTCACAGAACTTGAATTTGAAGAGATAAAATACTTTACAAACTCTAATTCATTAATCTTTACAATATCTCTGTGAAGAATTATGAACACCAATCAACAGAATACAGAGTGACAGCACTGAAATATTGAATTGCCAATCCTCTGAATGAGAGCCTTGAAGATTCTACCGACATTGAAGTTTTCTTTTTTTTTAAATTCCATTACTATAAGACTAAGTTAATGTGTTAAATCCTAAAAAGAAACATGTTGTACTTTGTTGGGAGAAGGAAAAGTAGAAAAGGCATGCAACCTTAGTATTTTGAATTTAATAATAGGTTAAACCAATATTTCAATGCTTAATTATAGGAATGTACAAAAGTATATTTTCAAAAAATAGCATTGTGTGTAATTTTGACTACTACACGATAGCCCACATCAATGTCAGATAAGATTTTCAATCTTGCAGCAAATTAGTCTGGTATTACTAAAGAACCCATTCAAGTGTTTTCACCAGAACATGGCTTCTTGCGTTGTATTATTAACAACTCTTCAAAGGGCAGACATCATCACATCACCATCAATAAATAGATATTGACCACATACTGTGGATAACCTGAGTTCTTGAAAGATCATGTTGTTTCTCACTTGTTAAGCTAATCTTTTATAATTTTTTTTTTCATTTTGAAAAACCAAAATTACATTATATCCATATATCAAATATTAGTCCAGGGGATCTAAAACATGTAAAAGGCATTTGCACAAATACATTTTAATGGTACTCAACAATGAATATATAAATGAAAGTATAGAAACAGTCAAGAATTAAGTAATAACACCAATATCTGTCCAATTCCAAAAGAAATATGAATTCTCCCACTTCTCTCTAGCGATGCCCTACATTTAAAAACCTTAATTAATTCTACTCTATCTATTAATACTGTCAGTTCTTTCCATCTTCACTACCACTATTCCACTCCAAGCAGGATCATGTGTACAGTTGTACACATGTATAACTGTACATGTTTTCATTGTATTACTGTATAGGGACCATTCACTTTGCAATCTATGAGAATGACATTACCTACGCAGGTGCGATATATAAACTGCAAATCACACACAGGAGCCCTGAGTCACCATCCTCTCTCATCTGGACTACTGCAGCAGCTTCCTATTTCGTGGGCTCTGCTTCCGTTATTACCTCCTCCAATCATGGTCTACACTGAAGCTAAAGTGATCCTTTAAATGTGTACCATACACCATGAAATTTTCTTCTTTAAAACACTTCAAAAAGCTTTCACTACATTTCAAAAACAATTAAAGTCTCTTACCATTTCATTTACTGTCTTTCTGCCTTAAGTTCACAATCCATGGTTAACTCTTCCACTGAACACAAATGTCCCCTTATCAAAGCAGCATTTGTCTGATTGCTTATTTTAAATTAGGAGCTCCATCTTCCTTCTCTCCATTTATTTCAGGTCTCGATGACTGACATCTTTGTGGCACTTCTTATAATTTATAATGAGTCTAAAGTGTTTTTTTTTATCTTCTATACACACTATTACTTAATTACACACACACAATTGTCATGTATATAAGTTACTAATATTATTATCCAAATAGATGCAAATTGAACCCACAGTTGAAGTTATTCTATTAACGTTAGTGAAAACTCTCATTTGTTTAGACAATCAAGGTTTCCAGAGTGCTTTTATACTTACCATTTCTTCTATAGATTCTTAGATCCTATGCATAAGACATGGCCAGTACTATTATCCCCATTTTATGGATGATAAAACTGAGGTTCAGTAATGCCAGTTTCCTATCCAAAGTCATAGAGATAGTAAGACTTTGAGTTGTGACTTGAACTCAGCATTCTTTACCCGTATCTAGAAATTTTTCTATTATAAACAACAGAACGGTTGATTCCTTTGAATGGCCACACTAACATACTGAAGAAGCATGGCATTGTATAGTCAGCCTGCAATGAGTTTGTTAGTCCTATATTATGAAGAATGCTATGCTACTGTGATCTTACAAAATATAAATTATACTGTAATAAACTTTGAATATACTACTGAATTTTGACCACAGCTAGATAGATGAGTTCTTAAGGTCACTTATTTTTTAAAAACTATCAATAGCTGAAGCAGTCTTCATATGAATAAAAGTAAACTGTATTATACGCAATATAAAAAGTATACATAGCATAGTCTGCCAATTATGTAATCTTGTTTTTTTAAAAAAATTCTGTGTACTTGACACTTGTCAAAAACTTAGATTGAAAAAAGAAGTCTGTCAACTATTACACCTTCCAAGAATCTAATCGATGTGTCCAATTTACTATTCATAATTTGCATAGCATACTTACGGTTGTATTCCATATTTATCTTCTATTTTCTCATCACCGACTTTCAGTGTTCATCAGGAATATAGATAAAAATCCTGTTACTTTGACCATAAAGTTGAATATATAATGCATTTATTAATTTATACAAAACTAAAAATAGTAAGTGTGCTTCCTTATTTTGAAAAAAAATCAGTAAGTATGCTTCCCTATTTTGAAAAAAATCAAAATGAGAAAAACATGTTTTGGTTTTACTATAAATATAATAATAATTGTCTGAATTTGCGATATAAGACGTCTAAATCAGAAGAGTCTTTATAATAACATGAGAATAATAGTTGGGGTTTTTTTATCATAGTCAGCTACATAAGTTGTGGACCCCTGAACAAATGGATATCCCTTGTTCAAAAGGCAGGAATAAAGTATCACTAAAGGAATGTACTATGAAACCTGTTTCCTGTCTTCATTGCTGTCTCCTTTCCTCCCTCTTCCCTTTCCCTCCTCTCAACTTGTCATTGTGTTTTTGTTTTGTTTTGTTTTAATTAGCTGTTTAATATGCTAAGACAAGAACAATTCACATTTTAAGTTATTAAAATGGATTTCACTTTTTATTTTTATATTATTAAACAACAACTTTAAGTGTAAATACCAGAGTATTTCACTTACATAAAGAATAATTGAATGTTATTCAAATGATGCAATTCTTATTTCTTGACCCATCACTGGAAGTGTCTCAAGCTGGAAAGAGACAAATACTCATACAGACCAAACTCAGTAGGGCTGGAAAGAGGAAGAAAAGATCAGCCCCAACCCTGAGGGGCAGAGAGAGGCAGACTGCATCTGAGCCAAGGCTCCAGCCCCAACTCCCCCCTAGCTTCATTGTCCCACACCACTTATAAAGCACAAATTCAAAGAAAATTATTAAGTATTTCAAGACAGGAGCACAGACATTAAACCCAAGGTGTGAAGTGAATGACTATACTGGTTGTATGTCCATGAAATGGCTTTGGTTTTTATCTCACATATGTTCAGTCACTATTCTAGGTAGATATACTCTTATCCCCATAGAACTAAGAAAAATATTATGACAGTTTTAGTAATTGGTCCAAGGTCTCACAACTAGTTACTAATGTTCTTAGAGGGTAATTTTCAACTCGAGTATGAATGACGATATACTAAAATCACTACATTAAGATTTAGGTTAAATACATTTAACTGTTTTTCCTATCTATAGTATATTGCATGTGCCCACATACAAATATTTATGCATATATGTATAAGTTTCTATACATATCTGTGTGTACACACACATCCACATTCTGCCTTCTCTTTAAGTATAAGTAAATTAATATACAAATTGTATGTATATAGTCTGTAAATACACAAATATGTGTATATGTTTATGCACACACAAACACAGAGGAAATTATCCTGTAATAAATCTGTCGGGTAGTTTCACAGTCAATTGTAAATTACATTTTTGTAAATAAATTGGTTGGGAATTTTCTTGAGACTTTCCAGAAACGTACATTTACCTTCAAAAAAGCCATTTTATTTTGAAGTTTTATCAATACTCATACTTTTCTATTGCCTCCGAATTATAATAATAATTAAGTTTAAAGTTCAAAATATTAAAAAAATTTAAGCACTGTTACCTTTTTTCCTGGCTAATATTATGTAGCCTTCACATTGTTATACTTCTGGATATGGCAAAATTTGGACACGCCTACATTGATAGATTTAAAAACTATATCAAATCTTACCAAATTTTAGTATATATTCATTTTATACATTTAAATTGTCAACATATCTGTATGATTAAAAAAACTCAAGATATTTTTTTCTTTTAATTATGATCTATATTTGGAACAGATAAATTCAATTTGTTTTATATAATACATATTTTAATAACTTTATGGTGGAATAAGAAAGAGTTCAATGATTTAAGATCTAAGAATTGATATTACTATACTTAAAAAGTCACTAGGAACCCTGTGAAATGTAGAAAATTCATACCTTATTGTGGAATGAATTAAAATAGCATCCCTAATGTGCCAACTGATTTTCATAATAGTTTGAGGCAAAAAAAAAAAAATATTTCATGTTTTTGTAAAAGTATATAATAATAATAATAATAATAATAGTAACAATAATAAGAAGGAAGAGGAAGAGGAGGAGGAGAATAAAAACCAACAACATCTTTTGCTTTTCTGCAACTTCACCATTATCCATCAAAAGAATCCTACCATGGACCTAATTTGTTGGAAGTTTGCAGTTAAGTTTATGTTTTATTCTTGTAAATTAGTTGGGATTTTTGCGGGTGGGGAAATCCTAATGGAATTCAGTCTTGTACTGCATAACACATCCAAGGATGTGTGTTATTCTTACATTACAACACATACTGTCATGTCTAATTGCTTAATTATATTCTGACAGAATCGAATGTGGAGAGGGACAGAACCTGTTCAGTACATTCCTGTTAATGTCAGGAATCTCGTATAGAAGTAAACATATCCTTCAATTATGCAAGAATAAAAATTGTTCTGCTGATAAAAACTAAAACATTTTAATGGGATTTGCATGTGGATATGTGGGCCTGATTTAGGATAGTTTCTCAACAGAGAAAATGAAGAAAAATAAAATAAGTTCTATTTTACAAAGGAAAAAAGGAGAAAACATGGGTTTTAGCTGAAACAGAATAATTTTGTCAGTATAATGTATATAAGTTGCAATTTAGAAAACACAGACAAATTCTATCGTGTTAAAAATTGGAGTCAAGTTTCTTGAGGAAATTATGTACATAGAATAGAAAAAAATTAATAAACAATATGATACTAAAACTAAAAGTAGCTAATTTGGGAGGAGAAAGTCAATAAGTCACTTGGAAAGTACTGCATTTTAAAATACTTTGAGGATCTGTTCATTTTTTTCTTTAACTTGAAAATGATACATATATAGGAAATATCATATTTTCCTTTTAAACTTTGAAAATCTTTATCAGTCATGAGTTTATCTTTGCCACTTGTCATATTCATCAGTTTTGATTGATAATACAGTATCTCTTTGCTATCTGTCCTTTGCAACTTCAGTGTCTTTCTATTGTATATCTCCAAAATACTATGTATTTTAAATATTGGTGTCAATAGTATCTTTTATGAACCAACCCATTGTAAATCTGCAAGTACCTTAAAATGATTTTTCTGGATTTTTGTGGTACAAAGTGGTATAGAGAATAAATGCTTACTCCTAATACTGAGACAATCCCAATGCTTACTAGTTGTCCTTAATACATATGTGGCCATCTTCTTTGTTTTCCTGAGGCTATCCTCATGTATGAAAAAGAAAAAGCCACTTTATAGGACTACCTAGATGTAAACTAACACATTGCTAACGTTATTTAATTCTCCCTACATCACTATCATGCTGTTATCATTATTCTTTCCATTGTACATACACAGACATTGTTCTAAACAGATTAAGCCAATTGTCAAAAGGTTTATAGGTAGTAAACAAAAAAGAAGGACCTAAAATCAAAATAGGTGACTTCAAAACTCCTTATTTTAAAAATAAATTTTCTAACTCTTTAGTGCTTTATGATTTTTCTTTGTTTTCTAACATTTTGCTTCCCTTCTAGAGAGATTGATTACAGCCATTTTAGGTTCATACTAGGTACGTTATTTCTCAGATAACTAGTTTTATTTTCTTCTTACATTGTTCTTTTTACTTGGATTTTTCTCCCTTGCCATTCTAAATGATAACTATTTTTAATAAGTTGTTTTCATAAAGGTATTACATTTGTCTTATTATCTTCACTGTCACATACTGTCAAATGTAAAGAACACGTATAAGAACAAAATAACTATATAAGAACATACCCATATAAGAACACACATGAGAATACGAATATAAAATATACATGTATTTGTGTTTTATTCTTTTAGATTATGCATTTTATATAGGTATATGTATGCATATTTACACACACACACACACACACACACACACACACACACACACTAGAGGACTTTCAAGACAAAAGACTCTATAAATGTTTGCTTTACTTTTTGAATCATTTCCAATAACCAGAGTTGCTTGTATCTTGGAAATAATTGTGCTTCACTCTATTTAACCTGTGTTTCAGAATTAGTAGTAACATTTATTGAATATTTGTTTTATTACTGTTACTAAAGCCATAAATATAAAAAATAAAATAACAGTGCCCTTCAGGAGTAAATGGAGTTGGCCAAAACTCAACTTTTTGACAAAATGTTTTAAGTTTTACAATGACCCTATTTGAGCAATTTTGAAATCCAAAGCACATACTTCTCTTTATAAAAAATGATATTTTATTATATAATCAATGGCATATACTCAACATTGTAAAAACATATGCAACATATGTAAAGCCATCTTTACCTTAGCAATACCACTTTATGAGAACTTATATAAGTGACACACTGGTGATGCTTGGATTGTAAATATATGTATAAATAACATGTGTTTGCTTATTTTATAAAAGTAAATTATTTATAAAATGTTCAAAAATATTCGTAATGTTTTATTTATTAAATTTATTAGGTGACATTGGTTTGTAAAACTATATAGGTTTCAACTGTACATTTCTATAATATATCATTTATCTTGAGATTATCATGCTAAGTGAAATGTTAGACAGAAAAAGTCAAGAGTCATATAACTTCACTCATATATAGGATATAAAACTGAAAGCAACAAAGGAATAGGACAACAAACAAAGAAACAAAAGCTCATAGACACAGACAACAGTTTAGTAGCTACCAGAGGGTAAGGGAAGAGGCAGGGAGGGAGAAGATGAAAAAGGGGATCAAATATATGGTGATGGAAGGAGAACAAACTCTGGGTGGTAAAAAATATTAACATTGGGTAGAGTACTGGTCCCTTTTCCTTCCTCACTGAAAGAAATTTATAAAATGTACAACACATGAATTTTTCTGCAAAATAAAATGGCACATATATCTGAGTTATTAAGGGTTTGTTAGAAAATCTGGTCAATGCCATCTCACTTGGTCAGATGGAGACAAAATCATGTATACTAATCCTTTATTACTGGATTCAGCATGTTTTTGCATAATCAGGTTTTGTGATTCACTAATAGTGAACAAGTGAAAAAAAACACATTTTATACTTTCTAAGCTTTTCAAAAACAGATTTAAAGCATTAAGAGATTTGTGGGTACTAAGATTTGAGATGGTGGACTAGATACAAACAGCCTGCATCCTTCTGCGAACTCATTAAAATTTCAACTAAATTATAGAACAATCAACCTACAGAGCCATCTGAAGTCTGGAAACCCAAACAGAAGCCCTATAACTAAAAACATAAAAAAGCAGCCATATCAAGGCTGGTAGGAGGGGGAGAGATGCAGATGGGCCCAAAACCTCTGTGTGACAGTTGAGAATCAGGAGGGATACCTCAGGTGGCTCCCCCAGGAGAAGCAAGGGATCCCAGCACCACAACAGGTATTGTAGCTCAGAATACTGGTGCTGGGAAGAGAAGCCCAAAACATCTGGCTGTGAAAGAGTGGGGATTCTGACCATCAGGACAGGATACAAGACGGCGGGAAACTCAGATGTACTCTTAAACAGCCCATGCACAGACTTACTTGCTTGCAAACACTCACCCTTGGCTGCCGAAGAGGGAAGGTGACTCCAGGGGTATCAGAGTCATATGGGAGGGCTTCGGAGCAAGGGCTGGAGGACAGTCACCATTTTCCCTGTGAGAGATCCTTCCCCTATACAGCCAGAAGTTAGGTGCCATCTTTCCTGTGTTGAGCACTCCCCAACAGGTCTAAATCTGAATTCGACTGGTCTGGAGAGCTCCGCTGGGACCCACCCAACCCAACTCCCCCAATACCAGAGGCACGTTTGCCATGAGCAGCCAACCCTACCCGCATTGCAGTCTTTCTTGGAAAACTATCGAAGAGCAGCAGGCCCCAGGCCTCAGTATGCTCTGAGACTTTTGCTGAGTTGTTCTAGGCTTAGTATTGGCAACAAATCAGAATTTACATTAACCTGGTAATCACAACTCTTCCCACTCAAGTGACTTCCTGAGACCCTGCTTCACACAACTTGCATACTACATGAGGCTCTATCAGTGGCTGAACTTTAAGGGAGCCAGCAGGTGGCAACAAGTCTTGGGGTATCCTGGCTTTTTGCGGCATTACCCCATGCCCAGTATTGGTGGCAAATATCCTTAGTTCATAGTGTCGCCTCTCCTACACATTTCTAGGTTTAGCACGGGCAGCAGAAAACTGCAAATAACTTTTTGCTTCTACCAGGTAGCTGGCAGTGAGTGACCTGAACCTGTATTGAGGTCCCTCCCAAGAAGCCCCAGAACAAACATACTTGAAAGTTGTCCACAGACTGCAGCAGAATACTGCCCAATTATCCCCACAAATGGCATACACAAAGGGAGGTCTCAACAGGCACCAGAGCTCTCTGGGGCAAATCCCACTCAGTGAGGTAAGACACTCATACAGCAGCCCATAAACTGTAGACATGACCAACCTCTAGCCAATCAGCCTAAGGGTCAATTCCACCCACTGAAGTGTCAATAGCAAACAAGGCTCAACATAACAGGAGGGCACACACAACCCACCCAAGGGACACACCTGGAGCTCCTAGAGTGGGTCTGGGGGCAGGTAGAATGTGCCAGGACCCACAGGGCACCTACTATATAAAGCCACCTGGCCAAGACTAGGAAACATAACAAATCTTTCTAATACACAGATACAAACACAGAGAGGCAGCCAAAATGATGAAACAAAGAAATGTGTCTCAAATTAAATAACAAAACTCCAGAAAAAGAACAAAATGATATGGAGGCAAACAACCCACCAGATATAGAGTTCGAAACTATGGTTGTCAGGATGCTCAAAAAACTTAATAAGAACTTCAACAATGAGATAGCAAACATAATAAAAGGGCATAAAAAAACACAAAAAAAGAACCAGTCAGAAGTGAAGTCATTTCATAACTGAAATGAAGAATGCACTGGAAGGAATCACCAGCAGATTAAACAAAGCAGAGGATTGAATAGGCAATTTGGAAGACAAGGTAGCAGAAAACAATCAATTGGAACAACAAAGAGAAAAATGAGTCAAAGAAAAAAAAATGATGACAGTTTAAGAGGCCTCTGGAATGACACCAACCATAACAGCATTCGCATCATAGGGATACCAGAAGGAGAAGAGAGAGAGCAAGGAACTGAAAACCTATTTGAAGAAATAATGAGTGAAAACTTTCCTTACCTGGTGAACGAAATAGATATACAAGCCCAGGAAGTACAGAGAGTCCCAAATAAGATGAACTCAAACAGACCTACACCAAGACACATTATAATTAAAATGGCAAAGGTTAAAGATAGAGAGAGAATACTAAAAGTAGCAAGAGAAAGGCAACTAGGAATTATAAAGGAGCCCCCATAAGACTGTCAGTTGATTTCTCAACAGAAACTTTGCAGGCCAGTAGGGATAGGCACAAACTATTGAATGTAATGAAAAGCAAGGACTTATAATCAAGACTACTTTACCCAGCAATGTTATCCTTTAAAATCGAAGGACAGATAAAGAGCTTCCCAGACAAGAAAAAGCTAAAGGAGTTCATAACCACCAAACCAGTATTACAAGGAATCTTAGAGGGACTTCTTTAAGATGGAAAAAAAATAAAAATAAAAATATGAATAATAAAATGGTAATAGCTATGTCTCTACCAAAAATTACTTTCAATGAAAATGGATTAAATACTCCAATCAAAAGACATAGGAGGGCTGAATGGATAAGAAAACAAGATCCTTACATATGCTGCCTACAAGAGACTCTTTTCAGACTGAAAGACACACACAAGAGAAAGCAAAGGAATGGGGGACAAAATATTTCATGAAAATGGAATTAAAAAAAGTAATAAATCTGGGGTAGCAATACTTATACCAGACAAAATAGACTTTAAAACGAAGGCTATGACAACAGACAAAGAAGAACCCAGTAATCCCACTTCAGGGTATTTATCTGAAGAAACCCAAATGCTGCTTCAAGAGGATGTGTGCATCCAAATGTTATTGCAGCTTTGTTTACAGTGGCCAAGATGTGGAGGCAGCCTGGTTGTCCAATGACGGAAGAATGGATAAAGAATGGTACATATATGCAATGGAATATTGTTTGGCTATGGGAGGTAATGGGTTCTTGCCATCTGTGGTGGCATGGATGGACCTGGAGGGTATTTTGCTAGTGGAGTGTCAGACAGACAAAAACAGATGCAATGTGATTTCATTTATATGTGGAATCTAAAGAACAAAATTAACAAACAAAACAGAAACAAACTCATAGATACAGAAAACATGTTGATGGTTGCCAGATGGGAGGGGGTTTCGGTGTGTGGGTGAAAATAGGGAAAGCGATTAAGAAGGACAAATTGGTTAGTACAAAGTAGTTATAGGGATGTAGGGTATACATAAGAAACATAGTTAATAATTTTGTAACAATTATGTATGGTGTCAGATAGGTACTGGATTTGTTGCGGTGATAGATGGGAGGGGGGTGGGGGTTAAGGTAGAAAAGGTGAAGGGTTTAAGAAGTATAAATTGGTAGTTACAAAATAGTCATGGCTATGTGAAGTAAAGCACAGGGAACATAGGCAAAGATATGGTAATAACTATGTCCAGTGCCAAGTGGGAATTAGACTCGTCAGTGGAATCACTTCTTAAATTATATAAATGTCTAACCACTATGCTGTACATGTGAAATTAATATAATATTGAATGTCTACTGTAATTAAAAACAATTTTAAAAGGGCAGAAAAGGTGAAGAGGAATAAGAGGTTGAAATTTCCAGGTATAAAACAAATAAGTTATGGGATGTAACATACAATATAGGGAAATAGTCAATAATATTGTAATAGCATAGTACAGTGTCAGATGGTCGCTGGACTTATCATGATGATCACTTGCTTAGGTATAAATGTTCAATAACTATTATATATCCCTAATACTAATATAATACTGTAAGCTAGCTATATTTTTAATAAAAATCTTTAGAAAATAAAATGAAATTTTAAAAGAGTTTTGTGATTATTGCTTAGTAAACATTAACTTTGAAGTCACCTGAGGTTTATTGCCTCTAAATCTTCACTGATACTTTTACATATAAATAGTTTCAGGATAAAGGAGAAAAAGTAAGGATTTTCCTCACATAAAGTCACATTTCAATTAACAATTTAGAAACTGGCTTATGGAAAAACAAGAAATGATATTTTCTATATCAAGTGTTCAATCCACATAAGAACATAGATAAAAGAAGGAATGCTAATATATGGAGATTATATTGAAATGAAGAATTTTATAATATCAATGTCTGGTAATAAATATATTTTCTGTGATAGCTTTTAGAGTCTGTTTTAAAGTAATAGTGATATTTTTAAACCAAGGTTGCTGCAATGACCTCTTGATCTAAACATACATATTAAGATACAGGATTACAATACAATATCAGAATGCAAAAATATATTCACCTCTTTTGTAAAATATATTACTTAAGATTTTATACACAGCAAAAACTATACAAATAATTGTAATATTTTACCCATTGTGCCATGGTTGCTATCATTAGGAAGTTATTATGGAATATGCAAAAACAGAGGAAAAAGTAAAATTTGGCCAAATACCAGTTTATGTAAATACAAACTTACTCCAATTTGTCATTACTATAGACTGGATGTTTGTGTTCCCCCAAAATTCATGTGTGGAAACCTAATCCCTAATTGGGTGGTATATTGAGGTGGGGTTTTTGTGAGTTGACTAGGTCACGAGGGTAGAGACACAGAGGGTATATTGATCTGGAGAGATTTAGAGTGTCCTTGTCCTGGGAGACATTTGTTTGCATTCTAGAGTGGTGAAGGAAAGCTAGAAATACATTCTCTTTACCTCTGCACATAGGATTTATGTTCCAGAGTAAAGGTCTCTCACTCTCCTGAGGGGCAGGGGGACAGATATGCCAGCTACTCTATATAAGCTTTGAGATTCATAACTTGGGATTCAAACCCTGCACATTAAGGTGATATCAGACCCTCATCACACAGCTTCTTGGAGAATTAGAGGAACTGGTGCGGCTAAGATTCCTGTGGGAGTTTTGGTCTCTTACCCAGAATCTTGGTGCTCCTGTAGGCTAGTTTGTTAGCTTGCAAGCAGGATAACATGTCAGACCCTTCACACTTGCAGATGTGAAAGATCAATCCTTTCTAGAAATGTTTAAACACTTTTAGTCAGTAAGTGTTTACTACATGTTTTCCACTGGGATATGTGCTAGGAAAATGGAGAATAATATAATCATAACTCTATCCTCAATGTGTCCACCCTCCAGCAAGGAAAACAGATATGTAGAGAGCTAACTATATCACAATAAAATGTGTCCCTATTAGAGAAATATACGGTTACAGGAGACATAGAGTAACCAATTAAAACAATGGGTTTTTTGAAAAGTAGTTTTTGAAAAGTGGAAATTAAACAGAATTTGGTGGACATATAATAAACCTACAGAAGAATTAACTTTTGGTTAAGAAGTGTGATGGATGACCCTTAAATCTTTTATATATTCTGAGAGTTTATCCTTAAATGACTTGATGTAAAAGCAAAGTGATATGGCGTGCTTGTCAATGGGTCCTAACTCATTCACCAAATGCTCAGAGTACAATTATGTGTTTATAATATAACAATATGGTTAGACAAGTTTTTCCCTCTGCCAAAATACACATTGGCTTCTGCTATTATTGGTCCTTTGAAGCAGCTTCAATTATGTTAACCCTATTACAAAATTCATTACACTGCAACGTAATGGCATTGTCAGTTGTCTCTCCATCCTGGTCTCTAAACTTTTTGAGGGCATAAATGATCTTTTCCATCACAGCTTGGTTGGTGCTAAGTAAAGTACATGGTTGAGGCTGGTATCTTTCATTGGCCCCCAATATTCATTCTCCTTTTTACACATTTGGTAATACATTTAACTGGGCACATGGATTTCATCTCAGTAATATAATGCCTAGCTTCTTTCACAGTTAGATGAATCTATGTAATTGATTTTACCAAGGGCTGTGAATAGATATCATGACTGAAATTTCTAGATATTATACTTCACATGATTAAGAATGCATTTTCTTCTCTTTCTCTTCCTCTCCTACATGCCAAAAACAGATGCACTCAAACACTTCCTAAACATTTGTAAGGGACTAAGGTAATAGTACCAATGGAGATTCACATACTGCGTGTACAAATGTCTGAACGATATATACCAAGATAAAAAATAGTTATATAAAGTGTCCTCTATCCTAACTTGACAATTTCACCTTCATAACAACCAGGAAGACTGGATTTAAATCTAAAATTTTCAGACTATCTGAGTTCTCTTTGAGAACTTGGGAGTTAGAAAACCTGGCACCTAGCCTAAAGCCCATGACTGATTACCTTCTAGACCTGCCTTGTATTCTATTCTGCATAGTGAGATCAACTGGAAATATGCACGTGTACCCAGGATTACACATCCAAGCTCCATCTACACCCCGAGTGAATTGTCATCATTTGAATTCATGGGTGCACACACTGGAGTCATGCCTAAACTCAGAAAGATAGCCTTGGCCCTGCATGCAAGGCATTCTTGGACAGGGAATTCTGAGGTCCGAGGTACTCTGACTATAATCCTAGAGTAGGAGCACAGATTTCAGGTGGGTTTATACCCTTGTTCTTGGGCTCGTCTCTATATGTAGAGTATCATAGAGTGATGAGGTCCAGAACAGAACCCTCTGAAGCACAAAATACAAACAAGTAATCCTTTTTGTCCATATCTAATAGGGACACTAATTAGAGTGGTAATGAGTCAACTCCCACCATTTAGACAAGAGCAGTACTCTATGGCTGCACTGTCCAATATGGCAGACAGTAGACCAAATTGAGTGGCTGGTCCAAATTGACATGAGTTGTACATGCAAATTCTACACCAGGTTTGAAGATAGAGTGTGAAAAAGTAAAATATTTTATTAATAATTTGTTTGCATTTATTACATGTTGAAATTGTATCTTAAATATATTGAGATAAATAAAATACATTATTAAAATTAATTTCATATTTTTCTTTACTTTCTAAAAGATGGTAACTAGACATTTTTAATGTTTATATTAGGTTTGCATTTATGGCTTACATTATATTTCTAATGAGCAGTGCTGCTTTAGAGAGTAGCGTGGCAATAATATGGGTAAAACCCAGGTCTCTGGACAATCTTGTGGAGCAAAATCTTTTACTTGCTAGGAATTACCCATATTTCTTTCCTCTGTTCCTTAACAGAGAAATAAACGACTACCTTGTTTGAGCACTGTGTTCTTAGAGCAATGTGTGGTACCAGTTGAAGCCACATACCAACTAATATGTGGGTAATAATTCCAATAAATATAGTAAATAAACAAAATAATAGTTTACCTGCCAACAAATGGGATAGACAGATACATAAAAAGTATTAAAATTCACTTAATTACATAAATCACGTGAGAAGGAATTTTGTTTATTGCCATATTCAAAACTTATGGTTATTCCTCTTTAAAGTAGGCCCGCAATAAATATTCTTCAATGAATAAACATAACAAACGTATTAATAGCAATTCATGCTAAGTACTAGTGGAACCATATTAGAGTGTCATGTCGCAGTAGGCAGACCTCTTAGAGAAACAGAAAATATTTCATATGGAAGTTTCTATGGGAAAATGGTGCAGCCATAGCAGGAAATGTTTACCTATAAGTAATAACATGGCCGGGGGTGGGCTACATGTTAGTAAATTTACACTCTTCTATAATTCCACTCCGACATACTCTATAAGATAATTTACAAACATAGAATACATTCTTGCATACACTTGCTATAGGTGTAGCATGGATCTACACAATGTACATCTACACAATGTACTAAAAGTAAAATGTATCTTTATTATATGATGATATTAGGTGCCTCATTAGAATGTTGGTTTTAAAGCAACATCCATCAATGCTAACAAATAATTATCAACAGTATGATGAAAATATCACTGTATATCCTAAATTGACATAGTATAAATTTAGTATTACTAATCATTTTGTCATCTTTATTTTAAATAAAAGGGGTTTCAAAAAGGCATGAGTTTAACATTTTGATTTTGTGGTTATTTTGCTTTAATAGCTTTTATGATATTTCTTCACATACAGTATTGAGAAAAACAAAACCAAAAAAAGGTGAGGAGGATAGACTTTAAATTTTAAACAGTAGTTCTGAAATATCTATCATTTGAACATAGGTTATTATTTTCTAATATTTGAGCATTGGAATAGCCTGTGTAAGTAGGTGCAATTAAATGGTCCCTTTGTAGTTAATAAGGGTTTAATTGATTATAAAATATATAATTATATTGTTCAACATGCTCCAAATTTTTTGTTTTATACAAAGCTCCTTTTTTAATACTGAAGAGTTTTAAAGACTATGAAGCATTTTAATAGTAATGCAAAATGTTTCTTTTTACTTACATAGACTATATAACTTTTAGAAAGATTGCTGAATAAAAGAAATTACTAATATTAAAAATATATGAATTTCAGAGAAGGTCCAAAAAAGCAGAACAGGTAAACACTATGTTTGCTGCCTCCCAGGATCACATTAAAATTACAGTTATAGAAGACTCAATCTTGAGAATCATCTGAAAACTAGCTGAACAGAATACATGTAATTCAGGATATAAAAAAGAGGCCATATCAAGACTGGTAGGAGGGAATGAAGATGCAAAACTGGCTGATCCAAAACCCACAGGTAGTGGTTGGACACTGGGAGAGACATCTCAGTGGTGGAGGTCATCCGGAAGTATAAGGGGTCCTGGCCCCAGGCAGGGTTCCCCAGCTCAGGGGTTTTGTAAATGTTATCACACTTTATGTTGTTCCAAAGGTCCTTTAAACTTTCTTCACCTTTTATTTTTATTATTTTCTCTTTCAGTTGTTCTGATTGGGTGTTTTCTGCTACCTTGTCTTCTAAATCACTAATTCGATCCTTTGCTCCATCTAATCTGCTGTTGATTCCTCTTAGTGTATTCTTCACAAGGATGTGCACAAAAGGGAATCTTTGTGAACTGTTGGTGGGATTGCAAATCAATGTAGCCACTATGGAAAACAGAATGGAGGTTCCTCAAAAAATTAAAACTACAGCTATCTTATGACCCAGCAATTCTACTCCTGGGTATTTATCCAATAAAATCTAAAAGACTAATTTTAAAAAATATATGTACCCCTATGTTTACTGCAGAGCAATAGACAAGATATGGAAACTACGAAAATGCCCATTAATAATTGAATAAAGAAATTGTGGTACATGTATACAATGGAATATTACTTTGCCATAAAAAGAATAAAATATTATCATTTGGGACAAAATGGATGTGCCTAGAGGGTATTATGCTTAGGGAAATAAGTCAGACTGAGAAAGACAAATACCATATAATCTCACTTATATGTGGAATCTAGAGAACAAAAGAAGTGAACAAACAGAAACAGACACAGAGATACAGAGAACAAATTGATGGTTACCAGGTGGAAGGGGGCTGCCTGAAAGGATTAAGAAGTACAAATTGGTAGTTACAGAACAGTCACAAGGATAAAGGAAGGTATGGGCAATATAGTCAACAGTATTATAAAATCTATGTATAGTGTCAGATGAATACTAGACTTATTGGGGGAATCACTTCATAACTTATATAAATATCCAAACACTATGCTGTACACCTGAAACTAACTTTAAAAATATTGATCATTATGTTGCTCTGTATGCCTGAAACTAATCAAACATTAATAATAAAAAAAACATGAATTTCTAACTACTCCTTGAGCTGTTGAAAACACACAAACTAAACCAATGTTTAAATTCAAAAAGAAAACTATAGGGTTTGTTTATAATTGTTTAGGTGCTTTTTTGGGGGATGGGTTGTTTTTTGTTTTGTTTTTGTTTTATTTTGTTTTCAAGCTATAATTGCTGCAGATTAAAAAAATCAAAAATGTTAACAAATTATTTATATGTCTTATAATGTTTGGGAATGTCACTAGATACCCAGCCAATGTAATTGATGTAATTAATCTTAATCATTTTTACTTTTTACTAAATTAAACATGATGGTGAATCTTTTTTGTTAAATCCAGTCAAACCTGACTCCCATAGCTATTTGTTACCAATTTAGGAAAAAAGACACATGTTTTTCTTTAGGGCTGTGAATGATATTATTAAAGATAAGAACAAATAGATTCTGAATATGTACTTGAAAAATGGATAAACTCAAAATTGGTATTTCTTAAAAGATTGGTAGTTAAAAGTATAACCAAAGGGTATAGATGTGAAAAAAGAAAGACAATTATAATTTAACTTCCAATTACGAGGGATAAATGCAAAATTTCTTAAAATTTCCTTACTAAATTCTGTCTACAGTGTTTTAGTTCTGCAAAATAATGCTTTTGTACCTCGGTTAAGTAACTGATACAAATTTATTAATAGATTTACTATTACTGTTCTTCAGATAAGTGGAAAAATACTATTTTGATCAATTTTATTTTTGAGATATTTTTGGTTGTCTTCAATCATAAAAAAATTCTCATTCATTTTCATATTTCTCTTTTTTTCTCCTTCTTGCTTCTCCCGGTCTATGATTTTATTAGCCAGAATGTGTAGAAGGAAAAAAAAAAGTGTTTTATAGGAATATCACTGAAGAGTAATACTCCTAAATTCCTAAAATATTGTTGTAAATTTTACCAATTTTAGATCTACTTTTAATTTCATAACCTCTTGGGAAATTCCTTTTCATTTTATGGGAAATGTATATAAGCTCAGTATCTAAATCTGATTCAAAAACTATTTCTAAAATCAAATGTCTAAACAGAAGCCAAAAATTATTCATACACAAGGAGGAAAAAATTAAATGTAAGGTGACTTCAATGTGAGCCAAATGGCATAATGAGCCTATAAAATGCTTAGTGAAATGCAGTCAGGCCTGTAGATGTGTTTACCAAAAAGGAACGTTCTGCTTTTATATTTATTATTATCATTCACTGATTTAAAACTCCTATATACTGAAACTCAGTAAACATTTTAATTTACATAAAATACAGCATAAAATACTAACATAAGAATGGATTCAAAAACCACTAGTTTATTGAACTAGCCTCAGCAATTAGAAAAGAGAAAGATGTTACTGAGCCTAAGGAATATTTACTAAAACATATTATCAATATATATTTCCTTATGAGTTAATAATACTGCAGTGGGATTCATAAATGCCTTCTACCTTCATTTCATTGCTTGAAATCAATGAACTGAATCTTCTGAGTAAAATTTCAATAACCTATTGAAGAGCCAAATAAGCTTCACTTTTTTTCTTGTTTTTTTTTTTTTTTTTTTTTTTACTTTTATTAAGTTGAAAAGGAAAAAAAGGAGGTCTAGTTTACTTGTAGGGAATTTGTTCTGAGTGAGATTTTACTTTTCAGACTCTTGGGCTAATGATAAAAGTCACATACCGCACATCTTCGTCTAGAAACTATGGTGTCTATTAAATGTAATTACCTTTCCCCATGGCTTAAATTGACGGCAGATTCAAAATGAAGGTGGCTTCTATTAAATTTAATTACTTCCCCCTGAAGCTTACTTGGCAAAACTGTGACTAGTAATGAAAGTGAATTCCATAAAAAAGCTGCATGGTCAAGGTGTGACTCTTAAATTAGCAATGTTATTAATGAAAAAAATATGTAAAACAACACTTGAAATGTAATGTTCTAGTATTCATGTATGCGTTTCCAATAATATGACTGGTAAATTAAGTTCTCAGTTTTTTTACTCATTGGTTTCAATGTTCATCCAATAGATTATATTAATAATATATTGGCTATTTATATAATAAAGACAAATGCTAATTTTGAAAAAAATATCATCTAGTGTATCCTTGTACACAAAATAGTGAACGTGCTATACTTAATTGTATTGACATTTTAAACTAGCATGATGTAATAGAAGAGGAAAAGGCAAAAAATCAGAAAAACAAATTCTATTCTTACCAGCTATGTAATTAGTTCAATCTTCCTGAGTTGTTTACTTAATCTGGAAGATAGAACTGATAATATGTTTTAGCTACATAAAGTGAATAGTAAGAAAATTAGAGAAAAAAGTGTTATCTGCTATTGTTTTGTAAATCTCTTTGCCTTTTTATTATTATTTTATCTTAACCATCTATTTTGGATTGTCTTATTTTAGGTGGCTATTTTTCTGGATCTAAATCTATTCAACTTCTCACACATTCCCTCATCATTCTATGTTCAAATTATTGTATACCCACAATGTATTAGCCATGTGTCAGAGGCATAAACATATAATGTCTGTAGGATTCTATAGTTATATGGGAGTTAAGCAAAGACAAAAGACAATAAGTGTTTTCTCAGTCTGGGAAGTACTTGCAATGAGTCCAGAGTAGTTCCCATGAATCATGGGAAACTTTCACATCCCTTGCCTCACCATTTTGTAGGAATGTACTATAGCTAAACTTAGCATCTACCTACTCATTCAGCCACAAACACAGACATGTGGGCTTGCTGAGGCATGAATCAGGCACTGGTCTGCATAAGGCCTTGGCTTCAGGCATGCATGTCAAGCTCCCTGAGTGGTCTGCTGAAAGAAACTCATTATTCTTGAGTTAGGAAGAGAGTAATTTCTATCCTTCTTCTTGGGTGTGGGGCATGCTATCAGCATGGTAGAATGACAACAATTCTTCCAAGGAAATTCTGTCATCTAATTATTCCACTTTTGTCACACTCTAATATGTGTTATTCTGTCATGATACTTCTTACAAGTTATGTTATCTTATT
Source organism: Rhinolophus hipposideros (assembly GCF_964194185.1). NCBI lineage: Eukaryota > Metazoa > Chordata > Mammalia > Chiroptera > Rhinolophidae > Rhinolophus > Rhinolophus hipposideros. The sequence goes on along the minus strand of NC_138050.1, from coordinate 84,586,856 downwards.
TATACCTGATTTAGTCATTTACTAGTTCTCAGATATTTACTTTGTATGTTCTAAATAACTGCTTCTGTCTCACACTTATTTTCACACCTGTTTTCTATTATAGTGATATTAAAAAAAATATTTTCATACTTTTAAAGTGTGATAGTGATGGGCACTGAAAACTTTGGGAGCATGAACACGACTAGATAACCTACGCTAGTAAGAGGATTATGGAAGCTTCTTCGAAGAAGTAAACTCTGAGGGGAAATGAAAAAGAAGACTGCATAAAAGTTTTCCAAGTGAAAAGCATAAGGAAAAGCATATTGAATAAAAGGAACAGTACATGTAAAGACCCAGAGACAGAAAGGAGCATCATTTATTTGGAGAACCTGGATAGAACATAAAATTAAATGTAGTATGATGAAAGATACTCAAATAGGCCAATTTTGCAACTGAAATTCAGTGACTGAAAACTTTTTCCTCTTAACATCCCCAGATTTACTCAAGTAAAACTTCCTCTATGTCACCAAAATATTCAAAATTAAATGACATTTTAAGGACACAGTTTTAATATTTCATGTAGTTCATTATATACAATGAACTTGCTTTTATGGTTAACAATAAAGTTAATATACTGGAAAGTCTACATTATTATGTATTCTGTAAGCATAGGTAGTATTTCTGTCCGAATCACTATTGTACCTTTAATTTATAACCCAGTGTTTTGAATCTAGGATCAAGTAGTTGCTCTGTTAATTGACAAATTTCTGGATAATACTGATGAAATATGCTAAATACTGAAAGTGTAAATTTCACACAGAACACTGACAAATACCACTGTATTAGTTTTCTCTGTAACAATTACTATGAACTTTTAACCATTTTGCAATATAGACATGTATCATAAGATTATGCACCTTAAAGTACACAGTGTTATGTGTCAACTGTATCTCAATAAAACTGGAAATAAAAAGCACATACACAAATAACCATAAACTATGTGGCTTAAAACAGCACCAACTTAAATGTATCATCTTACCATTCTGGAGTTCAGAAGTCCACGTGGATATCACTGGACAAAACTCAAATGTCGACAGGGCTGCTTTTCTTCTGGCGGCTTTAGAGGAGATTTGGAGATTCCACCTACTTGCTTTTTTCAGATTCCAGCAGTGAACTGTATTCCTTGGTTGGCACTACCCTTCCTGCGTTTTCAAAGCCAACATTGTTCCTGACCATCCCTCTGTGGTCACAACTCCCTCTGATTCTCGTTGTCTGCCTGCCTCTCCCACTTTGAAGAACACTTGTGATTACTTTGGGCCCACCTGAGTACTCTATTCGAAGGTCAGAGGATTAGCAAAATGAATTGCATCTGATACCTTAATTCCCTTTTGCCACATAACCTAACAAGTTTTAGTTTGCAGTTTCAAGGTTAAAGGGTGGCATGGAATTGAGAGTGGGCATTTTGGGGAGCCCAGTATTCTACTACCACAACCAAAAATTCCCAAACCATTTGTTGGATCTGCAATCAGTTTCTAAGTCTGTGATGGGCTCTGTTTTAGCCAGGTTATGCTGCCAAACCAAAGAAACTCCAAAAATAAAGGTTTATTTTGTTCTAATGTCGCAGCACTCTGTGACTCACTCTGCCAGAGCAGCTATTATTTCATTCTCTTCTCATAGGAGAATGAAAAGGTACTCGAGGGTTGGGAGTTTCTCACACCAGGAAATAAACTCTGTCCCAGAAGTGACACACATTATGTGTGCTCAAAATATATTCACCAAAACTATTCAAAGTCTGCGCTAGTAGAAGAGGTAAAAGAAATGTAATCCTAACCACATGCCCAGAGGGCAGAAAGCTGAACATGTCTGGTGTATATTATTAATGATGAACATTCCTCTCTTAACTCCTAAATCCACACTCAAGGAAGAAAATTACCAGTTTGTTGGTGGGTGATTTTGAAAGCAAAATAGAAGCATAATACTCATGTTTAAATTGCTTATAATCCATATCAACTGAATTGTAAAAATTAATGTTTAAATGGTTTATAATCCATATGAACTGATGAATGAAGTCAACTATTTGTATTAAATAGAGAAATAGCATGGTTTATCACAGAGAACAGAAAAATAAATTTAGATAGCAGAGAAAGAAACCCAAAACAGGTGCTTCTTAAATACTTCAGCTAAAAAGTGATAATCAGTTTCAGCAGTTATTTTGATATTATTAATGCATGTTAAATGCAGTTAGCAGTGATTTTACTGGAAATTGATAGGGTTGTTACTTTGTATACATGGAAAAAACCTCTGTGTATAAATAAGTGAGATGAGTCAATTTAAGTAGGTAAACTGAGTCTAATTTAACAATCTGATATTTTTCAAAATTTGAATTATTACGAAAAAATTAAAAATGCTCCTTAAAAAGATCAGGTGATAAAATAAATAAAAAGAAACACACTAATTGAGGCTAAAAGTACAAGTTTTTTGTTGTTTGTTTTTCTCTCTGTGTTGCTATAGTCTGCTGTATTTTGTTCTTTGTATTTTCATTGGAAATATGAATTCATTTCCATTGTATTTTCAAACCCTGGCTTTAGGTTGTGATACCTAGCTTGAGAGATTATATAGCCCCATGTTACTTTCCACATTAAAACAAGTACAATCCTGGAAAAGTAGTAAAAATAGTTAAACATAAATAAAATGTGTTGCTAAATTGACAAAGAAGAAGAAATAAGTTCCATTTTGAGCCACCAAATGTGGAACCCAGACCCTGGAGGTCAAATGAGAAGCAAATCTGTTTTTTATCCTGAAGCTATCTGCTGAATGCTGTAGACCTTTAACTTCTATTTTGAAGACTATGTTAAACACGGCAGAAAATAGAAATAAATCCTTAGGCCCCAAAAAAACATGAAAAAATATCTAATAGGAGACATCTGTGTAAAACTATGGTATCAAAGGGTTATATTCTCTGAATAATGTCTGATGGAAGATAAAAACTATTTGCTAAAAAAAGAAAAGCAAAAAAAGTCTCATTTTCAATTATGGAACAGGGTGGAAAGGGACAAATGTCTGGAAAATCTATAACCACAATCTGGTTCTCATATAGATTTGTTTTATGAAATAATAGCAGTTATATGGTCTAAAATTTTGGTTTAAAAAAAGTGACTGTAAAAGCCACACATATTCTTTTTGGGAAATTTAACTTTAACTTTCCAAAAGTCATGTTTCAAGAGAAATGAGCAGTTCACAGTCAAAAATCACAAAACATAGAAGAAAACAAGGCTTTTTGAGTCAAAACCAGCATATACAGATCTACATTATTACCAGAATTATTAGACAAAAAATGAAATTTTGTAAATATATAGACTGTATGTCAGCTTTATGTAACATATTTATTTATTGAAATAAATATAAGAAGTGTTTGCAAATAAGAGCAGAAACCTAGCATATTTAAAAAGTATTCATCATAACTCAAAACTAATTTAAAAACTGAAGGTTTGCATTAGCAAGTATCACAATAAATTAACTGAACAGAGGAAAATATAAAATATCCAATTAAAAAAACAAAATAAAACAAACATTAAATAACTTGTCAATAAAGCAAAGCTGAGGTTATTCCTTTCTTGGAGTCGAGGAAGGTAGAAAAGAGCTAATGTATGAGTTTTAGTGGCTTTTTTGGAAGTGGGAGAAGAAGGAGCAGCAGGTTTTGTGGATGTTATAATAAATGCTGGCAATTGATCAAGATTAAGAAATATTTGTTAGATAATGGTGAAATGGATGCACAAAATGAAGTAAAGGAGTTTTGATGAAGTGTCTTTGAAGAACTCTTGAAGAGTATACAGTCTTTTGAACCACTTAGAGCAATCTATTTTCTGGGAAGGATTAGTTCTATTACTAGAAAAAATGAATTTTCTGGAATTTCCCGAAACAAACAATAAAGTTATTTGCAATTTATATTTATATCTTTATTCATGTTTCTTCTAGTAGTCATACCAAGATCATATCAATAATGATATTAATGAAGACAGCTGAATATTAAAGTCATATAAATTAAGGCATTCTCTTGGTCTTAACATTTTGTCTTTTTTTTTCGTTTTGTAAATTGGGGAACAGTGTGTTTTTCCAGGATGTCAAGTCGTTGTTTTCAATCTAGTTGTGGAGGGCACAGCTCAGCTTCAAATCAAGTTGCTATTTTCTCTTGGTCTTAATCTTATTAAAATGTGTGGCTGCTTTTATTTCACAAGGGAAATAAGCCAGTTATAACATTCTGAAGAACCGTTTTTGTAAGATGATGGCAAGAATTTAGGAATATATCAATAAGAATGAAAGTGATTTCATTCAATAATTTTCACAATAGAAGGCAACAGGTAATAGAAAAATAATTAGATGTGTTGAAAGATGTTGTTTATCTTGGTATGGCATCCACTTCCTTCTAGCAATTGCCTTTGTGCTTATTTACTAAGGATGTGCTAAATATAATGTAAGGAGGGCACTTTCCTCATGGGAGGGAATGTCATGAGTGACTTGGGATGATGAGTGATCCTTCGCCCAACCTTCATGTAGAGTAGATTTGGCACCTCAAAATCATTTACAAGATCTTCCTTAGAACAACAACCATAACAACAAGAAGTATCCATTGAGTATATAGAATGTCGGCTTTTGAGGATGGAAGTGGAGAGCCAGTTGGCAGCAAGGGTGCATGACTTTGGTTGTTTAATGAGTCTTCCCATGGTCCTGGGTGGGTGGGGAACAAGATAAAACACCCTTCATTTTCCCCGATTTTAAAGTAAAATTTGTCAGAAATTGGTACAGTTCTCAAAAGGTGAAAGGGGAGCCTTTAAGGTTTCAAACACCAGTCAATTCTAATTTAAAACTCCTCTAGTCGGGAGTCTCCCTAGAAGATGGTTGCAGTGGGAACTGGCAGAGATGAACACAAAGAGCTGCAATGTTAGACTCTTGACACAGTTTAACAATAAGGGAGGGAGATCATTCTCCTGGGAGAAGAATTCCTGTAATGCATGCGACTATCTGGACAGACAAAAACTGAAACACAGCATTCCAATAGCAGCATCTGATGCTTTAGTTCCAAAGCAGAATTAAAACACTCCAGGGGTTGGGCAAGATAAATGGCCTATACATATAAAGAAAATGTAAGATTCCTATTCATTATTTTTATTTAAAAAACTATGGACCCATTTAAGTGTTTAAGTTTTGAATGCACAAAATGACATGCAATGTCATTTTCCTTTCTCAGGCCTTATTTCCCATTAGTATTAGTTGTTGCATTTATAAAGGAAGGTTTGAGAGAAGAGCAGGATTTCCACAATGCAGAAGAACTGACAAAGCTATCATCATATCCTGTATCCTTAGCTTGGTGTTTTGTGGAATATTTCTTATATTCCCATAATTAAATGTATTTGCTACTTAATCATCCAATTTCTACTAAGCCAATCCACACAAATGGACCATGAGTTAAACAACATTTCTACAAAATACTGGTTGATGATAGTTCCGTGATTTAAGAGCAGAAGGGCAAAATGGTTACAGCATAGTTGACAGTTTGCTGATGAAAGCCCTCTTCGTTTGTCTTATTCTGAGGCAAAACATTTGTGATATAATAAAACTTAACAGAATTTGTTCCAAAAAAGTCAAAATTATCAGGAATATTAATTGAGAAGTACATATACACTTATGGGCATGAATAGCTTTGCTCTAAGTGTATATTTTCCCTTAAGATATAGATTGGTTATTGATAATATTAAGCTGCTGTTATTGTTATTAGGAAGATATCTAATCAATTTATATCTGAGTGGTCTCCTAGATATGTAATATATTAGTATGTGAGTTCTTATGTATGCTCTATATCATCAATAAGTACACACATAATATATTGGAGGCAAACAATCAAAAAGAATGGATACCAATTTAGAATATTTAGACTCAGTTTAGAAAAGCATAAAATTTCTCATTTCCACAGAAGCATTTTCAGGCTGTAGATGGCTATTAAAACTGCTTATTTAAGAAAGATTCAATAAAGAAGAGAAAAAAAGTACTGACAGCTTCCAAAGATAAGAAATGCATGCAAATCCTGAAAGTAATTTCTTACAAACTCATCAAAACTATCAAAAACAGGTCACTGTATCTGGACTGTATAGCTCCATCTTTATAGTCACACTATGTGGCAGTGAATGGAAAGAAGCGATTTCAAATTCGAGATCACTTAGGTGTGGAAACTTTATTACGATTTAGATTACATAGCCAAGAAGTTCAGGGATGCTAAAAACCTCTAGGTTAATGGTATAGATAGTGTAAAAGAGTCAGAGTCATGTCTTATGGTATATCCTTTGATTTGCATTCTACTGGATTAACAAATGCATTCCATATACTATCCTTATAATAATTGATGTTAACATCATTCCACCACCATCACCACCACCACCACCAACAACAAGAAAACAGGTAATGGATATTGAAAAATTACTCAATTGTACATATATATATATATATATATATATATATATATATATATATGTAAACTCTCTCTCTCTCTCTCTCTTTATATATATATATGTACAGTTTTAAACTAGTGTCTCCAACATTCATCCACACAATTTCAACATCACCAACAGTGCTCAAACTATTCTACCAAGACACAAGTGTCTTCAGGATATCTTTCACGCATTGCTATGATGGTGGGAGGTACAAAGTTCATTATAATTAACTTGATTGTACTCTGGTCATCTTTATAACCATAATTCTGTGATACTAGATTATAGTTTTCCCATTACAAATGCTGAAATCAAGGGTGCTCCCTGTTTCTAATAGTGTATAGTAACTTGATTCGTGACTACATCATCCTGAAATTCAGTTCATTTACAAATCTTCAATAAAATGATTTTTATAAGTCTTATTCCTCCTATACATGCTAGAAACAAACTCTTTGAAGAAATTAAATGAATGGGTAAAGAAGTGTTTATTAGGCACAAATTTTTCAGTGTTTATAAACATACTGAGAACCTAGAGACATTAATAAAAAAATGAATAATGCATTCATTTCTAATGAGATTTTCCAAGAAATGTATACATATATAATCTCAGAAGAAACAATGTCATTTAGATTGCTTATATTTATCATAAAATAAACCAAATTTTACTGTAATTGCATTATTAAATAAACATATTTTGTACTTCTTTATATAGTACTTGCATATTCTGATTGCCACGCAAAAAGAAATTACAAATATGTTTTCCTCTATTCTATCTCTATTGACAGAAGTTTTAGGTTAAAGTCAATTAGACAATAAAGTTAAAAAAATGTGTCAAATGTTTGAAAATCCTTTCTAAGTTTAAATACTCAATTTAGAAAAACACAAAACTGCTCATTCCCATGCAAACATTTTCAGGCTGCCAATGGATATTTAACTGCTTATTTGAGAAATATTCAACAAAGGTCAAAAATTACTGGCAGTTTTTAAAGATAAAAACGGATTTAAATCCTTGAAGCGTGTTCTTACAAAGTCATTAAAACTAACAAAATAGGTGACTGCATCATCCTGAAATTCAGTTCATTTACAAATCTTCAATAAAATGATTTTTATATGTCTTTATATTCTCTTTAGAATTAATATCAGAGAAGCTATCTGCTTTTACTAGATTATCTTTAAAATGAGAGACATAGATAATCAGTAAATGAGGTTATATTACTAATTAGCATACTATCTTCACTACCTATAGTACACTACAAAAAAAAATGTGGCTTCCATTTTATCACATAGATGAAACAGTTATCTTTTAGGGTTTGAAATTTCTGTGATCTTTATGCTTAATAAACTCAGTAAAAGGCATTCAAATTACATCACTTTTGTCTAGGAAGTTAAATTGGGAAATATTGCATTCTCTGAGATGATAAACTCTGTAGAAGATAAATTATCATGAGAAATAGTTTTAATTGATTTACCATAATAAAAGTTATGTGACTTTGAAGTGCAAATGACACATTAAAATGAATCTACAGTATGTTGATAATAAAGTAGCTTCTTTGTTAATGGAATTACTGACACTGCAGATGCTTTCAGGAGTGATGTCTTTTACTGTTAATCAAGAAACATCAATGTAAAATGGATATGCTGTTTATTTAAATCTCACCTCTTGCTTCAGAGTAGTTCAATATTAAGGACCAAATACTGGAGATTCTGGTCATTAGAGAAAGTCAATATTATTTTAGCTCTTCTTTTTTCTGAACATTTGACTGCAAATCCCGGTTATATGGAAGCTAATAAAATGTTTTCTCACATATAAACCTGAATAGTATATATTCCAAAAGTTTCTGAATAGTAATATTAAAGAAAAATTAGTGAATTCTTTAGAGTTTATTTATGTATTTATTTATTTGTTTGTTTGTTTGTTTGTTTTATTAACTGTATTGGGGTAACATTGGTTAGTAAAATTATATAGGTTTCAGGTGTACCATTCTATAATACATTATCTATATATTGCATTGTATATTTGCAATAACATGGATATAATTCAAAATGATTACTTGTTTACTTCAACTTTCCTTCTCTAAAAAATAGAGTTTTATTTTATCAATAAAATCTGATTGTTTACTTTGAAATGCAGTTCATTTAAAAAACAGAGGATAGTCATTTAATTGTATCCCTTTAATTTCTGTGTCTTCAGCATGAGGAGTTGTTTCCCAAGTTATATACAGTGGGGTTCAATGAGTTATTGTTCTCTTTTTTTTTTTGCTTTGTCTCTGTCTATTTTTAAAAGTATATTCATAAACTCCTGAGTTTCATTAATCAATGTTTCAATCAATTGTATTCAGTTTTTTTTTTTTTTTTTTTTTTTTTTTTTTTTGCTTAATTTGTCCTCTTTGGCTAGAGAGAGGTCCTTTGTGTTGGCTTCTGTGTTTTTTGTATGACCAGCCAGATATTTGAAAGTTTTCCATGTTTTTCTCGAGCAACAATATTTAGAAGTCCTGTATATACTGTCTTTTTCCTGTACTTACAGGAATATAATGCATTTGACTTAAATTGGAACAAACTTCAAAAGTAAGAAAGGTAATTAAATTGTTTCTAAGGATGTTATTTTTTGATTATTAAAGTTTTTGTTAATCTATTTGTTGATAACTCTGTCATCTTACTAGAATTTATTTTTTGAAGACATTGTTTCATCCCAGAAAATACTGAGCTGTGATTAAAATCATAAAGTCAAACCTCAGAAGTTTTCTAGACTGCATTCATTTACCAATTCGCACAAATCATGCATTCTTTATCCTTTCAAACTGGAAAGTTTCTATCCGATTTTTAGTGGCTGTTTAAACAAAAATAGATGTTTATCTCTTTTAAATTTTGCCAGGAAGCTGTCACTTTCCCATTTACTCAAGCGATGTTGTGACAGAATGTGTCAGCTTCTCACACAAATGAAAAGAGATATAGACTTGTATTTACTTTAGCTGAAAAATAAGTCGTCATCAATTCAGAGAAAAGTGTTTTCCCATCTGAAAAGATGAAGTAAATAGGAGTGGTTAAAAGAAGTATTTCCTAACACTTAAAAGGCAGATGTAAACCAAACATACAACGTTGATTCATTTTTGGTTATAATGTTGGAAGTGGAAAATCTCATGATATTCCACTTGAGTACCAGAGGTAGGTACTTCACTACATGTCCTTTACAGGACAAGATTTTGTTTTAAAAATGATAAATGCTTATGCAGTTAACCTTCCCACATTCTCTCTCATGGAAGCTAAAAGCTCCAGATACTTAGATGGAGATAAGAAAAAAAAATCACCTTTAAGAAACAGTTTTTAGAATCATGTTAGATTCCAAACAAACATAATTGGTAGAGATTGGACCCAAACTTTGTACTTTATTAGGACAGTTGAATTAATAATAATGATCGCAGCAGACACTAAACATTAAATAAAAATTTCAGTATATATATATTTTTCATTAAAATATTCTTGTATTTTGTTTAAAAATTTCAGGAGATAAAATTTCATTAAAAATATAATGAATGCACAGAAATGAACAATATTTACACTAAACAAGAGAAGCTGTGAAGTGATAGGCTTTTGTTCAAAAGTGATGAGTTATGCGATTAAAGTAAAAGCAACCATCCTTAATAGATCAGAGGGAGCAACCCAGCCTAAGAGTATAAAACACGGTTAGGTATTATACTTTGCGGTATAACCGTCTCTGACTAAATGTGTGAGTTCCATAGATTTCTTAATTACAATCTACTTAAATTCTTTGATTCTCTTTTGTCATCCATTAAAGAAGCAAGATACCCTATTTAATAGGATTTTAAATATATGTATATATGGAAGTTGAAGATCTTGCAAAATCTTTTGTTTAAATTTTCATTAAACTTGACAATTAAATTTGCGAGACTTCAGAAGTACAGGTTGAACATCTTAATTTCTATTTTTTCACATCTAGGATAAAAGAAAAGGAAGGAAGGAAGGAAGGGAGGGAAGAAGTGAGGGAGGGAGGAAGGAAATAAGGGAGGAAGGGAGGAAGGGAGAGAGGAAGGGAGAGAGGAAGGGAGAGAGGAAGGGAGAAAGGAAGGGAGAAAGGAAGGGAGAAAGGAAGGGAGAAAGGAAGGGGAAGGGAAGGAGAAAGTAAGGGAGGGAGGGAAGAAGCTAGGTAAGATAAGAATCTAGTTGTCCTTCATGTACCCCCAACTCAGCATTTCCATTCCTTAGAGTTCTCAGATACATCAAATTAAAATATATGACAGCCAGCTAAACTTGAATTTAAGATACAAAAATGAACATTTTTTAGTATAAAAATACCTTAAATATCTGGTTTACTTATACAAGAAATGCTGTTTACTTGAAATTCAAATTTAACCGGGCAGCCCATATTTTACTTAGTAGCCCTCAATCTTTCTAATATCCTTACACTGTATAAGCGTTTGATGAGATTATCATTCATTAGGTATACAACTATGATCCTATAAAAACAGATGTGTTTTATATTTGCGAGGGTTATTCAACCTTTCCTGCACAACAAATTGTTTTCTCTGAAATTTTTCTGACACTTTTTATTTTGTGTATATTTTAAACCTAAGTTACAGCCAAACTTTTCTTCATAGCCAAAATCTTCCCTTAGTTCCATCACATGCCTCAATATTCCATCATTTCTCTTTCTTAAAGATGTGTCTCCTTTGCCATTTTTGATGCACAGCATATAGTCAGAAGCTTCCTTCATTATCACCCTGGAGGCTTATTCTGCTCCTTTCGTGAGATAGATCCCCTTTTTTCCTAGATGAACTTTCATGTTTTTCTGATTTACTCTTTCATTTTGGGGAAGCATCTCTTCCAGTACCTTTCCAAGATAGGGTATAAGGAGAGTATATTTTTTTGAGCTCTCACATGTCTGAAAATGCTTTTTGGCTAACCTTACATTTAATGGTGAGATCACCGTTCCATGTAACTATAGAACTGAAATATTTTCACTATGAACTATGAAGACCGTTCTTCATAGGCAAAGACTAGAAAATAATATACTCCTAAAAGACAAGCTTCACTGGGTGAGGTTTTTTTTTTTTTTTTTCAGTTTGTTGTTTTTTATTTGTTTTTGAACTGAGTGCATTTCCCATCTCTGCACAGCTTGGCAGCTAGAAGCAAGAACTTCACTCCTTGAGAGACAAAAACAGGCAAGCAGCTAAAAATTTATGAGGCATTCCATAGAAACACAGAGACCAAACAGAGGGTGAACCCTCAAACCTATGTATAAACTATACCCAAAAATGGGACTGACCACCAAACACTCCAGATACAGAGGACAATTCTAGAGGGCCAGAATAAAAAGGCAGCAAGCTAAAACAAGCAGCAGGCTAAGCAACAAGGAAGAACTGAGCAATATCAACTACTACACACTGTGGGGAAAAATTTAGTTTACAGTTTGAGTCTAGGAAGTCAAATGCCTTCCAGAACAAAAAAATTGAAAATTTTTTGGAAAGAAATAGAACCTGAGTCTGTATTACATTTTATCTACTATGTCTAGTTTTCAACCAATATTTTATACTCATCCAAAGAAATGGAAAGCAAGTTCTTTATTCAGGGTAAAATGCAGTCTATAGAAACTATTCCAAGTCAGCAGCACAGATATATATATATATATATCTGTGATGCTGACCATATATATAATTATATATATATATATATATGGCAAACTAATACTCAAAATAGCTTTCACTAATACATGCAAATAATTAAAAAGAAAACAAAAAGCCACAAGGGGAGAGACAAAGGATCTAAACAGAGAAACAGAAATGATAAAAAATGGAAATAATAAAGCTGCTCAGTATAATAATGGAAATAAAATACATATTAGATTGTTTCTACAGAGATTGGAAATGACAGAAGAAATAATTAATATTTTGAAGATAGACCAAAAAAAAAGTTTTAACCTGGAGAATACAGGGAAATACACACACATATACACATATACACACACACACACACACACACACACACACATATATATATATATGTATATATTTTGGAGTGGAAATTTCTTAGCAAATTTTTTTAAACACCAAAAGATATATATTGTGCATCAACCTGATTGTGGTACAAATATATACAGTACAATGCACCCATGTTAAGGGTACAGTTTGATGACTTTGACCAATACATGTACCCAGTAACCACTGAAACAATCATGACATAGAACATTTCCTTTACAGCACAGAGTTTTCTTATGCCCCTTCATAATCACTCCAGATGCATCCTGTCCCAGAGAACTTTTAAATTTATATCACTTAAGAAGTGACTTGACTTTCTAGAGTTGTTCATAAGTGGAAACATGCAGTGCATACTCATTTATATCTAGGTTCTTATGTCTAGCATACGTTTTTAAGAATCAGCTATGTTGTTGTTAGTATTTTTTCTTAAAATTAAAGTTTATTGGGGTGAAAATTGTCAGTAAACTTATACAGGTTTGTCTGTGTCTATGAGTTTTTGTTTTTTCATTTGTTTGTCTTGTTCCTTTGTTGTTTTCACATATTTTTCACATGTTGTTTCACATATCAGTGAAATCATATGGAAAAGATTTAAGAACACCGAAATGAGTCTCAGAGACACAAGAGAAAACACATGATTATAAAATGTGAATGAAATTTGAATTCCAAAATGAAAAGGATGGAGACAAAAATAAATAAATAAAAATGTCCCTAAATAAATAAACCCCTAACAGAATAAAAACAAAGAAAACCAGTCCTGGACACACCAAAAAGACAATAATAAGAACATCTTGAAAGCAGCTAGAGATTAATATTTCACATACAAGAGAAATCACTTTACATACAGCAGAAAACAATATGATTAATGGTCAATTCCCTTTACAAACAATGATAACATGATATCTAATGGACTGAAGGAAAAAAAAAATTATAAACTGCCAACCAAAATTTCTTTATCCTGCAAATTTATGTCTTAAAAAATAAAATGATACAAAAACATGTTTACATTAACAAAAAGCTGAAAAAAATTAATCACCAGCAGAGCTGCACTGAATAAAATGTTAAAGTCAATTCTTTAAGCTGAATAAAATGACACCAGTTGTCAACATGAATGTGAATAAAAAGCAGTGAAATAATGAACATGATAAGTATGTCGGAAAATGCATATACACACACACACACACACACACACACACACACACACACATTTAGTCTTTTTTTCCCTAAAACCATGTTTAAAGCATAATTTTTATATCTATAGATATAATATATATGAAAATACCAACAATAGAATAGATGGAAATATAACATCGCAAGCATATTTTCAGTATTTAAGCAGAAGTCATTTAAAATTAACTATAAGGAGATTGCAACAAGATAAAGAAGCATATTTTAATCTCCAAACCAACCATAAAAATGTAAATGTAAACAGATATAGTTAGAATGCCAATCAAGAATTAAAAACAAATATGACTTTTTATCTTTTTAACAAAAATAAATTTAAAAATAGATATAGGGGAGTAATTTAAAACAGAAAGCACAAGGAAAATAGATATCAAAATGTCAGACATCAATAAATGCAACTGTGTTATTGATCACATTAAATATAAATGGACTAGACTTTCCAATCAAAAGGCTGAAATTCAAATCAAAACATGAGGTAAAAAGAAAAACAAAAAAAGCAATAACAAACTATGCTGTCTATAGCATACACACCCTGACATATACACTTAAGTAAGTCTAATATAAAATGGGGACAACAAAAACAACATGAAAACATTTAGAATAGTTAAATAAATATTAGCACAATAAAACTTAGATACAAGGAATATTAGTATAGACCATAATGCAGTGCACTTACTTTTTTTTATATTTGACGTGTGATACATTAATATGATTAAAATATAACACTGAATTTTAAAATGTGTGCATCAGTAAATTTAATTTTTACTTTGCGCCTGCCCACCTGGTCCCAACTAGTAACCATTATTACTAGTTTCTTGTGTATTATTCCAGTTTGTCTTTTTTTCTTTTTTTTTAATTCAAGTTTATTGGGGTGACAATTGTTAGTAAAGTTACAAGGGTTCAGAGCATTTATTTTTGATAAAATTTCTATATCCAAAGATACAATAATTATAAATATAGATGTACCTTATATCTGAGCTTTAAAATACATAAAATAAAAATTAAAAGAACTTAAGGGAGATATGTAATATTATAGTTGATAATTTTACACTTAGTTTACTAATGATGGGAAAACTAGACCAAAAAAAAATATCTGCAGAATACACAAACCATCTTCACCTAATTATCACATAAATTATATGATATATGTTCATTTTAATATCGTATGGTTTATTAATTAATATGACAAACTTTTAATTCATAGAGGTTTCAATAAATTTAAAAGGACAGAAGACTCTGAGCAAAAGAGAACTAATTTTGAGATTCACAGCAATTTGACAAGAGCTCTAAATATTTGGAAAGTAAACAACACACTTCAAACAACTCATGAGTCAAATAAAAAAATTACAAAGAAAATGAGACAATAATTCGAATAAGAAAAACCCACAACATAACAAAATTTGTGGTATGAGTTATTTTAAATTATTTTACTACTAAATAAATAGTCTAAAACCAAAAATTTATTCTTATACCTCAGGCATTTAGAAAAACAAGAGCAATTTAAAACCAAAGCAACTCTGAAGAGAGGGAAAAAAATGAGTAAAAATCAATAAAATAAAAAAAGGAGTAAGCAAAAAAATAAAATCAATAAAACATAAAGCTGTTTTTTGAGAAAATCAACAAAATAATACATCTCTGCTTATATTGACCAAGAAATGAATCCCTATTATTTGTAAGGTAATTTATTTGTGGTATTTTGTTATAGCAACCTGAACAAAATAAACTATTCAGTTTAAAATGAGTTTTATGCATTATGAAACATCAGAAACACTACGTTGAACGATGCTTCCTAACTGGTTTTGGAATTGACCCAAAAGGTTCAAACACATTTTCGTAACAGTCAAAAAACTCTTTCAACTTAGTTCCGACCAGCTCTTTAATGAGGGCAGCTTAAACTTCAGTGTATAAATGTGGTACATTTGTTTTATTCAGTATCTTTGAATAATCATGTCCTCCTTAAATCTTCTACACAAGCTATTCAAATTACCTTCCAAAGAGAAAATATAAGTTGTCCAACCTAAAACAGTTCACAGATATGACAAATCTTATAAAAAGAGTGTATGAAAGTGTCTTGAAAGACTATAGAGAGATTTTGAGACGAAATTAAATGTAAAACAACTCAGTGAAGAATAAAAAGTTTCTAATATAATCTTATTGTGACACTGAAAATAAAGTTAATTTTGGAAACAATATTAATTGGATCTTTTAATACTTTCTTCTTCTATACAGCAAATTTTCTCAAGTGTTCTGAACTGACAGTCTGAGAAACGACCCAATAATTGTTGAGGAGAGAGAATGAAGATAATGGGACCCAAGCACACAGGTTCTAAATGCCATTTAAAATTTAATCATAGGAAGTCCAGTTTTATCTTTTTATTTACTATACTGAATTCATTTTAAAATACTTCTAAATATAGGTTCTGGGTAAATATATACATATATATATAGTATATACATGTATGTTACATGTATATATATTGTATATGCATGTATATTACATGTATATATGTATATGTATTGTTCTACACTTATCGTTAAACAAGTGTTCACCTATATCTATTTTTTTGTATCTAAATATTAAGAATAAGATTTTATTGTCTCCCAACTTTGTTGATGCTAGCATGCAAAGAATCTAATAGCTTATTCAATGTCTGTGATATTTTCCTATGTAGTTCTCACATCTTTGCAGTTTGACTTGCTGTGAAACAGGATTTCTGAAGATATTTCTTATAATTTCTTTTTGTACTGTATTTTAACATTAAACTTTACGCCCTCCTGACTAATCCTCTTAATTTAAATACTTCACTACATTTTATAAATCTCCATTGATTTGAATTTAATGAATATATTTAGAATACCTTATTGGATGGAAGAATAGAAGTATCATTTAATTTCAAAGCGGACAGTCAAAGGAGAGATATAATCATAAGCAAATATTTAAATAAATGTATGCAAATGAAGAAATTGCAGTTTGTTTTAACATTCTGTGGATATAAAAGGGCTTAGTTTTGAGTCATAGAATGCTAACACCGGTTATCTTACAAATTTAAAATTGTTCTACCTTAGCTCCTAGTACATTTGTATAAGCAATCATGAGGCATGTCAAGTTTTCGTAAAAACTAGCAAAACTAAATTGCCAAGAACATCAGAAAGACCAAACTGTTTATCTGCTTTTAATGAATAGTGACCTTATCTCTGAGGGTGATATTTTAATGTTCTAAAATTTTCAAAAATATTTGGTGATGGAAGGAGAACTGACTCTGGGTGGTGAACACGCAATGTGATATATAGATGTATTACAGAATTGTACACCTGAAATCTGTGTAACTTTACTAACTAGTGTCACCCCAATACATTTAAAAAAAACCCTGCCAAAATAAATACTTCGGTATATATTCATGAAAACATGATAATTTATTCAACTTAAGTAAAATGATTACCAATGATTATCATAATGCTATTTTTCATTAGAGAAAAAGATATTCATAGAAATCTGTTTAATAATCAATGACATTACTACATTTTCAAATGAATGGAAAATGAGGCCCAGCAGTTTATATACAATAAATAAATAAATAAATAAATAGATAGATAGATAAATAAATAAATAAATGTTTTAAGCAAGTTGAAAAAAAGAAAATTGCCTTGTTTTTTGTTGTAAAATCTAAGACCATGATTATAAGATCCAGCTAGTTCAAAGATCTCAATGGCAGTATCATATAAATGAGTTGCATAGTGTCAAGATCACAGGATTTAAGAGGCAGTTCATTCCCTCTACCACATATAGGCATGCTCTTAGTCTACCATCCTATCCATTATACCCTCCTGCCTTTTAAGCAATCCAACTTCAGCGGTATACTTAGAATAGACAGATCTCAGATAAAGAGAACCCATGCCCTGGCCTCACAACTCACAATACCCAGGGATAATTTGTAAATCTAAACTCTTGAAATGGAATGCATTTTAGGTGAGGGGCAATATATTAGAGAAATAGAGATAATCTAAGTGCTTGTGGAAACATATGGTTATACGGCAACCTCACAGAGGTTCCAATTTGCTCTCTAGGTCACCCCAAAGAAATTCTCCTTGTGGGATTTTTGCCTTTAGAGAGACAAAGTGAATTGATTCTGTTGAAATATTCATTAAATTAAAAGGCTTCATTTACTATTCTAAAAGCAATTAATCAGTTGTGCTCATTCTGTGTAGTACTGTACTAGCTACTACACAAAAGGGCATTACTGCTCTAGGTAAAGTGTATTGCAACAAAAATTGATCGGGTCTGTTAAGAAAGTTAGTTAGAGACATAAGAAAGTTACATTTTTATCAAGATATAGAAAACTTTGAAACAGCCAGAATAATAAAATTGCTTACAGATAGCAATTAAAATTTTAAAAAGATTAGGAAAACATGGCTATTGTGGGTACCTTTGAATTTAACATTTGTTCAATACAATTCAAATCCAAGTGAAAGGAAAGCAATTTCTTAAAAATGTAACAGGGAACATTGTCTTTTATTAAGAAAGCCCTACAAAATATTTGTAGCAATAACAGCAAGTACTCCTTTCTGATCATGAAGAAAATGCCAATTGTAAAATCTCTTTGTGTTCACATATTCATGATTAATTATTCTGTAACGATATGTGGAGCACATCAATCCTAGGTCACCAGCTGAACACACCGGAGGTCAATAGTTACAGGATGTCCTAACCAAAGTATATTCCTTTGACAGAAATGCATTGCACCATGTAAATCATTGTATGGTTTTAACATAGTATACAATGAAAACTTAGTGCATTTTTGCTCATTTAAGCAGTGACTCCAACCAAACACAAAATTGTAATTTAAAAAATTTAAATAAAGAAACACTGTATCTACAGAAATATGTATGTCTCTTGTAAGAATGAAAGGAGGAGTGTTTCATATGCTAAGCACTGTGCCTGGTATGCAATAATATAAACCAATGTTATTTTTTTTATCTTGCATATTATTACTCGAGTTTTTGTTTTTTTTTAATAAAATAGCATATGCGACATTAAAATAGAAATAAGCCACAGAATAGCTTGGTAATATTGTCTGTGCAGGAAAAATATATAGTTAGGAAAATCATTTACATGATTTGAAAAATCATTTACATTTATAGTTAGGAAAATCATTAACCATGGTTAGTAAAATCATTTACAACAGAAACAAAGTATTTTCTAACACAAAGAGTTTGTACTCAGGTCTCAATTATAATAGAGTCAAGCCAGCAGCCACTATCTAAAACTATAATTAATTGAATTCTGACCTACTTCTCTTAAACTAGGTGGTATCATGTTTATTATCCTACTTCAACTTCATAACAACCTGTGTCATGGGCATCATGGTTCCCACATTCCAGGAAACTGAAGCTCAAAGAGTTTAGGTGACTTTGTCAAAAATCACGAATTGAGAACTAGCAAATCTAATATTTACATAGAATTTTCTTTGATTTACATCATGATAATTCCAGCTATTCCCTGGGAAATGGAATAGTGCCAGTACTTAGGGAATCATTTAAAATATGTGGTTATAACTCTTCATGAAAAGATAACAAACTCCATTCTCCCTTGCCTCCCAGTTTTGCACTTTCCGCTGTCTAAAATGTTACTCTCCTCCCAGCAATGCTGAGACTAGAGTGAGACAAGTGAAGCACTTGAGCAAGTGCAAAATTTAAGGGAGTTCCAAAATAAAAACAAAACAAACAAAAACAAAATAGTATTTTAATAAAACATTTTTTTAAAAAATCAAAATTAATGTGGAAATCCATGATGAATAACATCAACATTTTAAAGAGAGCCATGATAAATGGGGCCAAATAGAAGCCTGAGGTAAAAGGGAAAAAAAACACAGTAATGCTCTTTAATATCTCTCAGCAAGTCTCACCTTAAACATACTCATAGTCAGAAACCTTATTGGATGGGTGTAGATATTGCACTTCCATGTCCCCACTGTGTCCTATGCTTACTTCTCCAACAGGACTTGCCCACTCCATGATGTTTTAGTTATCTATTGCTGCATAACAAAGAAACCTCAAACTTTGATGGCTGAAAGCAACAAACACTTAGTTCTCATCGTTTCCGTGGGTTAGAAATGTGGAAATAGCGTAGCTAAGTTTGGGTTCAGGGAAGCTGAGGCTGTGGGCTGGAGGATCTGCTTGCAAAATGGCTTACTCACATAACTATTGGCAGAAGGCCTCAGTTCCTTGCTACATGGATCTCGTGGTACAGTACCTTGAGTATTCTGTTCACATGGTTATTAGCTTCGTTCAAGTGAGCAAACCCAGAAGGAGAACAAGAATGAAGCAGGTGGGCCTTTTATCACCTACTTTCCTAGTCTCACACCATCATTTCTACTTTATTCTATTCTTCAGAAATAAAGGCTAATGCAGCCCGAACTCAAGGGGAGGAGAATTAGGCTCTGCTTTTTAAAGAGAGGAGGATCAAAGGATTTTTGAGACTATTTTAAACGCACCATAGAGTTACCTGCTACTTGACTATCCTGACTCTAGACTATAAGCTCTCCGAGGGCAGACAGTGACAGAACTATTTGCCACTTGATCTCCTACTCTCTAGACTATGTCTGACACATAATATATGCTTAATAAATAATGTTTCACTTATTAACAGTCTTAAAGACACACTAATAATAACAGGTAAAATAATTTCATAAATAAGCCATAAAACTATAAATAATGTGACATGAAAACAGGGAAGCTTCCTAAAGGGAATGAAAATGTCATCTGTCTCTGGTCCAGAGACATAAAATATAATAGGAATATGACAAAAGTTTTAACATCAGAAGTGAAAGAGATAGCTAAAACAAATATGAACTTCCACTACTTTGAATATTAAGAAAAAAAATGCTTGTGCTTAAAAAGGATAATTTGAGGGAGGAAAAGCCAACAGAAGTATTTTTATTTTGCAATGAGTTTTGAACACTTATAAAAGAAATTAGGATTTGATCATAATTAAAATTTGTCAAGGCCATGACTGAGACACGTGTGTGTGTGTGTGTGTGTGTGTGTGTATGCCTAACACTTTCATGTTTTTCTATTATATCATAATGTTATAAAATAGAATAAGAAGGTAGATACCCAAGGAAAAATTCTAAATTTATTTAAAGAAACTTGCAGAGATGGAAAATTAGATTTTATTTTTCCTCTTTTTTCATAAGCTTTTATAAGTTTTGAATATTCAGAGTTAGCAAACAAATGTGCATTTACTTAACATTGATAATTACAATTTTAAAAATTGTAATGGAAAATACAATTGATTTATATATGTTTCATATTTGAAAATATTAATATTCAAATCATTTGAATTGTGGATAGCACCGATTTAAAAGTTTAATCTGTGCTCACGAGTGCAGAACATTTCTCAAAGTATGGTTTGTGAAACTTCTGGTACTCCTGAGGGTGGTGAGGGGGGGATTTGGGAAGGCAGGTACCAAGATCCTTTCAC
This sequence comes from Rhinolophus hipposideros, assembly GCF_964194185.1. Taxonomy (NCBI): domain Eukaryota; kingdom Metazoa; phylum Chordata; class Mammalia; order Chiroptera; family Rhinolophidae; genus Rhinolophus; species Rhinolophus hipposideros. The sequence goes on along the minus strand of NC_138050.1, from coordinate 84,565,746 downwards.
GAAGTCCATGAGGTCAAATGTATTTTTATAATAATACTATGATGTCATTTGCCTTTTCACTACATTGATATTTGCATAGATGGTGTCAAAACATAGATGGACTAAATTTCTTGATCCTTAGTATAAATGAAGGCAGTAGAAACAAACTCTTGATAGTACCATGTTTCCCAAAAAATAAGACCTAACTGGAAAATAAGCTCTAGCATGATTTTTCAGGATGACATTCCCTGAACATAAGCCCTAATGCATCTTTTGGAGCAAAACTTAATATAAGACCCGGTCTTATTTTCAAGGAAACACGGTATTGTAGTTACTGTTTTCTTTATTGTCATAAACTTGCAGGGGAAAAAAAATACAGTTTCACCTAAGAATGTCTTGATAAAGTAATAAATGTTATTAATCTTATCAAGTCTGCTTAAATTACATATTTTTAATATTCTGTGTGAAAAAAATTATAAATACACTTAAAACACTTTTGCTGCATACCAAAGTATGATGATTGTTTTGAGAAAAAGTATCTGTTTAATTGTCTCAATTATGAATTGAACTAATCACTGTTATCATAAAACTCTATTTTTAATTGAAAGAGGAGAAAAGATGGTATTTATGTCTATTCAGACTTGGGTATTTAGTAGACGGTTTCTTGATAATGTACAAAAAGATTTTGTTATTCACGGGAAACATATGAGTATAATAGTATTTATTCTTAATAGTAAATGTCAAACTTTCAAATGAAAATAGAAGTTTAAGAAACTTGTACCTACCACTTTGAGCTTAACAAATTCACAACAATAATGAGCCTAGAGGTGCTATTAACTAATATGCTTTTTTTCTATATCATATTATGAGATGTTTCAACATTTAGGAGACTGTGTAACTCCTTACTATTTTCCAAAACACCAAAGCACAGTTTACAAATCATACTTAGGGAACAATCTGCTCAAAGAGCAAAGTAGAGCCATAGACTTCAATGTAAATACATACTTGTAAAGTTCATTAACATGGTTTCAGTTTCCACACTGCAACCAACTTTTAATAAATTACCATTTTTGAGTTTGGTGCAGTATCAAAAAAGAATATCCACAATTTTCTGAAAGCAAATTAAAATGTCTCCCTTCTCCCAATATAGATCTTTGTGAGGCTGTATTACATCCATATTCTTCAACAGCAACAACAAAAACCTCAATAAATTGAAAGCAGAAGGAGATGTTAAAATCTAGTTGTCTTGTATTAAGCCAGATTTGAAAGGGACTTGCCAAAGAATATGTTTTTTATCTCACTTTTATTTTTTAAAAACACTGTTATTTTTCAGTAAGATATATTATTTATGTTAACATCTAGTGGGTTTGTCTTTTTAAAATTCGTGTACGTGTGTATGTGTGTGTGAGAAATCAAATTCATTTTAATTTCTACTATGGTAAACAATCGATATAAACCACATAAATAAAAGCTCTTCAGGATTCTTGATAAATTTTAAGGGTATAAAGGGGCCTTCGGACCAAAAGTTGGAGAACTGCTGCCATAATTTAAAACAAGGACCAAATACCTTTAAAAAAAAAAAAAAAAAAAGAACTGAAGGAGAAAACATGCTGCAAAAGGCTTTCACTAATTAGATTTATGATGATACTGTTAGCTAAAGCAAACTATGGTTTCAGCCACAAATGCAAGCATGCCTAAGAAGCCGTGTAGAGTGAAGGTCAATGTACATGAAGCAACTCAAGATAAACACTTGGGGTTTGATGAAATGTATTTGCTGACCCTGAAATGTCATCGCTGATTGTAATGTTCCATATCTCTCTCTAGCATACATTGCTATGTGAGAATATACTTTGGGTGCTATAAATGCACAGAAAAATATAATACACATACTATTCTAGGTCTACCTAATAAACTGATTTAAAGAAAAACAATAATTTTGTATTTCAGAATAAAGCTTAACAATTCACATTGATATAAATGACATGGTAATTCCAATTGAATTTTATTATTGCATAGTTTTGAACTTGATTTCCCAAACTTTAAATTCCTTTTTCCCTAGAGCAAAAAGGTCGGTGCCCTAGAGCACCGACCTAAAAAAAATGTGATCACCATATAGATAAACATTTATAACTTTACCAATGACTCTTTATGTGAGCACATAGCATAGCAGAAATTAATTTGTATGTTACGGAGGGAAATTAATTAAAACAAAAATTTACTATTGAGTGAAATATTTCAACATTTGGGTTTGCCAATCCGTTTAAGAGAATGGGATCAATAATTATCCTCAAATTAAGCCCTGAGCCTTTAGCTAGTTTCTGGTTTACATGAGATTACACTTAAGAGTAAAGTACATAAATTCTATACTATTGAGAAACAGGATGACATGAATGGATTTGGAAACAAATTTATGTAATACATTGTTTTCTCTCTCTCCCTCCCTCCCTCATTAGACAAAAAATATCCAGTTGAGTGATAGGAAAGCATATCTCTGAAAAATTGACCAATCTCAGGGAATTTCTGAAAAATATATAAAATTATTCCAAAGCATAAACTAAATAAAATAAATTATTTACATGGTCTTTCCTAATATTGTATCTATATTAAAACAAAACAACAAAATAATGAAGGTAAACAGCTGGAAATCATGTGTCCTAATGTGTCTTCATATTGTATACTTAACTCAGAAATTAATGTTTATCTGATTTATCATGATTATTACATAATAAATTTTGATATCAATTCTTTAGTATAATCTGAACATATAGTATGCAGGTATATTTCAACATTTCAATACACTTTGAGATTTTATAATATTAATTTTATGGATACTATTTTCTTTTTAATTTTCTGAGGCTTGTATTCATGTGTTGTAAATAACTTGATTATAGGTCCATTCTCAAATGCCATTTTTGTTTAATTTCTTACCTCTACAAATATCTCACCCACAACATTTATATACTTGAAGTATTTCCTATAGATTTATGTGTATCTTGAAAAGAAAAGCAATAAATTGTGGTCTAATATAAGTCATCTATAGGTATCACAACCCAAAGAATTCTGAAGCCATATTTTCAATATATTTCAACACAGACCTGTTTTAGCCTGGTTTTTCACTCTTTCCTACAGATAACCTATTCATTCTTGAGTTATGCTTTTGCTCATTTATTCTTTCACTCAAATGAAAGTTTCCTCCCTTCTTATATTTTCTATGTCAAGGTGCAATTCCTGTTTAAAGGTTTTCTTGAATATGTTGGGGTAAAGGAATCATTTCTTTCTTTCTACATTCTTTATACTCGTTTATGTTTTAAGTATCTACGTATATCCAATATATGAGGTCTGACAATTACGCTCATGAACTCATCCTAAAAAAAGTGCTACATACCTCATTGCTGAATATCACTCTGGTCACCTTTGAAGTACTCCCCTTGGGAAGCTATGCATCAACACCAGTGCCTAGTCCACCCTTCAAAGCAATTTTGGAATTATTTTTTTCTGGAATGGCCATCACAGCTGTCATTGTATTACCCTTGATGTCTTGTATGCCATCAAAATGTCTTCTTTCATATAGTTCCTTCATCTTCATGTAAAGACAGAAGTCATTGGGGGTCAGATCAGGTGAGTAGGGAGGATGTTCAATACAGTTATTTGTTTACTGGTTAAAAACTCCCTCATAGACAGTGCCGTGTGAGCTAGTCCATTGTTGTGATGCAAGAGCCATAAATTGCTGGTGAAAAGCTCAGGTTGTCTACTTTTTTCATGCAGCTTTTCAGCACTTCCAAATATTAAACCTGGTTAACTGTTTGTCCAGTTGGTACAAATTAATAATGAATAATCCCTCTGATATCAAAAAAGTTTAGTAAAATAATTTTGACTCTTGATTTGGATGGACAGAACTTTTTGATCATAGAGAATTGGCTGATTTCCATTGTACACTTTGCTGCTCTGTTTCAGGGTCGTATTGGTACACCCATGTTTCATGACCAGTGATGACATGTTCCAAAACATTGCCTTGCCTCTCTAAAAGGTCTTGGCAAACTTTGACTATCTTTTGCTTTTGTTTATTGGTGAGCTCCTTTTGGGCTATTTTTGCGCACTCCCTTCTCATGCCAAGATTTTCAGTTAAGATTTTCCTGTTACTCTATAGATGTTTACTTGGTCTGCTATGCTTCTCACAGTCATCAGATGATTTTGACGCACAATTCAACAAATTTTTGCAATAGTTTCATCAGTTCTGTTTGTTACTAGCCACCCTGACCTCTCCCCTCAGGAAAATGATTAGTCCATTTGTAAATTGCCATTATTCTAATGGCATTATCCGCATAAACTTGGACTAACATGTACCTGATTTCACTTCCACTCTTGCCAAGTTTATCAAGGAATTTAATGTTTGTTCATTGCTCTAATTCAAGCTCAGATATTCTCATGACACCATACAAAAACACAAAACAACAATAATGAACAAACCTCAGCAAGACACTGCCACACGTTGACACGAACACAGCAGTGAGACACTGATACACGGAGGTTATGAAACCTTACCGAGCTGTTTGTACAGTGCTGTAAATGAAAGTGCACATGGCAAGTTAGTGATGGTAATTGTCAGATCTCGTATATATTCCTAGTTCTGCTATTCAATGAATAACATTGGGTATCATCCTTTGATTTCATTTTACATCTCTGAGTTACTTACAATATAAATTAATGCACATAACTTAAAGAAACACATTAATTTAGTAATCCCTCAATAATAATAGCTATTTCTACTACTATATAGTTTTATATAGTACAAACTATTATAAGCTGTTGCTAACACCCCCCAACCCCCCTACACACACACACACACACACACACACACACAGACACGCACACACACTTTTCACATGTTTCCTTATTCTTCTTCAAAATTATATTGGCTAGTTTAGACTTTAAAACATTATACACACACACACACACACACATATATATATGTGTATATATATATATATGTGTGTGTGTATATATATAACATATACATATATAGAACGTATATATATATATATATATAATGGAATCAATTTTCAGATATTTTGAGTGTGATTATAATCAGTTTATATGTTATATAACATATCCTTGTATTCTTATTATAGAATACTCATATAGTCAATATTCACTACTGTGCTACACTTTCCCGTGTCCTTATTAATTTAATGTGATTTGGGTGTAGGAATTAACAGACTGGTAGACAGTAATAGAAACCCAAGAAACCACCTCACTTAGGAATGGTAGGGAAAAAAATGGTTAACAGCAGGACTGGGATCCATTAGCAAACATATAAGGACGATCTACCCCTAGAAAAGAAAGAAGAAAGGTGACCTGACCAAATTTCCTTATAAACATTTTAATAAAAGATCTCTGGCTAACACATTAATGATATTAGCTCATGGGAAAGAAAACGTTATTTCCTAGTCTGTCTAGGTTGTTTTATGGACAACCAATTTGGAATCTGAATTTGGGAGCTATGGCTCCCTAAGAAACGTAACTTTCAGAGTATAAAATGGAGATGTTTCATGACTAATGCAGCTCTCATCTTTGTAAATGATGTGACTGCAAACCTTTCTAAGAGATCTCATATCACAATCAGGGCCCGAGTACCTTTGACGTATCAGTTAGTTATCAATGTGACTAAATACATTTGAAATGTTCTTTGAGCATTACATTTAATATCAAAATGTGGTAATATCCTAAATGTCTACAAACAGAAAATAAATGGATTGGTAAACTGGGACATATTTATACAATGAAATTCAATATGGAAAATGAAAATGAATGACTAACGCTACATATATCAATATAATTTAATCTCACAGCTTTTTTTAGCAAATTATAGTTGCTGAAAGACATACACTGTTTGTTACTATTATATAAAAATGTGCATTTTTTTGTACCCATAGATATTTGGGAAAAGTATAAAAAACTCCATGGAATTTATAAATGTAAATTTCAGAATCAAGGTTACATATAAGGAGGGTAGGAGGGGAACAGAATTGGAAAAGTTTTCACAGAAAACTTCAACTCTACTCTTTAACCTCTGTGTGTGGTATGTTTGGGTCTTTGTTGTCTTATTCTCTATACTTTAAAAAAATTGCTAAATGTTTCACAAAAATCATAATAATGCACAAAGAAAAAGAGGACACCATTAAATATTCCATGTGTTAATGAAGCTGTTGGCTAGAGCAAGGGAGGCTGTGTTAAAACACTCAACAGAATTTTTGTTTCAATTGCTAAAGGTTATAGAAGTGGAGATCTTGATACTTGAAGAATTTATCTTCTGCAAACAATAAAGAATGAATTAGATAAATATCTTTTTTACCTTAATAGGACACAAACAGAGAGCTTCTTTGTGTCAATCTCAGATCTAGATTAAAAATTATTTTCAGAGAAATTAAAAATCCAGGCCTGCATTTTAGGGAAACCAAGCATTTGAATTTGAAATTTAGTAGCCATCTTGCCATTGGTGCCAGACCTTGGACTCATTTGCAACATATAGGTCTCATAGATAATGTAAAACTGCTCTGGAATGAATAGTTCTATGTAAGCACTTAAGAAGACAAATAGCTATTAGTGAGACTCAACATATGTGAGAAAAATGCCTAAGTTTTCCAAAAATTATTTCATAGAAAAAAATGGAAAATATACATAAGGAAATTACCCAAAAATGAAAACAACAAAAAAAGAGATGAACATTTAAAAAAGACGCAAAAAATAAAAATTTGAATAAGAAACTCAAAGAATGCTACGTTTAAATTTGTTTCTTGCTGTATCTCTACATCCTAAGAATAAATTCTGCCATAAAAATGGATATCAATAGTTAAAAAAACAAATGGATGAATAAATCAGCTCATAAGTCTTTAATTAAGAAGAGAGGTCTGGGCTAGAAATATAAATGTAGGACTCAGTGAACTGCAATTGATATTTAAAATGACAACATTTATAGTCAGAGTTAAAAAATGAAGACCATGCAAGGAAGGCTGAGATGAGAATACGAAGAGTTAGGAAGAAACACACAATGCCATTATAGATATCTCTCTCCAGACAATAATGACAAACTACATGCCTCGCTGCCTCTTTCTAAGCACCACTTTCTCCCCTCCCCACCCACCCTATTAACACACACTTTCTTAGCTGGGGTGGGCCCACTGATTCTTCATCCACGATCACTAAATGGCAAATCTTGCTGTCCCCATGCTATGGTACACAATGATAATAACCTCAACTCTCCTGATCACACAAGGAGAGGAATTGATGTTCTCCCCAGCTACAATTGCTGAACTGACAGGGCTGAAAACAAAGTTTTGCCACATCACATTTTTTTTTTTTTTTTTTGTATCCCTTGCCTCTAATCACACCAGGAAGGGCTGGTTCTTCCTTAAACATGCAAGTTGAAAACAGGAGAGTCAATTTCCGGGATACCATCACAGTTGGGCATACAGACCTGACAGGTTACTGGGAGCTCCCTGAAGAGCATATGGACAAAAGGAATCCTGTCTTCATGAGTTATCCCTAATGAATATTATTTCAAAAGTTCATATGTGAAAGATGTCTGAGAATCTGTCCTTGTATGTTCAGCAGGTAAGTTGGAAGTTGTACTAATACTTTTAGAAACATTACTAAAAAATGTGTTTGAAACTCTGCATTTTTATGTAAATTAATTTCCATTGGGTAATACCTTAATGAACTTTATTTTAGATGTTCAGCAAAATGAAAGGAGGAAAAGTCAAACTTGGTCTTTCTCTCCCAATCTCCCACTTCCCTCCTTCCCTTTTATCCCTCCCTTCTTTTCTTTCCCCACCTTTGTCTCTCTCTTGTTTTGTTCTCCACATAAACACACATATGCATCTGCTGACACACACAATCCCAATCATCAAATATTACTGTGTAAGAACTATGTGCAAAGAATTCTGCAAAAGAACTCAGACAATTAATTTTGGGGATATAAGCAAGAATATAATAGTAATTTAAATGTCGAGTCTGACTTCAAGCATCTTAAAGTATACTAAAAATGATTTTCATGCACATAAATAATTCTACAGTAGTCCCCACTTATCCATGGGAGATATGTCCCAAAAAGCCCAGTGAATGCTTGAAACCATGGATAGTATAAAACTTTATATACACCATTTTTTTCCTGTAAATACATACCTATGATAAAGTTTAATTTATAAATTAGGCCCAGTAAGAGCAACAATAACTAATTATAAAATAGAACAATTATAGCAATATACAATAATAGCAGTAACATGAATGGCTTTGGGGCTATTATTCAATAAAATAAGATTACTTGAACACAGGCACTATGATGCCAGGACAATCAATCTGATAATCCAGATGACCAAGTGACTAATGGGTGGGGACCGTATACAGCAGGGATACACTGGATAAAGGGATGATTCATACACCAGGCTACACAGAAAGGGACAGCACAAGATGTCATCACGCTACTCAGGATGGCACACAATTTAAAACTTATGCATTGTTTATTTCTGAAATTTTCCATTTAATATTTTCACACGCAGTTGACTGCAGGTAACTGAAACTGCAGAAAATGAAACCGTGGATAAGGAGGGCACTATTGAAGTTAGAACATAATTAAATGCAAATGTCCCATGAGATATTTATAAATTATTAACATTTACCAAATGTTTATTATTTATCAGGCACTTTTCCAAGTATTAATATTTATTATCTCATTTAATCCTCACCTCAATTACATAAGGTAGAAAGGTGTTATTATTCTTCATATTTTCTGAGCTGAAGAAATTGGGACTCAGATGTCTGAGGTGTTTGTCTAAGATTATATGTCTTATAGATAGCATAGTTAGAAGTTTACCCATGTAGGCTGACTCCATAGCTTTGGGTACATGATGCTAAAAGATCAGCTTCAAGGATCATTAAATGCTTTTCTAGGAGGAAATTATATTTGAGTTCAGTTTCAAATGATAGATCATCCTATCATATATGAAAGACTTAAATATTAACACCGATATTACACTAAAAATAAGAGCATTGAACTAGTTTTAATATATTTTTCAACTTTACCTGTTCTTATATGTACTTATAATACGGTCATATTGAAGTTCAATTGTAAATATCAATATGAGCTTTTGCTTCTTTTAAAAAATATGTATATACTTATGAATGTCCATTAAAAGAGCTTACGAGCAATAAATACCTAATAGTAATAAAACAATCAGCACCCACATTATTTTCTCTAAATACCAAGAAACCACAGCTCTTTGACGAATGACTGATTCTAGGTCCAGGATAGGAAATATACAGAACTTCTAAACAGGGTTGTTCCAGAAAACATTGAAAACTTTCAAAGACTAGTTGGTCATACAAAAAAAAAAAAAAAAAACACAGAAGCCAACAGGAAGGGCCTCACTCACTCTAGCCCAAGACAGGACAATTTAAGCATTAAAAAAAAAAAAAAAAAAAAAAAAAAGAGTGAACACAATTCATTGTAACATTGATTAATGAAACTCAGGAGTTTATAAATATACTTTTTAAAATAGAAAAAAGTAAAAAAAGAAACATATAACTAACTCATTGAATTCCACTCACATAATTTGGGAACTAACTCCTCATGCTAAAGACACAGACATTAGAAGGAAAAATTAAATGGCTATGCTCTGTTTTTTGAATGAACTGCATTACAAAGTAACCAATTAGATCTTGTTGATAAAATAAAACCTTTTTTTTTTTTAGAGAAGGAAAGGTGAAGTAAATAAGTAATCATTTTGCAGCCTTTAATGAAATAAGCAACTCAGTCATTGAGCATCAATAACTACAACCAATAAAGGAAATGTTTATAACACAGAATTTTAGAATGGGATGGTAATGGTTCATTTTATGTGTCAACTTGACTGGGCCACAGAGTGCTTAGCTATTTGGTCAAATATTATTCAAGGTGTGTCTGTGAGAGTGTTTCTGAATGAGATTAACATTTGAGTCAGTAAATTTAGTAAATCCTATTGTCTGCCCAATGTGAGTGGGCCTCAGCCAAACAGTTAAAGGCCTGAATAGTATAAAAAAAACTGAGCATACTGGAGCAAGGGAAACTCCTCCTGCCTGACAGCTTTGAAGATGAGATATCATTCTTTTTCTTGCCTTTGAGCCCAAAGGCAGGGAACAGCTCTTCCTAGTTCTCAAGCTTGAGAGTATTTGTACTGGAACTATACTATCAGCTCTCCTGGGTCTCCAGGTTCCTGACTGCAGATGTTAAAACTTGAGACTCTGGATAACCTGAGAACAGATTATATAGTATAGTATAGTATAATATAATACAACATTTATATATATATATACATATATATACACACACATATAAATTTATATGTGGACACATAAATTATATACATATATAATTTATATGTGTACACACACACACAATGTCTGATAATTAAGTTCGTGAATTTGTTGCAATGATGTTGCCAACTACTTCTAATATTAAAGGGACTATTCATTATGAATTTGTACCAACAGGACAAACAGTTCACCAAGTTTACTGTTTGGAAGTGCTGAAAAGGCTGCATGAAAAAGTCAGACGACCTAAACTTTTCACCAACAATTCATGACTCTTGCATCACGACAATGCACCAGCTCACAGGGCACTGTCAGTGAGGGAGTTTTTAGCCATTAAACAAATAACTGTATTGGAACACCCTCCCTACTCACCTGATCTGGCCCCCAATGACTTCTTTCTTTACCCAAGATAAGGAAAATATTGAAAGGAAGACATTTTGATGACATTCTTGACATCAAGGGAAATACGATTACTGCTGTAATGGTCATTCCAGAAAAAACTTTCAAAATTGCTTTTCAGGGCTTTGAAGGTGATCAAAATGGCGGCGTGAGGTGAGCCTCTGTAAAGCTCCCCTGGAATTTACAACTAATCGGACAACAATAACTTCACAAAGGACTCCCTGCACAGCAGACAGGCAAGACGAAGAGGCCCACTACTGAATTCACCTCCAGGTGAACAAATCACGCCAGTGGGGGAGGAGGGAAGGGAGAAGTGTGGGGATGGAGCCGAGCGGGCGCAGGACGCAGACCTAGCTCAGTGCTCCGAGCTCGCTGCATCCCGGAACTACTGCAGCTGCAGGAGAGGGAAGAACTTGGACTGCTAGCGCTATTTTACAGGGCTGCCCCCACAGGGCTGAGGGGGCAGCATATAACACGGCTGAACCCAACGTTCATGACAGAAACCTCGGAGAAAAGATGGAGGGAAGAAGGCTGAAAATGGTGGTTTACGCCCTCACTACTGAGCAGAGAACGGAAGCCTTAGGCACTGAGATTAGCGCCCCCCCCCCACCCTGCCAGAGCTCGCCTGGCCACCACCTACCCGGTGCTAGAAGCGATAAAGTAGCAGTGTCAGATCAAAAGGACAGGATATTTGCTGTCCTGAGAACTGTGGACCATAGACACAGATTTGCAGCCTAACTAGTTCCAGCAAAGGGGAGGGAGCTGTGGAAGCAGGACCGGCTGTGGTGGTGGTCGCCGCCATTGCTCTGGGACACCTCTCACAACTCACCCCACCCCTGAACCCCCCTATCTGGGTGGATTCCTGCAGAAGTAAACAGAACTGGTGAAACATACGGGCTCTCAATCAGGTGCAAAAAGAGCTTTGGAACTTCAAAAGCTCTCCCCACCCCCACAGGGATGTGGTGCCCTATGACCCTGGTGAACTGTTAACAGAGGAGAGGCCCGTCTCCCAGGGAATCCCCACATTGTGTGAGAAGCTGGAATAGTGCAGAGAAAACATAGCACTACTGTGTCAGAGAGAAAAAAAAAAAGGCTGCAGTCGGAAAGAAAATAAAACATTCTACCAACAAGTATTGGAAAACAAAAGAAAGACTTCTTCCTATCAACCGGTTGCAGAAGCCACTCCTGTAGATGTCTAGGAAGAAAAACAATAAATCAGTAATTGCCATGAACAACCAAGAAAGAAAAGCTCAGAAAAGCTCAGAAAGAAAGTGAAAAGTCTCCAGAAAAGGAACTTAAAGATATGGAAATATGTGACTTAAATGACAGAGAATTCAAGATTGCAGTTCTGAAAAAACTCAACGAGATGCAAGAAAACACAGAAAGGCAATTTAATGAACTCAGAAATGCAATCAAAGAACAACATGAGCATTTTATGAAAGAGATTGAAATTCTAAAAAGGAACCAAATTTAATTTCTGGAGATTAAGAACTCAATAGAAGAAATTAACAATAAAATATCCAGTTTAGGTAGTAGAGTTGACCAGATGGAGGAAAAAATCAGTGACATCGAAGATAGAAACCTGGAAATGACACAGATGGAAGAAGAAAGAGACTTGAGACTTAAAAGAAATGAAAGAACTTTACAAGAACTTTCTGACTCCATCAGAAAGAGCAATATAAGAATAATGGGCATACCAGAAGGAGAAGAAAGAGAGCAGGGAATAGATAATATATTCAAACATATTGTCGATGAGAACTTCCCAAATTTGTGGACAGAACTGGATCCTCGAATCCAAGAAGCAAATACAACACCTAATTACCTCAACCCCCACAGGCCTTCTCCAAGGCACATTGTATTGAAGCTGTCTAAAATTAACACCAAAGAAAGAATCCTCAAGGCAGCCAGGGAAAAGAAGACGGTAACCTATAAAGGAAAGCCCATTAGATTATCATCAGATTTCTCAGCAGAAACTCTACAAGCCAGGAGGGAGTGGAACCAAATATTCAAACTATTCAAAGAGAAAAATCATGAGCCAAGAATAATATATACAGCAAAGATATCCTTTAAATATGAAGGAGGAATAAAGACCTTTCCAGACATCCAGAAGCTGAGGGAATATTCTAATACACGACCTGCACTACAAGAAATACTAAAGGAGGCTATTAGACCACCATCAACAGGGACAATTTGTGGCAACCGAAACATAAAAAGGGGGAGAGTAAAGGCCTGAACCCGAATATGGGAATGGAGAAAGTAAGCATGCTGAAGAAAATGGAATACTTTAAATATCAAACTTTCTTTTACATAATCTTAAGGGTAACCACTCAAAAAACATCCAAATCTGAAATATATACTGTAATAAAAGAAGAAACAGAGGGAAACATCATAGAATAGCACCACACAGAAATAATAAAAAACAGCAAAAAGGCAAAGAAACAATAGAGACACAGCCGTACCAGAAAACTAAAGATAGAATGACAGGAAATCCTCATGTATCAATAATCACCCTAAATGTAAATGGACTGAACTCACCAATAAAAAGGCACAGAGTTGCAGATTGGATCAAAAAACTAAACCCAACCATATGCTGCCTACAAGAGACACATCTCAGCTACAAGGACAAGCATAGACTCAAAGTGAAAGGGTGGAAATTGACACTCCAAGCAAATGGTACCCAGAGAAAATCAGGTGTAGCCATAATGATTTCCGATGAAACAGACTTCAGGGTGAAAAAGATAACAAGAGACAAAGATGGACATTTCATAATGGTAAAGGGAACTGTACAACAAGAAGACATAACAGTCATCATATTTATGCCCCCAATCAGGGAGCACCAAAATATACCAAGCAACTATTAACGGATCTAAAGTGAGAAATTGACCAAAACACAATTATACTAAGAGACTTAAATACATCATTGACAGCTATGGATAGATCATCCAAACAGAAAATAAATAACAAAATAGCAGCCCTAAATGACACATTAGATGAAATGGACATAATTGACATATAGAGCACTTCATCCTAAAACATCAGACTATACATTCTTTTCGAGTGTACATGGAATGTTCTCAAGGATAGACCATATATTGGGACATAAAAGCAGCCTCAGCAAATTTAAGAAGATTGAAATCATACCAAGCATATTCTCTGATCACAAAGCTTTGAAATTCGATATCCACTGCATAAAGAAAGCAGGAAAAAACACAAATACATGGAGATTAAACAACATACTTTTAAAGAACGACTGGGTCAAAGAAGAAATTAGAGGAGAGATCAAAAGATACATAGAAACAAATGACAATCAAAATACAACCTACCAAAATTTTGTGAATGTAGCGAAAGCAGTTTTAAGAGGGAAGTTTATATCAATACATGCCTATCTCAAGAAACAAGAAAAATCCCAAATAAATAACCTCATGTTATACCTTAAAGAACTAGAAAAAAAGAAGAACAAGTGAAACCCAAGGTCAGCAGAAGAAAGGACATAACAAAAATCAGAGCAGAGCTCAATGAAACAGAGAACAAAAAGACAATAGAAACAATTAATGTGACAAAGAGCTGTTTCTTGGAAAAAATTAATAAAATCGACAAACCCTTGGCTAGACTCACTAAGATAAAAAGAGAGAAGACACTAATTAACAAAATCAGAAATGAAAAAGGGGAAGTTATCACGGACACCACAGAAATACAAAGGATCATGCAAGAATACTATGAAGGACTATATGCCACCAAATTCAATAACCTAGACGAAATGAACAAGTTCTTAGAAAACTATAGCCTTCCAAGGCTGAACCATGAAAAACTGGAAAATCTAAACAGACCTATCACCAGTAAAGAAATTGAATCAGTCATTCAAAACCTTCCCAAAATCAAAAGTCTGGGACCAGATGGCTTCACTAGTGAATTCTACCAAACCTTCAAACAGGATCTAATACCAATCCTGCTCAAACTCTTCCAAAAAATTGAAGAAGAGTCAGTACTCCCTAACTCATTTTGTGATGCCAACATTACTCTGATACCAAAACCTGGTAAGGACAACACACAAAAAGAAAACTACAGACCTATATCTCTGATGAATACTGATGGAAAAATCCTAAACAAAATTTTAGCAAACTGAATACAACAATATATTAAAAAGATTACTCATCATGACCAAGTGGGATTCATCCCTGGGATACAAGGATGGTTCAACATCTGCAAATCCATCAATGTGATATATCACATAAATAAAATAAAGGACAAAAATCATATGATTATATCAATTTATGCAGAAAAAGCATTTGACAAGATACAACATCCATTTATGATTAAAACAGTTAATAAAATAGGTATAGAAGGAAAATACCTTAACATAATAAAGGCCATCTATGACAAACCCTCAGCTAATCTCATAATTAATGGTGAAAAACTGAAGCCCTTTGCTCTACGTTCAGGAACATGACAGGGCTGTCCCCTATTACCTCTGCTTTTCAACATAGTGTTGGAAGTCCTTGCCAGAGCCATCCGGCAAGAGAAAGAAATAAAAGGTATCTAAATTGGGAATGAAAAAGTTAAAATATCATTCTTTGCAGATGACATGATGCTATATATAGAAAACCCTAAAGACTCCACCAAAAAGCTGTTAGAAACAATCAACGAATACAGTAAAGTTGCTGGCTACAAAATCAATGTACAAAAGTCCACTGCATTCCTATATACTAACAATGAAATCTCAGAAAAAGAAATACAAAAAACAATTCCCTTTGCAATTGCAGCAAAAAGAATAAAACACCTAGGAATAAACTTAACCAAGGATGTGAAGGATTTATATGCTGAAAACTATAAGACATTTTTGAAAGAAAATGAAGAAGACACAAAGAAGTGGAAAGACATTCCATGCTCATGGATTGAAAGAATCAACATAGTTAAAATGGCCATATTACCCAAAGCAATATACAGATTTAATGCAATCCCCATCAAAATCCCAATGGCATGTTTTAAAGAAATAGAACAAAAAATCATCAGATTTGTTTGGAACCACAAAAGACCCCGAATAGCCAAAGCAATCTTAAGAAAAAAGAACAATGCTGGAGGTATCACATTGCCTGACTTTAGTTTGTACTACAGGGCTACAACAATCAAAACAGCATGGTATTGGCAGAAAAACAGACACATAGACCAATGGAATAGAATTGAGAACCCAGAAATAAAACCACATAAATATGGACAGATAATTTTGACAAAGATGCTAAAAACATACAATGGAGGAAAGACAGCCTCTTCAATAAATGGTGCTGGGAGAATTGAATAGCCACATGCAAGAGAATAAAACTGGACTGTTTGTTGTCTGTCACCATGTACCAAAATTAATTCAAAATGGATCAAAGACTTAAGCATAAGACCTGACACAATAAACTGCATAGAAGAAAACAGGTACTAAACTTATGGACCTTGGGTTCAAAGAGCATTTTATGAATTTGACTCCAAAGGCAATGGAAGTAAAAGCTAAAATCATCAAATGGGACTATGTGAAACTTAAAAGTTTCTGCACAGCAAAAGAAACCATCAACAAAATAAAGAGGCAACCCACTGAATGGGAGAATTTTGCAAACAGTTCCTTCGATAAGGGTCTAATATCCAAAATATACAAGGAACTCATGAAACTCAACAACAAAAACCAAACAACCCAATTGAAAAATGGGCAGAGGACCTGAAGAGACATTTCTCCAAAGAGGACATACAAATGGCAAATACACATATGAAAAAATGCTCAACATCACTAATCATCAGAGAAATGCAAATACAAACCACAATGAGATATCACCTCACCCCAGTCAGAATGGCTATCATCAACAAGACAAATAGTAACAAGTGTTGGAGAGGCTGTGGAGAAAAAGGAACCCTCATACACTGTTGGTGGGAATGCAGACTTGTGCAGACGCTATGGAAAGCAGTGTGGATGTTCCTCAAAAAATTACAAATAGAATTACCATATGACCCAGCAATCCCTCTCCTGGGTATCTACCGAAAGAATTTGAAATCATTTATACATAAAAACACGTTTGCTCCAATGTTCATTGCAGCTTTGTTTACCGTGGCCAAGACATGGAAACAACCAAAATGTCCTTCGATAGATGAATGGATAAAGAAGTTGTGGTATATATACACAATGGAATACTATTCGGCATTAAGGAAAGATGATATAGGAACATTTGTGACAACATGGATGGATTTTGAGAGTATAAGGCTAAGCGAAATAAGTCAGACAGAAAAAGCAGAGAACCCTATGATTTTACTGATATGTGGTATATAAACCAAAAGCAACAAAAGAACAAGACAAATGAGAAACAAAAACTCATAGACACAGACAATAGTTTAGTGGTTACCAGAGGGTAAGGGGGGGTAGGGGGTAAGAGATGAGGGTAAGGGGGATCAAATATATGGTGATGGAAGGAGAACTGCCTCTGGGTGGTAAACACACAATGGGATTTATAGATGATGTAATACATAATTGTACACCTGAAATTATGTAATTTCATTAACAATTGTCAACCCAATAAATTAAAAAAAAAATGCTTTTTAGGATGGACTAGGCACTGGCATTGATTCATAGCTTCCCAAGGGGAGTACTTCGAAGGTGATCATAGTGATATTCAGCAATGAGGTATGGAGCACTTTTTCTAGAATGAGTTTCCAACTTAATTGTTAGACTTCGTATAATTTATTGGTTGTTTCTCTGGAGAACCCTAAATAATATATGTTTTGGTACCAAGAATAGTTCTAGAGAAATAGAACACCAAGAATAAGTTTTCTAATTAGTTTTAGGCTTTGTGGTATTGGCTCTCTAATTTAATGAAATACAAAGATGCTAATGACTCTATTCCCAGTAGTAAAGAGAACACTGATAACTCATGGCATCATCTTGCAATACAGATTAGTGAAAATATCATCATTATATACTGCTAATTGACCAATTCTAAAAAGCAAGGATTTGGGTACATATACATGATGTTTTCAAATATTTTTTGGCAAAATAATAAGTATAATGAGAGTGGCTGCTTGCTCCTACTATCACTGGACAAAGGACAGACTCTAATTCTTAGCTCAATACTCCATCAATGACCAGAAAACGACCTTGTTTCCCCGAAAATAAGACCTAGCCAGACCATCAGCAATAATGCATTTTTTGGAGCCAAAATTAATATAAGACCCACCTTATATAATATAAAATATAATATAATACCCAGTCTTATATAAGGGTATTATAATGTACCCAAAGGTATGGAATCAGCCTACATGGATAAACTTATATATTCATTTTTGCTCCAAAAGATGCATTAGAGCTGATGGTCCGGCTAGGTCTTATTTTGGGGGAAACACATTATCAGTATCATGCAGAAGATCTCTTTGGAATTTGGAGGCAGCGTATTGCTCATTTGGGTGTGATATTCTTGCCCATTTGCCAAAATACCCAAAAAGTTGTTGAGTGGTGTCCAAAAAAAGAAAAAAAATTGCAACCGTTTTAGGCTATTGTGCAATCTGCTCTGCTGCTTGAACCATAGGATCCAGCAGATCCAATAGTCCTTGAAGTGTCAGTGGCAGCTAGAGATGCTGATGCTGTTGGGAGTAATAGGAAGACTAATGGGGTGATGATAAGAATCTAAGTGCAGCCTCAAAATAAGGATAGCATCGTCAAAGGAAAACAGGAATTTGAGTAAAAGATTGAAAAGAAGCAACTACAGTCAGGATGGCCTGTTTGCAGAAGGTTTGATAGGGGTGGAGATTGTAAACTGTGATAAAGAGGATGTAAAGCTAAGGTGGGGCTTATTTTAGAAAGCTCCATTGTCATGTTGAATGACTTGATACTTACAGTCTTGCTAATGAGGAATTGCTTTTTTGTTTGTGTGTCTTTCCTTATCCACACTCATCTTATTCCTTTAGCAATTAAACCCCTATGGTTAACTACCCAAAATAAAAAACTATTTCTCTCCAAGCCTCTCTTACAGCTAGATGTCATCACATGACTAAGTTACCACCGAAAATACAAATGCAGAAGCTCTGTGTGCAAATTCCAGGGAGTATCCTCAAAAAAAGCCCATGTCCTCCTTTACCTTTTCCTCCTCTATGTTGCCATACATAAATCAGGAATCTCGACCTAGACTACCCATCTTGGACCATGGGACAAAGGCCACCTTGTAGGGATCACAAAATATTGATCTGGAAGTAGTCTGGATTACTGAGAACTTTATGCAACAGAGTTCTGAACTGCTTTAGCCACTACTCTGTTGGGTTTTGTATCACTTACACCTGAAATTAAATCAGACACATATTGGTTTTTGTTTGTATGCTTGTTTGTTTTGTTAAACCAGGAAAGAATGACATAGTCAAGATTTTTTGTGCATACACCAGACTGGATTAGAGGAGAGGCGTTTGAAAAAACACAGGTAAGATCTAATAAAGATCTAAAACAAGACCATTGACAATAAAATTCATGCCTGAGGGACAGGATGAATAGCTACATGATTTTGAGTCTAGGTAACTAGAATACGACTGGAGACTCTAAGTTTGGGAAACGGGTGATTTGTGAATGTGTGTGTATGTGTGTGTGTGTGTCCTGAGTGAATGACTATCAACTTGTAACAATTTGATTTATTATAATTCACCTGTTTCCTTAGAGAAAGTAGCTAAGGTAGATCATAAAATAGTTGAATTACAAAGGGACTAAACTTGTATCTTGGGGAGATTTATCCAAATGTACACACCTAGTAGGTAGAATAGCAGGAATATTTAAGCTCATGGTCTTTGTGATTCATTACCTAAGAAATTTTGGGAAACGGTGCAGAATCTTAATTTTTTAAAGATAAAACTAACACAGGTGCCAAAGTAGTTTACAGCGGCTTCTTCTAAATCAGCGTTGCTCACCTTGGAAGCTGGTTATGTAATTTTATGTTATGGGCAATTTCCTGTGCACTGTAGGATGTTTACCATCATCCTGGCCTCCACACAGTAGATGCCCAACTCTCTTCCTTTTTCCTCCTCCACAGTTGTGGCAACAAAAATCTCAGACATTGCCAAATCTGCTTTGGATGGGCAAAATAATTTCCTGTATAGAACTACTGATTAGAAGGTGTAACAGAAAGAGTATGTTTTGTTTTGTTTTTTTAACTTGGTTTGGCTCAGTTCTTTTTCATTACTCCAGTCTTTCTTTTGCTCTTGATCCTGTAATATAATGTGTGAACACAAACAAAATACCCCTTTGTAGGAATTACAGGAATTTCATATAGGAATACATAATAGGAATTACAGGAATTTCATATAGGAATACATAATAGGAATTACAATAGGATACTGCATCTCTATCTGAATTATCTCCAACAATGATTGGAAGGATAGAGATAATGTATAGAAAGCCTGCCAGCATGCCTTTAATGAAGAGTAACTATCATCATTGATTGTTTCTGAAGTAAGAAGAAAATATATCAGAGTAAATTTCTGTTCCTTTCCTTATTTGTTTTGAAACTTTTGAGGTATTTAGTTATCTATTTCTAAGGCCTTCTATTGACTCTCTAATTCCTCTTGCTCTGGTTTTAGGCTGTGATCTCCAATGGAAGTATAATTACCTAAAATCTTTCACTCACCGTTCCATACACCATCATATACACTTGGGCCTCTTCCTAACATCAGCTACACTGACAGCAATGCTGTTAGTCTGTGTTTCATCTCTTTCCAATAACATCCACCATATATGTATCATACATTGTTCATTTTTATAACTTTTTCTTCATTCTAAAACAGAATTCCCCATATTCAAAGCAAAAATGGGATTTCTGAGTGTCACACAAAAGAAGTGATCAGGGACCCAATCGTGCCTCCCCTTGGGTCTCACTATGAGTCACTACTATGTTGTATGTTTATGAAGTACTCGGCTCCTCTGCTCAGTAATTATATTTTGTTTTCAGTTATAGCTAACGCTGGTATAGGGAACGCACCTACAAAAATCACACTGAGACATCTGTATTTCTGAGGAGAATTTTAAGTGTATCTGCATTGCCATGTTCCAAAGAGGTTCGATACTGTCTGTTTTGCTTTCTAGTCACAATGCCATAAACAATTATTGTCATATGGCAGTCATTATAGAAAGAGCCCTAGTAATGTTCCAAAGAGTTTATGGTCACTGATAGAAATATGTTTTCTCCCACATAGGTATGCATGTAATTCCATCACTCCAAGTGTTCTGATTACAGAATTTGCTCAAATAGAATAAAATCCCCACCATTTTGTGTTGAAGTAGGAAATATTTGCACGGGGGATTATGTACTGCTAGCAGAGTCCCTACCAAGTGAGCTGACTTGCTCAGCAACTTCCTCTGAGAGTACATGTCAGTGTCTTCTTCCACAGGTAATCTCTACCAACCATGGTTGCAGCATAGAGAATCAGAATGTGCCAACATCTGGACAGGTGCTCACCTGACCTTTCCAGCACTATGGCGATTTTCCTGTGGGTACAATTGCTTTCATACAACAGTGAAGTCTAGATTCAGTGATGCCACCAGGCATAGTTCAGCAGTCATTTATGAATTTTACTCACATGCATACAAATAGGTACAAAAGAGGAGAAAAAGAAAGTAGACATTTTTCCTCAGAGCTAGTATTCCAGTGCCTATCTAGGAAAATCTATTGAAAGAAAACAAAAATCTTATTTGTTGTGTATTTTCACACTCTCTTCTTTCAATAAATTGATTTGGGATTTGAATTTAACATATTATTATGTTAAGTAAGCATTCCACCTTAGCTAGCTTGTGAGTAATTCAAAGGGGAATATCATACAAATTGTAATATTTCTTTGTACATAATATTTCTTTTAAAAAAAGTGACTAAATCAATGATTTAGATAAAAACAACCTATAGGAATGCCAGTGGTTTTGCTGAAACACAGGTTAAAACTGAATCCTTCAGTAACACTTTTCCAGATGAAACAAAGAACACCTTGTTAAGTTTGAATTTCAGATAAAAAAAAAAAAAAAAAAAAAAACACTTATTTTTTTAGTTTAAATATGTTCCAAATATTGCATGGTACATACTGATACAAAAATCATTTTTATTATATAATCAAATTTATCTAGTATTCCTAGATCTTTATTTGCTAAATTTGACAACCCTACTCAATAAAGGCAAAAGAGAGATATATGTTAAAATCTTACCAACCTACAATGCTAATGTCACTGTATTTAAACAACTGAAGTCATTCCCTCTATTTTCAAGCTCCATAATATAAAATATTTAGAACAAATAAAAGGAGATGCTTCACTCAGCAGGCAGTCACCTTGTGAAATTCACTGTCACTATAGGTCACTGGGCTGGATAATTTTATGACCAATAATAACATTTGTCTGAATGCATGCTGAGAAAAGGTAATCAAATCTCACACTTTAGGGAATAAGTTGCTCATTGCAGAAATTGGGAGGGAATGACTTCCTGCACAATTGGCTAGAGGTATTATGAGGGTTACGGTCATTCGCATAGAGGCTGCCTACCTCCATGGATCAGTACAGAGGCTGACAAATCACCGTCATCCCCAAAATGGATGCAAAATTCACTAATTATGATGAGGATAATCATGATGATAAAAATAATGATGATAGGCTACTTAAAAGAGAAATCTCATGTGTTTATGGAAAAAATGGTTAATTTAAAGTTATTCCAAATGATACAAGGTAAATAAATATATTAGGTTATGAAGTCTGTTTTTCTCTTTTTCATCAGGATTATAGATGGTAAAAAGAAGTGGGGATTGTTCACTGGCTCCAGAAAAGGAAATGCTATCAGCTCTTGCACAGGATTTCTGCCTATCTTTACAGTCCTATCGTCTCCACAAGTTAATCTCAGTTTTACAGCATCCAGGTGGGAAAATATCACAATCCAAACAAGTAAGATAAAGGAAATGATTTCACAAAATTATAAAATAGCAATTTGCCTATTCTTTCCATTTATTAGCACCTCCTTTTTTTCCCCTTCTTATGAAGCTAGACTCGCCATGCTCTCTTGGTTTCCTTTGTGAAAATGAAATGGTGTGATAAATAAATCCATCCTAAAGTAAAATCAATTGCATTGAGTGGTGTCATATGGGGGAAGTTTTAGGGGTGGTGGGAGGCAAGGATTTACCCAAAGCAATGAATGCTTAATGGTAGAACTTCAAGATCTGAAAGGGGAATTCTGTAGTGCTCTTCAAATCATTTTATACACAAGATTTTCTATTTCACTAACTTGTAAGGGTATTACTACATTTTGATCCCTTGGACTGTTTCCAGATTGTATTACTTGAGTCTGAAAAGTTACATAAGACAATGGAAAAAAAATTACAGTACAAAAATGATATGTCCCATCCATTTGTCTGATTTTGAGAGGTCATAAATAATATGAACTATGAAAAAAATAAATATTGAGGACTTCTGATTTCTGATTTTGGTTATGAATTAATGTTTATCATTCAATACCAAAGGTATATCGTTCAAATTTCAAGCATATTTCACAGAGTCAATTACTGAGTTCAAGAGAAAATAATCAGGGGGGGATAGCAATGAGTAGGTTTAAAATATACTTTTTTCTAGTTTCCAAGGATTAACATAATCCATAAATAATACCTTGACGAAAAAAAGAGAAAAAGCATGCATTTGAATAAATAAAATAATTACCTATAGACACAATTAAGCAATTGCATTGACTCTATCAAAATAACATAGTATTTTCTTTGTCATTGTTCTAAAATACCTCTAGTTATCCATATATTGACTAATTTTAGTTATTGGAAACAAACTAAAATACAATGTATAGTGTGTAACTGAAATCTGAGATAAAGTAGATAAACAAGAAGGGAATAAATTATAAAGAATAAATACTTTTCTATTCGTAGGATAAAACTGGACTCTTAATCATAGAGATAATTTATATAATCAAAGAAGCAAAAGCATGATTAAAATCTCTGATTAGTTAGTGTTTGCTGTTGAGACAAAGTGAAATATTTAGATTAAAAATTAAAAGTTCACTATTGATCTTTTTGTACCATGCCAAACAATAAGGTGTTTAAACACAAAAGGAACATAACAATATAATAGCAAACAGGACTGATTTGATTTTTTTGCTTTATGTTTCAGTTCACACTTAGTATGACCAAATGTGATACTTCCACTTAATTTCTCTGTTTAATTTCTCTGTTAGCCATTAAATCACTATGTCACTATATCTTATGAATATTTCAAATCTGAGGAAAAATTTTATATTGATTCCTCTGGAATTAATCATGTTTTGTTTTTTTTTTGTTGTTGTTTGTTTTTATGGCATAGGTGTCTCCTCTCCTTCTTCTCTTAGTTAAATCATTTTGAAACAACCCAGATGTTTGGAACTATACAACAAAAAAAAGCCTAAATTAATTAATTTTCTTCATTAAATTTTCCATGGTAATAATTAATATTGAATTGAAAGGGAATTAGTATAATAAACTAGTAGATTAAAAAAAGTTTTTATCAGGTTAAAAAAAAAGTATTCCTTTTAAAATATAGGTATCTTCCCAAAAGTTACTACATTTACATAAAGTAAATACACAAACAATACCAAATACTTTAAATATATATCAGATTATATCATATAGCTTTAATTCTAAAACCTTTTCAATGTTTTTATTTTTTTCTTTTCATTTCCTTAGGTTACAATTAGCAAAATATTTCTTTCATCTTGCTCAAAAACTGGAGGCAACTTGTGTTTGGATTCCAAAGGCTGTATAATTTTTCACTGAAGTAAATAAGGTTAATTTTAGGGACATATATTTTGGTTATTAAAGTGCTCCATATGTAATTATATTATAAAATATCTAGGGAGATTGGATTTTGTTTAGTGTCTACAAGTACTTCATTTTATAGATATTTTCCAACCAGCATACACAAATATGCTTTAACCTTATGGCTGGTAACAGCATCTTGCCATCTGTATGTTTGTATTTTAACCAGAACATACTATGAAAATGTAGTAAAAATGTACAACAGAAATGAAAACTCAAGCCAGTTTCCAGTAGACTACTTCTTGGCTTGAAAAATTTAAGAGTGCCAAACATCATCTGTGCACTTCTAAAATAATGTTAAGAAATACAGATGAATACTTGTTTTTAAGAATGAGCAGCTAGTGTAAAAATGAATGAAATGGCTAACAATTTCTTTTTGTTTTGGAAAAGGCCATGTTTTTAAAGATGTGGTCATATATATTCCACATTTTCTTCTTTATTTTAAAATATTTTATTTAGAGTTATTATCCATGATTAATACACAAATCCTTAGAGGGTGTATGTGCTCGTCAGGACAACTTTGCACGTTGTTGTTGTATTCACTACTTATAGATTCTCCACCACTCTCTCTAAACCTAAGTTCTAGAGACTGTCAAATATATTTTTCCTGCATCAAAGAATGAAAATGTTTAATGTTAATAACTCGATTGTTATCAGCAACTTTCCATGTTTTCTTGAGGATTACTTAATCAATGGCTAATATCAAATTTCTGAATAGAAATGAAATAGTAGATAAATTGTGTACACATTTTTAATACCATATAATATATTTAAATCATTAGAAGAGTCACAGAATTTGACTGAAGTTTCCATTTTTCTAGATGTTCAATACATTAAGATTCTAGGTTCTGATTTTTTAGGATACATTTGTGAAGAGTAAATTTTAAAACTTCTAACTAAACGATGCGGGCAATTCAATGTTTCCTGATAACATCTAAATTTACATTTATTCATTAATTTATAAAAATTGGCTATCAGATTAAACTATAAATGTTCCCCACACTTCAAAAAACAAACAAAAAACCCCTAAAGCTTTGATGTTTATAGATGATGTTAATATTTATAACACATACCAATAAACCCCAAGTGAAAAATAATAAAACTCTACTTGTTCTGGTTTCAAATGTAACAAACAACAAACAAGCAGATTCAAAACCATGATGATGGATTATAGAATTGTACACTTGAAACCAATGTAATTTTATTAACCATTGTCACTCTAATAAATTTAATTTAAAAAAAAGGAGCAGGAGAGACAACAAGGAGAAGAAAGTCATATGCCTGTGGAAGCAGAGACTGGAGTTATGCAGATGCAAGCCAAGGAATACTGAGGATTGCCAGCTATTATGGACTGAATATTTGTATGTGTTCCCCTCCCCATCCAAATTCATATGTTGAAGCCCTAAACCCTAATGTGATGGTATTTGAAGGTGGGGCCTTTGACAGGTAATTTGGTTTAAATGAGACCATGAGTGTAGAGCCCCATGACTGGAGTAGTGTTCTTATAAGTGCAGACCACTCTCCATCATGTGAGGGAGGACACAACAAGAAGGCAACAAGAAGGCAACCATCTGCAAACTCAGGAGAGAGACTTCATCAAGAACCAAATCAGCTAACATCTTGACCTTGATCTTCACAACTTCCAGAACTGTGATCCCTTTGATTGCTGGGATTAGTGCCTTGAAAGAATTACAATGCAAAGGAGGCAGGAAAGGGGAACCCAGATGGAGCCAGTGGAGTTTCTCAATTGAGAAAACAGAATTGAGATCTGAGGAAAACAAGGTGGCTAGTGTTTGTGAAACAGAATCAGGAAGGAGAGCACCACACAAAAATAGAAATGTGGCTGCATACGGTTCCCTTTGAGTATCCAATTGAGTACTATTCAGGGCATGGGTGTAACTGAACTATCTAAGGCCCAGGAAACGACCATCTGAAAAGATTAATGGAAACAGTTCCAAGCAGTCACACAGGGCTAGGAATAATGTCTTCTTCCACCAACTGGTTGGGAAACTTGATTCACAAAGCATTGACAGTACTCCAAATAACTTGTTTCACTAGTGAGAAACAATTAGTTTTAAATACTGCTTTTATCCTACTGAATGGATCTTAAAAGCAAGATTCAAAATGCTCAACCTGTTTCCAAGTAACTTAAATATGACCCAGAACAATGCTAAAGAATATTAGTAGAAACACAAAAATATTTAGCACTAAAAAACATCCTTTACCTAAAATGATGAAATTTACAATGCATGTTTTCCAATCAAATATTACAAGGAATGCAAAGAAGTAGGAAAATAACCATAATGAAGAGACCTTCAATCAATCATAATCAATTCAAAACTGACACAAGATAATAGATTTAACAGACAAGAGCATTACTACAGTCATTATGAACTCCGTATGTTCAAAAATTCAGATGGAAAATCTAAAAAGACACAAATCAAACTTCTAGAGAGGAAAACTGCAATATTTAGGTTGAAAGTACAATAGATAAGATTGAAGGCAGATTAGACATAGCATGATAAAGAGTAAAGAACTTGAATACATAACAATAGAAATTATCAAAACTAAAACACAGAAAAAATAAAAGTGAAAGTAAGAGAGAGAGTTCAGTGAGTGTGCAACAGCTTTAAATAGTCTACTAACATATACTAGTCAATACCAAAAGGGAGAAAAAGAACAACAAAAACAAAAACAAAAAAATTGAAAAAATAATGTCCAAAAATTTCCAAGTTTAGAAAAAAATAAACACACAAATTCAAGAAGCTCAACAAACCCCAAGCAAAAGAAACATGAAAAGAAGATTAAGGTATATCATATAAAATGTCTCCAAAACTGACAAAGAAAAATATTAAAAGCAACTAGAGAACAAAATCTATGCTACATAAAGAGGAAAAACAGATATCTCATATCTTGTCATATCATGTTATCATATCTTATGTCATTTGATGACATAAGGATGACAACAGATATCTTATTGTATGGAATGTAAATGAGAACAGTGTAGGGTAAATAGGATGACAGTGGAGAAAAAATCTCAAATTTCCTAAATATGTGGAAACAAACAAAAAACCACTTATAAATAACACATTGGTAAACAAAGATTTTTTTTTAATAAATCAAAAAGAAATTAAAAATATTTTAAACTAAAAATGAAAATATGAATCAAAATGTGTGGGACGACGCTACTAAAGTAGTATGGAGGAGCAAATTTATAGCACTAAATACTTATATTAGGAAAGAAAATAGCTCAATTCAATAATCTCAGTTTTCACTTTAAGAAATAAGAAACAAGAATGAACATCAATAAAACAGGAAGTTGTAAAAATTAAAGCTGTACAATCTTATTGTACAAGATTAATTAAATTGACAAACATGTAGTCAGATTGATCTTCAGAAAAAAGAAAAGCCACAAATTACTAATATGAGAAATAAGAGAACTGACTCTAATACCAAAAAGATAAGAAAATATTGTTAATAACTCTATGCACTTATATGAAAAAAAGAAATCCTTCAAAGACACACTACCAAAGTTCATTTAAGAAGAAACATATTCCCTAACTACCCCTTTAACTATTAAATAATGTGATATATATTTAAAACCCTTTCCACAATAAAACTCCATGACCAGAGTTCTTCACTGGTAAATTCTACCAGACATTTAAGAAATGTTACCAATTCTACTTAAACTACTCTTATACACTGCTGATGGGAATATCAAATGGTATATCCACTGTGGAAATGGTTTGAAAGTTACTTAAGAATCACCATATAATCAAGCCATTCCATTCCCAGACATTGTACTTCATTTCTCTTTATTCAAGAGAAATGAAAGCAAATGCTTGTACAAAGATTGGTATGAAAGTGCTCCTAGCAACTTTATTTACAATGGCAAAAATGTTCCTCAACAGGTGAATGGATAACAAATGGTGTCATATCCCAAAGAGGAATACAATTTAGCCATAAAATTAATTATTGATATATCATCATTCATGATTGTATCTCAAAATAATCATGCAAACTAAGTCAGACAAATAATTGGTACATACTACATGTTATATAAACATGCTATTTCTATAAATTGATAGAAAATACAAACTAATCTATTTTTGACAGAGAGCCTATCAGTGAATGCCTGGGGAATGGGAGTGGAGTAGGGTGGGGATGGGTGGGAAGAAGAGATTGAATACGGGTAAAATAAATTTTGGGGGATTATGGAGACAAAAAAACTCAGATTTACATAAGAGTTTATAAGCAACTTGATGCCTCCATCTTTAAACCAGACCCTCAAGCTCATATTCAAGACAGTATTAATACTTATTTAAAGTATCTTTTATTTAAACACAATTATCTGTTTCTAAGTTCACTAAAGAGCAATGGCAACAGATGATAAGATCCTTCAGTATTTTAGAGTAAGTTACCATGGCAGAAGATTTAAAAAAAAATAGCAAGTTGATATTGGTAGATAGATGAAGATATGTAAAAATACCTATATTAGGTATTAGAGCATGACTTAAATGCATGCATCTATAATAATGTCCTTGAGTCATAAGAGCAAACTCTATCCCTGTAAAGCATTTAGCTTGTCATCTATTAACTGGAGACTAGGCTAATTATTCTACATGCATTTTCTCAAGTAATATTCATAGCAGACCTATAAATAGGCAGACATTTAATGAAATAAGCTACATGTTTAATATCACATTGCTCTAAGCAGCAGGAAGATTCAAACTCAGTTCATTCTGAATTCAAAGGCACCTACTAACAACTTGATTCCACCACCTTTCAGAATAAATGCAGTGCTTCTGTCTTGTATCCACCTTCAAATAAATACATGAAACAAAATATTTAAAGAATAAATTGCTTTTAAGAAACATAAAAATAATGACTAAAAACTATGGCGGTATGTCAGTGTTTTTGAAAATAAAATGAGATCATTATTATCGTATGGAGACAGAATAAAGGTGAATGAAAAACAACAGTTCGGCCATAATGATTTCATTAGGACAGATCTGTGGAGAGATGAAAGAAGCAGATCACTAACAGATTTCTAGTGAAATAGAGAGCGTGTTGAAGTCGTTGAATGTGATAACACTTACAGAAATGAAAGTTGAAATGCTTTAGAGGGATGGGAAGAAACGGAGATATTTTCTATCTGTCTTAGACAGCACATCAGCAAAAGGGAAAAATGCATATTTTGTCAATTCAGCCAAGTCATTGATCTCTTTTGAATGCTGAATCTAATGAGGCAAGTAGGGGAAATGCATAATGGTCCTTTGCTGGGTTCAGATTACTGTGCACAACTAAATTGTGTTTCACAAAAGAAGGCTTATTTAAATGGATACATCCTTTTTTACAATAGAAACATAAAATTTAACTTACTAAAGTAATAAAAAAGGAATCTTTAAAATTGCTGAATTTCAGCTTCTAAAGCTTTAATATAGTTCTTTCATCTAAACAAATAACAAAACAAAACAAGCAAAAAAAAACCCCTCTAAACATTTATTTCACCTGTGTTGCTTTGTGTCATACCAAATTTCTAAACATTTTGAGAATTGGTTTCAGTTATTTCATATCAAGAAAACTTCTGCAAATGGGAGGTCATTCCTCATACTCTATAGTAATCATCCTTTACAAATGCTTTTGACTATGTCACAATTAATTGAATTCAGATCAGTCATTGCAGAACATCACAGCAACACATACACAGCCTTTGAAATAGAGACCATATTTTAATCCATCTAAAGAGAATTGTTAATATAAGATTTAATAACGATATATTTATTACCAAATATATTCTGCCTCCTTTCACCATTTCAACTGAAGTTCCCTGAAAATTACTGGGCATTTAATGAACACTCAATAAAAAAATATCAGATTTTTAAAATACAGGAAATCTTAAAAATGTGAAAAATTATAAATACAAAATTTCACACTACTATCGTTTAAACAGAACTGTGTTATTATATTGGGGTATATTTCCAATCTTTCATTCTATGTATAGATTATAGATATTATATTACAAATAGTTTATATTTTACCTCTATTAATCGTACTGGAAACATGTTTCCCTATCCTTGAATATCCTTTGTAAACAAGATGGTAATGAACATGCGTTATGGCCAAATTTTTCTATTACAAATATAACCTCAGTACATTCATTTGTCTATTTCCTTGCATAATTACAAATTGTTTTCTTAATATACTTAGGATGAGTGGGTTGAATTTCTTCAGCATTGTTGATACATACTTCCCAATTACTTCAGAAAAATTTTTTTAAATAAATTCACTCCCCCAGGAAATCTCCTTTTTCTTAAAATGTTTTCTCACTAAAAAAGTTCCCAAATCTCTATGAGTAGTAAATACTTTCAAAGTATTATTTCTTAAATTGAAGTAACAAAAACAATAAAGAAGGTTCTTCTTGATATTGTCAATGACATTTTGAGAAATCCTATGTTTCTGTTAAAGTTTTTCTCATTTTATGCTTTTGGAGAAATTTGACTTTTTTTTTTATAGCAGCTTCTTTCCAGGATTTATTTTCAGGTGTAACAAAACACTGGAATCTATTTCATGATGATTTCTATCACTTAGTGACATGAACTAATTTGACCTATAAAAAGATACACACACACACATATAAATTATATATATGTATATATACATATATATCCCATATTTATATTTATTATATATATATATATATTATATAGTAAATATATATAAACACACACACACACACACACACACATATATATATATATATATATATTTTTTTTTTTTTTTTTTTTTTTTTTTCTGAGAGCACTGAATAAAGTTGGATATTTTGTGTGGCTATAACCTGAACCAAACTTGCATGAGTGATTATACAATGAAGAATGACTCAATACATCTCTGTCTTCAGTGTTAACTTTGTTAGGTTTTGTAAATCCTCTTTAAAATAAATAATTTCAGAAAAAAAGCACTTGAGATCACAAAAAGGTGATTCCCTCCCTCCCTCCTTCTCCTGCCACATATATTTCTGCCATGTGTGGAAAGTTGTTGAGAACTAAAAGATAGAGAGAGAAGAAAATGTATACTGCCTGATGTTCTTTACTAATTATGCACAAAAAATAAAACTTACACATAGTCAATAAATTACTTTGTATGGACAGGGCACATTTAGGCTGAGGTACATTATTAACCTTTTCTAATGCATCACCACTGTACCAAGCAGTTGTAAAATGCTTTAGAGTTTACATATTTTGGGAGCATCCTGATATACAGTGTACAAAGAAATTTCAGAAAAAGCTTATGAAGCTAAACAAGGCTGCTATTTAATCTTCAATAAACTATGGAGGAAAAAGACCAAGTAATCTTTTTGGTATCATATATCCAATTACAAGACAGACTAAGCTCTAGAACACACATTTTCTGATTCCAAGATTCAAGCTCTTGCCATTATTTTACACCTATTTCAGTAATAAAACAATTAAAAATACAATTGAAAACATATTCATTATGGAATATATGTATAGTAAGTACACATGGGAAGTATACATGGCAAATATACAATTTTTATTGTTTATTTTGATTTGTTACAAGTGCAGGTTTCAGTGAACCAAGGGTGCCAAATCTGCCCTTGTGCACGGTGTAAATTTATTTTCCTTTTAAAATCCACATTTCCATGATCACTATCCTAAATCACAATCTTCTTGAAGCTTACTCAAAACCAAGCCATAATGAATATTTTGACTCAAACTCTCACCTTCTGTTTTTTTTGGTTTTTGTTCTTTACATTTTTTCATCTATCCCTTTGTTTTAATTTCATTGTTCATTTCTCTTTTTCTCCTTTCTCTTTTTCCTATCCCAACACTAAACACATTTGTAACTCTTGTGCCCAGAATCCGGGGGACAAGACAAGTAACTGCATTTCAGAAGACTCAGTGCAAACCTATTCAACCTGCAAAACAGTCTCCACTTCATGGCCCAGGCAATCATTTAAGTATCAAATAGGGAAGAAAGGTTGGAGGGCTGACATAAGGTTAGGCTCTGTTCATAGAGAGTGGGGCACATTTTTAATACAATGCTTCCAGGTTCAATTGCCCCTTGCTAATACTAAGTAATTTCCATCTCTGGCAAACTTACCAATGTAGAGATTCAAGCTCCTGTAAAAAGTAGAGGACTGTAGGTCCACAACTATATGTATATTTTAATGTTATCCTCAGTACTGTAATCTTCTAAAGTACAAAATCTAAACTTCACGAGAAGCACATATAATGCTGCAGCACATATATCTTTTTTAAATTAATATTATAGTATTTTGGTACTTCAACTCTCACATTTCCACTGTTTTGCCTCTACTGTGATTTCTGTCTCTCATCACCATGAGCTGTAATGCATCGTCTTTATGGGGTGACTGTTTTTGCTAAAAGGTTACTGTTTCTTTTTAACCCTTCTCCCCTGTACATGTACCAAACTTCTTGCATTGCCATGAATAAAAGTTTTCACCAATTTTGTAAGAGGTATGTTTCATCCCATTTAGTGAAGCCAGAATTACTATGTTGTGTTGTGTTTAGCTATTAAGCTGATTTGAGATTCCCAAAGGCAGGGTTGACATTTTATTTATGATTCTATTCTCAGTTCTTAATACAGTGCTGGCTTCTAATATGAAAACTTTCTCTTCCTTGAATGAATAATCTTTAAGTCCATGATTCATGACTATATTCTATAATGAATTAAAACTTGTCTATATAGATTATAAAAGTCCTAAGACATATCGGCATTATTTCTAAAGGTATATAATGAATAGTGGAAAAAAAAAACATAGTTTATGCACATTTACAGCATATTCTCAAACTCACAGTGCAACTTTTATCCTGTTCATAAACAACCAAAGATGACTGAGTAATTTTACAAACTAATGTAACTTAGAATTAAAGTAGTAATTACCTTTAAAGTACAAAAGCATCTCTTCAGATCACAAAAATATAAAAATCATAAAAAATAAAAAACGCATTTTTGTCTGCACAATGAAGAAAACTATGAAATCAGTCTCCCAATAATCAGATTGTCATAGTATAAAAAAATTACACTCCAAATATTTCTTATTTATATAATTATTCTTCAGAATCATTTTATCTGAGATTTGTTTTTTAAACTTTCACTACCTGTTTACTGAAATATATAGCAGTATTCACAGGACGTCATCTTCAAGAAGGAGGTGTTGTGAATTGTTTTAAAATTTACCACAAGTACGTTTCTAGTTTAACTTTGGGGACTGAGTATAAGAGTAATACAGCTGATAGGAACTTGCTTGTTACTGCCAGTGTGAGCTCCTTTTCCAGTGAAGCTGCACTAGTCAATGCATTGTCTCATCACAAGTCTTATTATTATAGGACAATACACACAAGTATGGGTCACATGTGGCAAACATATATCCTTCGTTTTTCCCTAACCCTTTTCTTTCCTCAATGAAAATGTAGCTCTTGCTTAAGGTTTTCTTCTCAGGACCCATCTTCTTAGTTGCAATGCCATAAGCCTCAAGGAGCCCTTGCTAAGGATTCTTGCATTTGGAACACAAGTGACATAAATATTCAGGACAATAAATGCATCTTGTATGCAGCTCATACACTGCCAGTAATTTCTTTCTCTCCCCATATTCCCATAGCGTGTTTTTTGGTTTTGTTTTGCTTTGTATCAATTCTATTTTTCCTGTTATAGACAAATGACTGCTTCAGACTCTTTGCTCTTTCTCTTCGTTGGGCATTCAAGAAGGATGTAGCTTAGTGAATTTATTAGTCCTGGATTTTACCATATCTATGCAGATTTGCTTTTTTGAAAATGTTGTTTGATAGGAAGAAGATGTTACATAAAGTACCAGTGAATCCATTACAGCTAATTTAATTTTTACTGGGAAAATTGCTACCTACAGTTCCTAGTTCTCTCTTTCTCTTTTTCTTCCACACTCTCCCTCTCTCTGGTTCTTCCTACTTTATCATATCTCAATCAATATATGACAAGACATGTGGAGAGCATAAATCTAGAAATGTACAGAATATATTGGTTGTTATATTTTAATATTAAAAGACAAAACTGATAATAATTGATTTCAAAGTATTGTGCTTACTCTCATTTTTCACAAAAAGGGAATAAATGTGAGATTGCATTTTACTTAGTAAAACACATAAAATTATTTTTGATGTACTTGGAAACAATGTCATGCCATCATGCTAGTTTCTCCTTAATTAGCACTTAAGAATGATAATATAGACACAAAAAAATTAAAAAGGTATCATGAATGTTATTGCTTTCCCCTAAAAAAAAAAGATGTTGAATAAATTAATAACATGTTAGGGACATTTTATGCTTATGGATTTAAATGGGTTTGGGTCTAATTGCATCTATATCTTTTTACATAATTTGTCTTCTCTATAGTTTTTAAAAGCAAATCAACATTGTAGCATGGCCATGTCATTAACAAGGTCAAATACATAATTAACATTTGTATAGTATATATCACTGTGTAATGAAGTGGTGTTAACGCCACTTGAAAATGATATGGACTCGATGGACTTGAAGTTGACAGATGGGAGTACAGAATTTAAAAGCTTACAATCTGCAAATGAAAAATTTTGCAAAATGCCAATCTAATATTCAACTCAACAATAGGGTAGCAAATACTCTAATTAAGTGCATATACAGGGAGTCAATTATTCTAATCATCAACTTTCATACATAAATGTAAAGATGGCATGTTATAAATGAGAAGGTTTCATTTCCACCATCTGTTGTTTGATGTTACTTTTACAATGAGGACTTCTTCCTCCTTCCAATCCAGCAGAGGTGTTTTCTATATGTTAATACAAATATTAATTAAATTTATAGACTCGTTATTATAAGGATAACAATAAGCAAAATATCTATTAGTGTTTAATGTTAGGTTTTGAATGTGTAGATCACTGAGCAGACTAAATTTACATGTAGATGAAAACTAGTATTAAATTTAGGTGAGAAACTAGGAAGGGGAAATTAAGATGTTGCCCAATAATTAAATAGCATACTTTGTTCTGACTAAAGTGTGTTTAAAATGTGTCCAAAAGATACTTATTCTTCATTCCATATTCCTCTTCTGAGTATATGCCATAATTATTCACTTAGATATCTGTATTTTATATTTGATTATTTTTCTCCTTCATCTCCACCAAAGAACAAACACTACCACCCACTTATTCAGTTCTTTAGAGACTTTCTCTTGCTTACTTTTTTTTCACATTCATTTTACAACTATTCTCATATATTTTTCCAACATTTCACACCTGTCTTAATGAGAAAGCTTAAAATTGTGTTTTTCTTGTCACAAGTTTCCTTTAATCTAATTCTTTAACCTCCCAGAAAATACCTAGAAATATTCTGTATCTTGCAAAAGCCTTAAATACCTTTCACAAGTTTGTACTTGATTATCCTTAGAATGTTCCCCAACCTATTATATTGGGTCCTCACTTCCTTTTTGGGTCCTCCTATGTCTCTATGCCTCAGGCCCCGGCTCTGACAAGGATTATTTTCACAGCTGCCCTCAGAGCTGTAACTAAAATTAGGAAATCTTCCTTTTCCAGAGTTCCATGATCTAAGGATAACTGAGTCGTTGATGGGAGTTGGAAATAAATCAATCAACCTTTCCAAAACATCAATTACTCACCTAGTATGTTTAAGATACCAGGTCAAAAAATATACAAGATAAAAATCCTTCTGAATTTAACAGTGACCATTCTAAGTGCTTATTTTATGTCAGACCTACATTTACAAAGGCATTATATTATATCCTATATCCTATTAGCATTATATCATATCCTAACATTATTTTCACTTCTAAAAATATGTATGAACATAAACATAAAACTCAATGTAAGAATTATACCTTTTTTTTGTTGTGGTAAAGCACTTAACCTGAGATTTATTGTTTTAAAAATTCCAAGTATACAATGTACTGGCAATAGATACAATGCTGTCCAACAGATTTCTAGAGAGTATTCATCTTGCTTAACAAAAACTTTACGCTTGTTGATTAATAACGTCCCATGTCCTCCTCTTCTCACTCCCTGGGAACCACCATTATAGTCTTTGATTTCATGAATTTGATTATTTTGGATACCTTATGAAAGTGTAATCATGCAGTATTTGTCTCTCTGTATATGGCTTATTACACTTAGCATAATGTCCTCAAGGTCCATCCATGTTATTGTAGATGGAAGAATTTCATTATTTTTTAAGGCTTAACAGTACTCTTTTGTTTGTACATTAACTCCATTTATCCATCTGTCAATAAACATCTAGATTATTTCCATGTCATAGCTACTGTGAATAGTGCTGAAATGAACATGGGAGTGAACAAATGAACAAATGCTTTTGATTGAATGAGGTAATGAGGGTATGCAAATCACTATGCTGCTTCCCTGTACCTTCTGGCTCTGAAGAGTTTACAATCTATCTAATGAGGTAGGAATAAAACAGGAAAAAGATTACTTAGCACTTCATTGAACAAATATATATCAATGCCAACTATGTAGTAGACATTACTGGAGCACGACTATTATAGTAGTAAAGATAGATTAGATACCTAGATGAGAGAGAGAAAAAAGATAGAGAAATCCCTGCCTTCATAGAGCTTACACTTTGGAAAAAACAGAGAAAATAAATAAACTATATCAAATATTAAAAGTGATATTTCTAACATGGATAAAAATAAAGCAGGTAAAGGAGGGAGTGTAATAAAAGACATAAGCAGCATATATTCTAGAAATCTAAGATTATTTTTAATGAAATCAAAAAAGCTTCTTTTTTCTAGTTTAAGATTTTTTAAAAGAAAAACTTATGAATATAAATTCTGTTTTCCAAGGATATCAGGTAAAATATGCTATTTAGGTTTAACATAGAAAGATTTTCTATGCATATCCATTGGGTCACTATTGATTATTTATTTTTATCCTAGATTTAGCTAAGACTTCCTTCTAGAAAAATAGTATACATGGAAAAAACCATTTTAAATTTGGACTCCTGCAAATTTTTAGGGCAATTGAAAAAAAAAAAGAAATATATATATATTTTTATTCAGATATTTGTTTTTTTCTTAAACAGTTTGGAGATATTACATATTTAGAGGCTACAAGATAGAAAATGTGACCTTAAAGTATACGGAACAGTTGGAATTTATGATTTCAGGGGATGAATAAGGCCAGAATTCTATCTCCTTGAAATTTGTATCCAGAATGTTAACTGCAAAGCAAGTTATATATAGCAGTAAATGCATGCTTAATTTGTGCAGAAATCATGGTGTGATGAATACAATTAAGAGCCTCGGAGGGAATAATTATATTACTGCATAAAGCTGGTGGTTCTCAAATTGCTTGGTGCCTGGACTTTAAATTGGCCTAATTTCCTGTTGTGAAAGTCATTCATCGCAGCCACACAACTGCAGCAGGAACAGCGGAGTTTCAAAGTCACACAGAAAGCATATTCTTTCTGATCCATTGCCATATATTCTGGTTTAAAGGTAAAAAATTGGCAACATGCATACCAAAGTTGATTAAACTGATAAATTGAAATGCTATAGACCCAGTACATTGTTATGTCTGTTATTCAGAAGAGAATTTTTGTAACAAGATTGACTAAACTGTTTATAATAGCAGCTATTTAAGTGTCTACATATGCAAATGAATTCAACAAAAATTTGAACTAAAATTGTTTAAAGATATTAACATTTTTATTGCATGACAGTACCTCAAAATGAATAGATTGTTGTTTAGGGTAATCTTTCCAGGAACATAATCAGTTAACAGTAAAATGTAACTGAATGTAACTATAATCCTACATGAAAATTCCACATTATATTGGTATCACACATTGCTTATTTTTAACAAATAATTATCTTTATGTGACTAAAGCATTATGAGATCTTATTTTGCATTTGTAAATAGACAATAAATAAATCATTTTTATAGTACCAAAACTAATCATTGATTTCCATGGGGTTCTTTATTTCTGAAAATTAAAATAGCAATTTTTTTGTCTACGATAACCAAAACATAAGGAGAAGAAAACAGAATATGAAACACAGTTATTTAACCAGTGACGACTTTGGAACCTCAATCTTGAAAATGTTTAAGTGAAACTAGTAAGCAATGAGTGGTAGCAGGAGGTTAAAGAGGTAAGGGAAACTATTTCAGTCCAAGTAAACAATAGTTAAGGAATCCAGAGAAAACATTGAAAGCCCTCAGAAAACTTCTAGCTCAGGGTTGCTATCATTGCCACAAGCCAGTGACAGCCATTATTAACCAGTCATCCACAGTACTCATGCCTACTCAGTACATAGAAAAGTGGACCAGGAGTCACACACAGCTTCAGAAAACTATTGCCAATCTATTGGACTGGCAGTCACTATGCTCCTACTTGCAGTTCATGACCTACCAGAATTGATGAAGAGACTGAAGCCTAGAGAAGGTGTAGGATTTATCACTCAACTGCAGAGCTGCTGCTAGAAGCACATTTTTCATTGTTAGCACACTGCTATTCTCTTGCCAACGCTATGATATCCTTGCCAACAAGTGAGGATGTTCATTCTATATATGTTTTCCTGTCTTTTTGTTCTCATTGGCCCTTTCATTTCTATGGATCATTCAATATGATTTAATTCCTCATATTCCATTTCTTTGTTGTTGTTTTTTTCTTCATTCTTTTATTCTTCCATTCAACAAACATTATTTGCAAATGCCAGTATACACAATGCTAGGGGAAGTAAGATGTAAACAAGAAAAAACAAAACATGGCTACAGGTCCATTCCTTATTATACATCAAATAGACTTGATTTGTATGCAAAGTACAGAGACTATGCAGCTAAAGAACTTGAGCAATTCCTATCCAATAAAAAGCAGGGAGTTAAATATATGGGTAGCCTCAAGACTGTTGATTCAAATAATCTAATTTGGGCTCTCTTCAGTGACTTTGAAAACCCTAGAGAGTTTGCAAGTAGAACTGTTGATTTAACAGAAAACAAACTACCCAGGGAATGTTCCACTTGTGATGTAATGTTTTCTTTTTGCTTTTTCAGATGTATTTAAATTCTAGTTATTTTTACCTTCTGCGTAAGCACACACAAAAACACAAAACATATACATACAATCTGTAAACTTGAAATGAAAACATTACTGAGCCATTTTTTTAGGGGGGGGAGGCAGAGGGGAGAATGGGAGAAAAGGGATTCATTTTAAGCTGTAAGTATTTTGTATTCATACTAGATTGTCAAGGATATCTTTTCATTGATGCCACATATTTCCAAAACTTCCTCCTACGTTTATTTACCAGTACATCTCTTGACCAAGATATTATGTAGTTTAAATGGTGATTTAGACCTTGGGCCTGATCTCATTGATGCTATTTATCTTACCACATAAATTAAAAACCATATAAATTAAAAGGGGAGGACCACTAAAGTTCAGCACACATTTGATTTTAAAAGTAAAAAAAAAAAAAAAGTATTCAGTATAAATAACTTTCACCTGTTTTATTCTAAAAACTATTTTACTATTAGAAAGTGGTATTACTATTTTTAATTATGAGGATGCTGGCAAAGTGAAAAACATTGCTCTAATAGATATGAATAAATAGGTAGATAAACAAGCAAACAAAGAAATAAATGAATCCTACTGCTCAGTAGAGAACCTAGTAGTAATAGAAATTTGACAGACCTCTAAAATGGAATAAAGCAGACCTACATTTGTTTCTTAAAACATCATGATTTTTTCTTATCTGTTAGTATTTGGCTGTTGCTCTTTATAAAACAGGTAGAAAAATATAAGTGGTATATGTTTGCAATTACGTCAAAATATAGTATACTTCTTGACAGAAAAAAGCCATTCTAAATCTTTGAACTTGCTCCAGCAATTTCTTAATGCCTTGAACATAGCAGACCCTTAGCTAGGATTTACTGGATTAAATTGCATTTTTAATACACAACTTCTTGAAATTCAAATTATCAAATGTCAGGTACATGTTTTTAGGAAATTTAATCTTATGCTTTTATTACCATATATGGAATTATATTTTAATAATAAGTTAAAATTATTCATTGAAGGATATAATGTTATAACCAATCTCAGACTCCTAGATGTACACATAAATATCCTTGTAGACTATAATGACAAATTCTGCACAGAAAAATATAATTATCTGACATACATGGTATGTTTTATAAATACCTACATCCTTTTATATATACTTCATCCTTGTCCAAGCACAAATACACTTCTAAAAAATAAAGATTATAAGATCATTTCAGATAAACAAGCACGGTATTCTACCTGGTGTTAATATTAACTCCTGTCTTGTCCATTTAATCTCTGATTTATTTAATGTTTTCCAATGGATAAGTGTTTTTCCCTATGGAGACTATTTTACATTAGGAGCAAACACTAAAATTCAAAAATGTGCAAGTCTTACATCTTCCTACAAATGCAGGCATGTGAAGACACAGGCTTCCATTTATAAGCTCTTCATCCACAGCAATTTAGACTGAACACATTGTCATATATAATTCTTAAATTTCTTCTAAAGATACAAATATAACATTTATCATCCTAACCCTTACAGTGGGTACATGTCTTCATGGAGGTGATCGGCGACAAGGAGGAAGTTTGCATACAAGGTCCAGTCTGGTTTTGTGCTGGTCAATTAATAAAAACAACAATAATTACAAAGATTACTTTTTATCATTAGCATTTAGGCAAGGCTGCAAAACTCCACTTGCTCTAATTTTTTCTGGATTGCATGTACAAGACCCAGATGCTGAGCTGAGAAAATTTTCTATCCAGCAATAGCATCTGGTTCCTTGGCAGCGACGGTCTGTCCTTGTGTTGGCTACGTCGCTGTTGTCTCCAGGCTGTGAATAGGTTAGCGTGCTGATGTGATATCTTATTCACTTGAATGTCGTGCCTTTTAGCTTTCTTCTGTTATCCCCCATGGATATTATTTCACACTTACAATGTTGTATGAATAACATTGATTGGGATAGAGTGATACACAATAGAACATTCAATAGCAAAGTATTGAAATTATTCTTGTCTACATAAAGTATACCGGCCAGATGACAACACAAATCTAATATTTGGGTTATTGTAGTTTAAGAAAACAACTCTTATTTGCCTTGCTCCTTTTTCCTCTCTTTATTACATATATGTAATTAAATACATAAACACCATTCATATTTTCTTTGGCAAATTGTGTAGAAATGATAATGATGACAGTAATAACTATCATTTATGGATCATGTCAATAAGTGAGACATGATACTAAAACCTCACAACATTCTACCATGTCTATCATATTCTTCAACTAAAAATTGAAAGAAAAACTTTTAAAGATCTGTTTAGAAGACTGTTTGGGAAGAAAGATGGTCATTATTAAAGGGGAAATTGTATACACTAGCCCTGGAGCTGGGAGTTGCGTGACTTCTAGTATTTTCAATATGATAATTACATTGGTCCACAATTTGACGCCAGCCT
Source organism: Rhinolophus hipposideros (assembly GCF_964194185.1). Classification (NCBI taxonomy): domain Eukaryota; kingdom Metazoa; phylum Chordata; class Mammalia; order Chiroptera; family Rhinolophidae; genus Rhinolophus; species Rhinolophus hipposideros. Next base: position 84,523,680 of record NC_138050.1, on the reverse strand, counting down.
ACATTTCTAACCCTATTGCCAACCCTCCATATGCATAGCCATTAATCTCATAAGACCAATCATGCCCAAGCTTTTTATCTGCCATTTCCCCAATAGGCGTGCCCCTCCTAATTCTGTTTGCATTCCTCTAAAAGTTAATTCACTACTGAATTTCAAATAAAACAGAAAGATTGCTGCATATGTGGGGGGTGTCGAAAAAGTCTCTTCTCTATAGGCTTAAGATGGGATAATGAGAGTAATACTATAACCAGATCTTCACATTTATTGCATACCCAACATTCTTCAGAGAATTTGCATTCCTTCTTCAGAAAACCCAATGTGGTGGAAATTATAATGAGCCATATTTTCTAACAAGTATAAAGAGACATAGAATTGCTATGTCACTGCCAATTAGACATAGCTAGTAAAGCCAGTGATCAGGCACCTGGATCTCACTCTCTCAACATCTGCACCATGTGGCCTCTCACTAAGTCCCCAGTCACCAGCAGAAGTGCCTAAACCTTGGATGTAGATAATGGAAAGTCATATTGTTTTTGTTTTCACTTCACCAATTCTCCATAGAAAATCTGTGGGATTTGTTTTACATACACTACAATCTCAAACATCATTATTTATCTTATTTATCTACTAGTCTGTTTTGATTAGTTTCAGATGATGGAAAATGTACCAAATACAAGTAGAATTCTTTCTCGCTCTGTCTCTCTTGTTCTCTCTCTCTCTCTCTCTCTCTCTCTCTCTCTCTCTCTCTATATATATATATATATATATGTATATATATATATATATATACATATATATCTACACACATATACACCTATATGTATATATATGTATATATATACACACACAGACACATATACATGCAAGTATAAATGTGAATATATATATATATGTATGTATACATATATATACATGTATACACACACACACACACACACACACACACTCTCTTTAGGTATGTCCATTGCTTTGTTTTATTATCTATATGTAGTTATTTGTATAGATAATTGGATAGATAAATAAATAGATGCTTGATAGATATGAAAGAGAAAAAAACTCCAGTTCTTTTGGTACTTATTTACGTATTCTAAATGACTTTTTACTTGTAAAAAAATAAATATAATTTATATTATTGCATTCCAGATAAAATATTGTATGCATGTGTGTATAACAACATTTATTTATAAATAAAGGTTTTCTATATACCTTCTTAAATGATATCTCCATATTTTGCAAATCAATGAAAAGAATTATGTTTAAGTAAAAAGAAACAAAAAATAGAAACCACTATGCTAACAATAAACATGATTTAAAAGAAGGAAAGTATCATGTGAATTCACGTGGAAACCTGAGACCACATATGCTAACTGTAAGTTGACATGCATACCATAGAGAATCCAAGCCAGAAAGTATGAAAATAGAAATAATGATGATGAAAAAGTTAGTCATAAGTAAAAAAAATGTATAAGGTGGTACTCAAAATTTCTACATAATGACCAGAAAAGGGGACCATACAATTGGATTTCTCTCAATAAGAACTGGGAGTTTTCAAGTATGTGGTAAAAATTATGAAGAAACAGACATAGAAGATCAGACAGACCACTCAATGTTGAGGAAGAGGGAAGGATTCCACCTCTATTTAGAACATATTTATATGTCCTAAATGACTCTTTTTTTGGTCAACATAATTATCACTATTATTCTTTTTTAAATATTTGATTATCAAAACACAATTTCATTTTTCTTTGAGTTAGGTAAACAGCACATGTCCATATGACAAGAAAAAACTATTTTCAAAAGATGACCAAGACTGAGAAAAGGAAAAGTACTCTGTTACACCTACAAAATGTCTAAATAATATATGAACTATATTGAAGAAGCTTTTAAATCTTATTTATGCTATTGCACTCCAGATAAAATATTATTTTGCTATGCCAGTTATATTATTTCTTAAAAAACAAGCCAAATTAACACTTCCTTTTGAAATATTAAAGTAATTGAACATTTTTTCTTGCATAGACTCCTGAATAATAGCTTCAGATATCCACTTAATTTTGAATAGCTTTCAGAGCCTTACTTTCATGAGTTGTCTTAAATCTGAAAGAAGTGAATACCAATGACAACTGGCAAAACATATTTACGGCACTTGACACAGAGCTAATACCTTCAGTTTACAAAGAGCCCATACCAATTTAAAAAGAAAGAATGATTGAATCAATACAAAAATCAACCAAGGATAGAAACACACACACACACACACACACACACACACACAAACACACAAAGCCCATGAATTTATAAAGAGCTACTTGTATTTATATAGTATGTGTGTAAAAAATTTATAAGTAAATATAAATATTTGTTCATTCATTCATAACACTACACTGTTATTAGGAATAGCAAAATGAAACAATGGCAATACCTAATGTGTTCAAGAGATACCCGGATGCTTAGTTAAATAAGTTATTGAATTCTGTGTAATGGAATACTTTGCAAACATTAGAAAGAATGAAAACTGAAATGGGAAAAAAACATCTCTAAAAAATATCAAGTGAAAAATGTAAATATCTAAAAAGTATCTGTGTTGTGCTCATTTTTGTGTCCAGAAAAAAACACATAGATGAAACATACACCCACCTATTCATGCATATACATATTTAAGGTGTATAAATATGATTTGTAGAAGAAATCATAATATTTTAATTTCTGATGCAAATTGAGATCCCATTAACTAACACATTTTTTTTTCCCAGAAAATACCACAAAAGGATCAGATATATTGGAAAAAATTGTTTTGAAAACTCTGAGAGTTATCATGAGTTAAATGTCCTGGCTCTTCAAACATCAAGTTTATGTTTCAGCTAATTTGTGGTTATCTGACATTATAAATCAAAAGGTCAGTAACAGTTGTTATAGAATGAATGTTTGTGTCCTCTAAAAATTCCTATGTAGAAATCCTAACCGCCCCCCCAACAAACACACACAATATGTTGGTATTAGAAGGTGGGACTTTTGATAGGTGATTAGATCATGAGGATGGAGCCTTCATGAATGGGATTAGTATCCTTACAAAAAAAGACCTCAAAGATATTTCTTGCTCCTTCTACTATGTGAGAACACAGTGAGAATATAGCCATCTATGAATCTGAAAGTGGACTTTCACCAGACACTGAATCTGCAGTCAACTTGATCTTGAACCTTCCATTCTCCAGAACTGTGGGAAATAAGTTTCTGTTGTCTAAAAGCCACCCATCTATTGTATTCCGTTGTAATAGCCTAAATGGACTAAGGAAACACTACAAAGGAATATATGATCTTCAGGTCCAAACAAAAGATTTCTAAGTTGGTGCCTTAGGAACACAAGAAAAATTTGTTATCAGCTAGCTACAGGCTTTGAAGTAATATTTAAGTTTCAGTTTACTTAATTTTTCACTGTAAATGAGGTTAATTAATCAGCAGCTTCTTATTGTAATCACTGTGACCTGGTTTAGTAAAGTCAAGTTTCACAGATAAAAGAGATTTGGAACACCCTTGCAAGTGAACAGGACTGAGACAGAGATGAGCAAGGGAATAATCCCAGCACACACAAAAATAATTTTTACACAAATTCAGAGTCAGTAGAGTTGAGGGCATACTTTACAAATAGAGGTTGGTGCTTATGTAAGAGGCTTTAGCGAGAGATAAATTTACACAGTGAAATGGAGGTAGGTTAAGGCGCATCTGCACCGCAATTTGAACTTAGAATTAGTGATATTATAGAACATTTGAACAGAAAGAAATTTTAAAGATTAGTGAATTTAACCCTTCATTAATGAACAACAGGTAAAGGAAAGTTAAATAGTGTACAGATTTATTACATTATATTTTTTAATGTAAGAATTTATCTTCACAAGTGCCAAGTCTGTCTTTTTCAGCACTATATCACTAGTCCAACTTTAGCATAATGCTTGTAAAAAGAGGTTAGTAAATGCTTTTTGAATTAATTCTTTCATGCAACAACTATTCATTGAATACTTACTATGTGCCAGCCACTGATTTGGATCTAGAGATTATACTATACGCGAAACAGACAAAGCCTATTCTTCATAGAGTTAATATTCTAGAAAGGAGGATAGCAAAATAAATAAATAAATGGTTATAAGTTCAGTCAAGATACTTGGGAAGAGCTTGGGCATATTAAATCAGGGAGAGAGAGAGAGAAAGCAGAGAGAGAGAGATCGTTTGTTCTTGTTACCGGACTCAGTTTTTCATTAAGGGGTAAAGGAAATAATCAAATAAGTAAATAGTAATGTGATAAAAATAATATTTCAGAAATGTTAGTTTTTCAGATTTTTGAATGTTTTTTGGAAATGCTGCTTATAATAACAAGGTTCAGATTTCACCTGCTCTGTTTCTTCTCTCAAGAATGAACTATTTCTCCACCCATCTCTTGTCTGGGCCCAAAAAACCATTCCCTAGAGGAATCCCAGTTTAGTCTTGTATCCAGAATGACTTAATTTTTTATATCCCATTTCTCCAAACCAAGAGTGGCACATTGCTGCAAGGAAGCATAAATGGACACCCTGGATATAATATTAACATCTGGGGCACTACTAAAATATAAAAAAAATAATAAATTTTAATGCAAGATAAAATAAAACAAAGCAAAACAAAACGAAAACCTTAATGTAAGTTTTGGTTTGGGGAAGAAAGATAAAGAACAATGAAAAAATTATATCTAGATTTTAAGTCAACAGAGTATACATGTTTTCTTCAAGGCTCTGTAGTTTTCATGGCCAGTTTAGTAATCATGCAAAGTATTCAGTTGGAAAGAATAATTATTATATCATCATAAGGATGTTAATAACACAAACAGCGAATTACAGCAATCTCTGTAATTATATGTACACTCCCCATTAAAAATTTACATACCTTGGTCTGATTACACTCAGAATAAAAACTCTTTTCCTATTACCAAAGGAAAATGCATTCAAAGCTAAAATCACTCTCACCACATTAAACAGACATACTTAGACTACCCCACGACCTACAAGCCATATTTCATATTCAATGTGGTTCGCCATTTAGGGCACAATAAGAGAAACAATTCAGCTTCATGAGAAAAACAGATGGTGGAAGGTACCTGCTGACCAAACAGGAGCAGCAGGGTGGAATTGGGGTGGGTCAGCTCATCTGGAAAGGATGCTCGCAATTGTCATTACACACATCAATTGTTTCCGATACTACTGTATGTCAGGCAGTGCCCAGGGGCCGTGTGGCTTTCCTTGAAACATTTAACATAAAACTGCTGAAATATAATTTTGGCCTCACATGCTGAAACGAGTTGCTAAATTCCCACAATAAGAAATTAATGTTGGCAGCATTACATTATTTTAATTAAGCATTCCCTCCCTTCTGCAAAGATATAGGAGCATTGTTTGATATGTTTCCAATTTGTCGGCTAATTTATAAAAGTAAAATGATACTACATTATTGTTATAAAGTTAATCAAGACTTTAATGGGACAGTTATGTTACTATCAAGGATTTCTTATCATTTTTTTTCTTACTATAATGTATGCGTTCAATGAGCTGATTATGCAGTGTGACAATGATTTCACTAATTACAAAGTTATTACTGTATCTCTAATGGGAAGAAATTCCAGCATCCTAAGTTGCAGACTTAAACATGGAGATCTAATTCCAAGGGAATATTGGCAAATAAAAATATATTTTACAAAGCCATTAGAAATATTAATTAGATTACATATCTGTACCGATATACCATTTTGTTCCCATTCTTTGTGTTTGTTGCACAATGTAAATTTTGCAAATATAATGATTTCAAGTTATTTATACAATTATAACCATAAAGAAGCAGTTTCCTATAAGATTTAACAATTAACATTGGCTGCTGCAACTAAAAATATATAAAATATCTAAGACAAAACATGGAAGGAAAATGTGCTGGTTGTATTTTAGCAATATAAATGTACACATATTTAGAAATTTCCATTGAAATAGAATAAGTTCACAAGCTTCATAATTTAGTGTTTGAATGTTATTTATCATATGTTTTATCAAATAGATATGAATAGCATTTTTCAAGAAATCATGTTAAAGAAAAGAGCATTTGACAAGAGATTGTTGTGCATGATGGTTTTGTTACTTTAATATTCTAGCTGTTCACAAATAACAGCAACTGAACATAGTTTAGTATATAACAAAGATCTGTTGTGTAATTATGTGTTTATTGTCACCAATATAGACAATATGGCATCATAACAAAGACAGATTGCTCGGTCCATAATGGCTGTCCATATTAAAACCGGGTATTAATGTGCAATTTGAGAAACATCAGAATGCTTAAAATATATCTGTCTCATTGTGTCTTTATACCTAAAATACTGAGCTTTGAAGTCAGTCTTTCAGTTTTGGTCTCAGAAAAGTCTCCCGTGGAAAAACTAAAGAGAAATCAAAATCCAAACAAGTAGAGCTTCAGGATAAAACAAGGAATTTGGAGCTTCAGGATAAAATATGGAATTTGGAAAATTCTCAGAAATTTTCCTGAAATAATCATAATGTATACCAATTATCAGAACTCAATAAATTAAAATCAAATAAAAATATGAGTGAGAAAGAAAACAGAAGGAAGAAGAGGTCTATAAACTCCAAAAATACACTTTAACATAAAAAAAATTTGAAGAAAAGCAATTTCATAATATTGATTTTCCAGTAGTAACAAAAAATTCAGAAATTGGCTAAAATTTATTATTGAAGGTTTAATAGATAAAAAATGTAATTAAAATAGATTATAGAAAATAGTTTGTTAATTTAAAGAAAAAGACATACTAATGCAGTATTTGTTTCAAATTTGATACTTATTATATATTTTTTACTCCCATCTTCACCAAAGTTAGAATACTATACCCAAAATTGCAAGGTTTTTGTCCTATTGTACTTACAGTCTGGTATTTGGAAGATACTCAATAAATATTATTTTAATGATAATTCTTATTTCAGGCATTGTACTCTAAATGTAATACTGAAAAATAAAATATTTAAGTTACCTAATATTCTTCCTTGTGAACATAATATTAAACCTATTAATAATTGTTGTCGTATGGTGATATGTAAGTGAGATAAACTACATTATACTTGGTTATGTCACTATGGACCTATTGCTGTAGGAAGTTCTAAGTCTACACTTTAAAACATATTTCAAAGTCTCTGTTATTTCACCGAGTTCTAAGTCTTTGTTATAAACTATATCTTTGATGTTCTAATTCTTGTAAAAATGGTCTCTATGTGAATTGTTGCTGAGCCTTCTTTTAAGCAGTACATCAGCACAACATTTTGTTGTTGCATGACAGAGATACAATATTTATTACTCTTTTTAAAAAAAATATGTATCAATTATTATACACCTGCATGCCACTACTTTTATGGTGTTATATCTAATTCTCAAAATATTAATAAAGAGAAATAATTTAGAAATTATTTTCCAAAATGTGATCATTTTTGGTGAATTATCACTACTAGTTTCATGGCTATATTATTTAGAGCCTACTCACCATTATTATTATTATTTTTTAATCTACTGGTCTCGTGTCTTTCTGTTGTGAGATAAGGTGCCTATTAGTAGTATATATTAATAATACATTCCTGTCCATTTATTTTTGCATTTTTAAAATTTGATATCATTATATTTGTATGTATGTTATTGACACAAATATAATTAGGGTGATTTTATCCCCATCAAAGATGATTATCTTTGCTTAAACAAAACTTACCTTTCTTTTTTTTTCTAGCTCATTTTAATTTTAGTTATACTGTGGCACTGATATTATTGCTAAGAGTATAAAGCATTCATTGAATATCTAAAAAAATGATCAGATGGTAATTTAGATAGTAAGTCAGTGAAACAAAGCTAGAAATCACAATAAATATTAAAAGCAAATTAAAATCCTGCTACTTGGAAATGGAAAAAAAAAAAGAGAACAAGCCTTCAAGAAAAAAAAAAATTAAATGCCTGAAGAAAGGATATTTAGCAAAGAACCGATCATACCATCATATCCATCATATATTAACACATCAAATACAACCAAAATGTTTCTCAGAGAAAAAATTAGAATTTATCAGAAGCTATAAAAAATAACAAACTGTTTAGAGTCATAAAAGACTGCAGTTCTACACAACTCCAATCGTCTATTTCAAATTACAGATGAGATAATATTTCAGTATAAAAAATAAGGTTTTCTGGATAATGTGATATTTTGGTAATATTTTTTATTATATTTTAAATATGTTTCATTGTCATGTACCTATAAAAAGAATTTTGTAGATGATGATAACAATATGGTGCAGTAGGAAATACCAGTCTTCATCCCTTCCATAAGAAGCAACAATTAGACAGCCGTCTACTAATTACAATAGCCTTGGAAGAGCTCAAGAGTCCATTTAGAACCTGCAGCACACAGTGAAGTGAAAAACAGAGAACAACTTTACACAAGGGATGGTTGTGAAGATTGGTATAGCTGAGAAGTCTTTATACAGGTGCTAACAAAGAAAGGGAGCAAGTGGCACCATACTCCCCAGTAGCCTGCTGTGAAGGACCCTGGCAAGTTTTTAAATTCGAGGATCTCGACAGGCCCCAAAGCAGACGGCAGCCGTAGATTCCACACAGCTTTCACAGCATAGGACCCCATAGTGTTCATCAGTGCAAACCCCATCAGATCATTCCACAGGGCACAGTAACAGACATTGTCACTGAGATAATCAATAGTCATCACCACTACCAACAACACCCAAATAGGGAGGCACTGCTGCCCCTTTCCACCTCTGAAGAAGAACCTGCCGTTTTAGCATCCAAGGACTAGAAATACCATACCCCAGCTTTGGGGCCATTTCAAGTACTCCCACACCTTAGACTCTAGAGACATTGCCACTGAGGGCTAGTCCCCTTATCCCCAGACCCAAGAAACTTAGAAACTTTATAAGCACCCATGCCTCAGGCCCCACCTTCATGGCCACTCTGTGAATACCCACAAAACACCAGAGAGCCACTGACACAGTGAGAGTACCTATGCCCTAGAACATGGATAAACTATAGCTCTGTGTGTGTTTGAATTCTGGACCCCAGCTCCATGGCTGCACTAAGGACTTCCACATGCCACGTATCCACTCAGGCCACTCCACAGGTGCCTGTGATCAGACACTAGCAGTGCCACTGTGAGTGCACCTGCAAGCTGGACCCAGCTCCAAGAAGGAGCCCCTCAGTTATGACTGCTCCTCTGGAAGAAAACAATAAACATCAGGAGGATTCCAGCAGCCTTTTCCACTAAAGACCTAAGAGCTCTAGTAACTACTGCAGACACCCTCAGTCCTGGCCACCAAGGACACCTGCAATATTGCCTGATGCTGAGCTCAGCTGATGTAGCTGCACAGAGACTCTGGCTGCCTATTTACTGGAGCCAGAATTGTCACGTCTCACTCAGCTGGTGGCTCATATCCATCTGTAGATAAAGGTCTTTTTCCACAGAAATCAGTCCTTAAAGTTTGGAAGTGGTGACTGTTGCATCAGATGTGTAGACATTAAAGCAAAGCTACAAAAAGCATGAAGAATCAAGGAAACATGATACCATCAAAGGAATACAATAATTTTCCAGCAACTGAACCCAAAGAAAAGGCGATCTATGAATTGCTGAACAAAGTAACAAAACGATTGTTTTAAGAAAACTCAGAGAACTACTGGAGAACGTAGATAGACAACACAATAGTGTTGGGAAATCCAAGCATGAACAAAATGATAATTTCAACAAAGAAATAGAAATTACAAAAAAGAACCAAAAAGAATTTCTCTAGCTAAAAGATACAATTAATGAAAAGAAAAAAAAGTAAGACAATTGAGGCTGTCAACATTAGATTTGATCAAGCTGAAAAAGAATCTTCAAATTCAAAGACTGGTCATTGAAATTATCATGTTACAGAAACTAAAACTAAAAAAACTGAAAAACTAAAAAAAAAAAAAAAAAAAAAAAAAAAAAACCCTAAAAAAAAAAACAAAAAATAAAACAGAGTTGGATACCCTTAAATAGGCAATATATGCATTATGAGAGTTCCAGAAAATGAAGAGAGAGAAAAGAGCAGAAAGTATATTTAAAGAAATAATGGCTGAAAACTCCCTGAATCTGGGGTGAAATATGGATATTCAGTTACATGCAACTCACTAACCTCCAAACAAATTCAACCCAGAGAGAATTTCCAGACATATTCTAATAAAATTGTCAAAAATCAAAAATAAAGAGAATTTTGTAGGATCCCTTTTTGTTTTATTGATGGTTTCCTTTTCTGTGAAAAAACTTTTTAGTTTGATGTAATCCCACATGTTTATTTTTTCTCTTACTTCCCTAGCGCGAGGGGATATATCAGTGAAAATCTTACTCCGGGTAATGTCCATGAAGTTTCTTCCTATATTTTCTTCAAGATATTTTATGGTTTCAGATCTTACATTTAAGACTTTAAGCCATTTTGAATTTATTTTTGTATATGGTGTGAGGAGGCGGTCCAGCTTCATTTTCTTGCATGTGTCTCTCGAGGTTTCCCAACAGCACTTATTGAACAGACTGTCTTTACCCCATCATACATTCTTGCTTCCATTGTCGTAGATTAGATGGGCATATAGGCATGGATTTACTTCTGGACTCTCTATTCTGTTCCATTGATCTATGTGTCTATTTTTATGCCAGTACCATGCTGGGCAGAGGACTTGAGGAGACATTTTTCTAAAAAGGACATACAGAAGGCAAGAAGACATATGAAGAAATGCTCAACCTCACTAACCATCAGAGAAATGCAAAAAAAAACCACAATGAGATACCATCTCACCAAGTCAAAATGGCTATCATAAATAAATCAACAAACAACAAATGCTGGCGGGGATGTGGAGAAAAGGGAACGCTAGTGCACTGTTGGTGGGATTGCAGATTAGTGCAGCCACTATGGAAAACAGTATGGAGGTATCTCAGGAATCTGAAGATAGAACTACCCTATGATCCAGTAATTCCACTCCTAGGCATCTACCCGGAGAAATCCAAAACTCCAATTCAAAAATCTGTATGCACTCCTATGTTTATTGCAGCACTTTACACAATAGCCAAGATATGGAAACAACCGAAATGCCCATCGGTCGATGACTGGATTAAGAAGCTGTGGTACATTTATACAATGGAGTATTACGCAGCCATAAAGAAAAAAGAAATCTTATCATTTGCAACAACATGGATGGATCTAGAGAACATTATGTTAAGTGAAATAAGTCAGAAAGAGAAAGACAAGTACCATATGATCTCACTTATATGCGGAATCTAAAGAAAAGAATATGTGTATGAACTAATCAGAAACAGTTTTGGGGACACAAAAAACCGAGAGTTGTTAGATGGGCGGGGGGGAGGGGGTTGGGGATGGGGGGAAGGGTGAAGGGATTGGGGGGCGGCTGGTGACCACAGGATGGCCTCAGGGTTTTTTGAGAATTACTTTGGGGAACTTATTCAATAGTGTTTGGGGATTTTGTTGGGTATCCGATGGACATGTGTCCTGTTTGGGAGACCACCTCAGGGATGCTGTGGATGCCTGGTCATGGCATTGTACACCAGAGGCTGGACATTAATGAATGCCAACTATAATTTTATGTGTATAATGTGATGGCTCGGTGTGAGGTCGGGGTGGTGGTGGATGGGAGGAGGGGGGTTCACGGTGTGAGGGATGTAAAAATAAAATAAAATAAAATAAAAATAAAATAAAAAAATAAATAAAGAGAATTTTGAAAGCAGCAAGAGTGAAGAAACTCATCACATAAAGGGGAACCTAAATAAGGGTATCAGCGGATTAGTTAGCACTATATTAAAATGAAATTGTACGTTGATATCTTTCATAAAGATAGATGCAAAAATCCTCAACAAAACACTAACAAAATGACTTCAACAGCACATTAAAATGCTCATATATTATAATCGAGTCAGACTCATCCCTGAGATGCAGACCTGGTTTAACATATGCATATCAATAAATGTGATGCACCATTTTAACAAAATGAAGGATAAAAATGATATGATTATCTCAATAGATACACAAAACAAGTTGACAAAATTCAACATTCTTTCATAATAAATAGTGTCAACAAATTAATTATAGAAGAAATATACCTCCACATTAAAAAGACTATTTATGACAAGCTTATAGGTACCATACACAATGATGAAAAGGGTAAAATGTTTCCTCTAAGATCAGGAACAAGACAGAGTGCCCACTCTCACCACTTCTATTCATCATATTATTGGGAGTCCTTTCCTAGGCAGAAAAACAACATAAAATCCATCTTAAATTGAAGGAAGAAGTAAAATTGTCTATTTGCAGATGACTTAATTTTATATATAGAAAATCCTGAAGACTCCACCAAAAATACTCTATAAACTCAAAACACTAATAAATTCAGTAAAATTGCAGGATAAAAATATCAACAAAAATATGCAAGACAAGAAACTATCTGATAAAGAATAAAATACTTAAAATAAATTTAACAATAGAGATGAAAGATCTGTATACTAGAAACTGTATAACATTGATTAAAGAAATTGAGGAAAACACAAATAAATGGAAAGACATCACATGAATTGGAAGATTTAATGTTGTTAACATGTCAATTCTACCCAAAGTGATCTACAGATTCAACGTAATTCCTATTTAAAGTCCAATGACATTTTTACAGGGAAACAAACAAACAAACAAAAACTCTGAAACTATAAAACCATAAAACTCATAAAAAACAAAAATACAGAACTCCTTGAAACTGGGCTTGGCAACATTTTTTTTTATTATTATTTGACACCAAAAAGAAATACAATAAAAACAAAAATAAACAAATGGGACAAATATCACAATGAAAATTTTCCATACAACAAAATAAGCAATCAACAAAATGTAAAGATGACCTACAGAATGAGAAAAAATATGTGTAAATCATATAATAAGAGGTTAATATCCAAAATATATATGAAACTCCTATAACTCAATAGCAAGAGTCAAATAACTCAATTTTTTAAAACAGTGTTAATACTGTATATACTTTTATTTTCAAAGAATACAGAAAAGGAAAGAAGTATGTAAAGAGATAATCAACATCACTAATTATCAGTAAAATGAAAATCAAACCACACGACACATCATCTTACACCTGTTAGAATTACTATTACCAAAAAATCAAAAGAGTTGTAGAGGAAAAGAAACCCTTGTGCACTGTTGGTGGGAGCGTAAATTGGTACAGTCATTATGGAAAACAGTATGGAAGTTCCTTCAAAAAAAAAAAAAAAGAACTATCATATGATTCAGCAATCACAATTCTGGGTATGTATCCAAAGGAAATAAAATGACTATCTGGAAGAGATATCTGCACTCCAATGTTTATTGTAGCATCATTCATGGTAGCTAAGATATGGAAACAACCTAGGTGTCCAACGATGAATAAATGAACAAAAATGGTATATAAATAAATAAATAAATAAATATATATATATATATATATATATATGTGTGTGTGTGTGTTATATATATATATATATAAAGTTATATATATATAACTTTTGTTCATTTATTCATCCATTCATTCATATGTATATATACATATATAATGTATATAATGTAATATATATAGGATAGATATAATGAAATGTGTCATATATATATTTATATATGTATACACACACACACATATATATGTATACATATATATATATATATATATATATATATATATATATGAATACTATTCAGCCTTAGAAAAATGGCAGTCCAGTCCTGTATGTACATGAACATGATGAACGTGGAGGGCATTATGCTAAGTGAAATATGCCATTCTCAGAAAGTAAAATGTGCATGACCTCACCTATATGTACAATAAAAAAAACTTAAAAAGTTCAACTTATAGTAACAAAGTATAGAACGGTGGTTACCAAGAGTTAGGGGGATAGGATAAAGAGAAGATGTTGGTCATTGGGTATAAACTTCAGTTACATGATAAATGCATTCTAAAGGCCTAATGTACAGCATGATGACTATAGCTAATAATGATGTGTTGAATACTTGAAATGTGTTGAAAGTGTAAATCTGAAGTATTCTTACCACCAGAAAAGGAGATGGTAACTACACGAGGTGATGCATGTATTAATTAACTTGATTGTGGTAGCCATTTTACAATGTAAACGTACATCAAAACATCAGATTGTACAGTTTAAATATAATTTTTATTTGTAGAAAAAAATCAATGAAATGAATGGATAAGATCTTGGATAAAGTGGAGAGTGATAGGATATATCAATGAGTAAAACTGTGAGCTTGTTGTATGTCCTATATGTGGTTTCCCTAAAATAATAAAGGCTAAATTTAAAATAAAAAATAATTTTTTGGTGACAACATATAACATACACTAGTGTTTCTTGTGACATGATAATTTGTATTCTGTTGATAGTTTTATATATAAACACATGAACACAATATCACAGTTTTAGAAAGTAATTTATAATGCTCATAACATTTAACCTATTAATTCTATTTATTGGGATTATAGATACATGTTTATTTTCATTTTTCTTAAATATTAAAAAATTAAAATCTGTCTGATTTTCTAAAAGTTATAAATTAATTCTACTAGTTATAAAAATATAATTGTGCTACAATGATCAAATGTGTTACTCATGGTAAGACATCTATAACACCACTACAATGTAAACCACCAATAAATATAACATTTCATAAAAATAAACTAATATGGACCTATATTAAACTACTACAGGAGAATGAAAATAAAAAGTTGGGTATAGTTTAAATTTTTAAAGTTTTCTTATAGTACTATCATGTAAAAAATATGAATATATTGCTAAAAACAGGATCAGAAATAAGACTCCTCTTTGGTGGTCACTTTGTGGAAGGTCAGAAGTGAGAAGAAAACTAGATTTATGGGAGTGTATCAGTATCAGGTCATAAGAGGGCAGTTAGTGGTGTGAAAAATAGGGGATAGTTTCTAATGTAAAAATGAAATATTAGCAGGAACACTTGTCAAGATCCTAAAAGGTATCCAAATGTAAGGTGTGGTTTGTTTGCTTGTTTGTTTGTTTGTAGGATAGATGGTCAGAGACACACATCAGGGATGTCACAGCAGGGCTATTTTGAAGGATAGATATTCAGAAGAAAAAAAACAAAAAAAATCAGTCACTGGGGGACTAGAAAAAATGATGGTTCTGAGGAAGGTGAGGGCTGATTCAGGAGCAAAATTAGTAATGCATTACTAATCTGAATTTTCTTATTTTGCTTTTTCAGGAAAGAATTGGCCAAAAGGGTAAGATAGGACTCTACCAACATGTGATGGTTATGTGACCAATTCTGAAAAGTTAGAGGATATTGAACTGAGAGCCTCTCACGTCATAAGTGAATATTCCCATTATTGTGCAATAGGTGCTGTGTTGTAGCTTTGAAGAATGAAGAAGATAACTGAATTATAATCAATGAGCTGTGACCCATTTCATTCCTTGTCTTTGAACGGTGATAAAATTCAGTGATTTAACTTATTTTGATCTGAGATAGTTTTCTTCCTTTTATCCATCTTTTTCAGATGGGTTTTTCTTTTACTTCTGGAAGTTTTGATTCCCCATAGTTACTCAGTCAGAGATTGTCACAAGTGCCATTTGTTCTTTCTGTTTTCCTCCTCCTCATAGACCAGACTGATACTGTGCTATTCTCGCAAAGATGTTATTTTAATGGACATTACACTGGTGAATTTGGCAACAACAAGGCAAACAGCAGAGTTGGGAGTGATGTGGCTGTTTCTATTGCATGTTTTGGCAGAGATATAGGCTTTAGATTTACTATCCCCAAATGCCTCATCTGACTCATTTTTATTATTTTTACAACACAGGAAGATTCTTTGGTATCCATAGGCCAAACTTTAACTTTCCATAACCCCTATCCCTACGGCCTCTGTGCTTCAGTTTGTCCTTATCCTTGAAGCTACTGAAAACACTTTAGTAAAATCATAATAAAAAAGGCCTTAAAATACAAGTGGTACATTGCAAATGTTTCCTCTCCCTTGCTCCTGCTCCAATTTGTGCTTTAGGGATGATTTTGGTGCCAAATCCAGTGTCTTTGGAGTGGGTCCCCAAAGGTTTCTGAGCTTTCTATTCCAGCTCTTTGAATAAATGAGACGGTTAGAATTGGCAGGACTGTCTTCATCTCCGAAGCCTCAGGGAATGAGAGTACCAGTTTCTTCCTGGTGTTAGCTTTTGAAGTCCTTTGTTTGTTTTGTTTTGTTTAAATATTGAAGCCTTGGAATCAGAAGATATGAGTTTGATTCCTTATACTACAATTTACTTACTCTAAAATTTTACAAAAATCATTTAGCTTCTCTAAATACATGTTTCCTCATCCATAAGGAGAAAATATTTCTTGCTTGGTTGTTGTGATGACTAAATAGTATAATATAGGTTGAAATGTTTCAGAAAATGCAAAGCAAACGTAAATGTTAAGTACTGCTAACATCAATCCATTATGATTTATATGTAATTGAAACAGAAAATGAGCTTAGTTTTCCTAAACAAAGAGTAGTCATTAGATAATTGATTTCTGATTAATTGATTTAATATTCACCTAGGTGCCCCTTATATGTGTGATGTCATATTTAAAAACAAGTCCAAAGGAAACACAGTCATTGAAGACCTCTGGTTAACTTGGGTCACTTCATAGGATTTCATCGGGAACAGTGTATATGTTTTAAAAGACTGAACCATCGTCAATCGCAGGTGATTGTACCTCCTAATACAGAAATACTGTTCAGTAAGCTAGATTTGTATGTGTGGCATGTCTCCAAAAAGGGAGAAGAAAAAAAGCTGTGTGTGACTTATTTGTATGTTATGTTTGTGTATATTGAGAGAGAAAACTATTGTAAATTAAGGAATACTTACTGATGAGTAGTTTCTCATTTAGAGAAAGAATCAGAAGTATGTGACTAAGAATTTTATTATGTAATAATTATTTATTCACCCATTTAACATCCATTTCATGCTAATTCCAAAGTAGAATTGAAGTGACTTGTAAGGTTTGAAAAATCTCTGACATCATTGGGATACATACATAGCATTTTTCTATACTATCTCATTTATTGCAACTCACTAACTGTCTTGAATTTTCAAGATAATAAAATGGAGGGTTAGTTACTTGCTCCCTCAGACACTACACAGTAAACTGAGGAATGAGTTAGAAAGGAAATTTAGGCCTCTGGAATCCAAAGGGCACCTTTTTTCTATCACATACCATCAGACACTAACACTTCAGAGACAAGGTTTGCAGGGTTGTCCTTTCGGTATTTGTCTTGGTTTTGGCAGCACTATTTTGGGAATGAAAACTGAAAAGCTCAATCTATGTGAAGATTTAAAAAAAAAATCTTCTGTTTTTAATGTTTATTGGGGTGACAATGGTTAGTAAAGTTACATAGATTTCAGGTGTACCATTCTATAATACATCATCTATGTATCACATTGTGTGTTCACCACCCAGAGTCAGTTCTCCTTCCATCACCATATATTTGATCCCTTTTACCCTAATCTATCACCTCCCTCCTTCTTACATGGAAGCTAAGAAATTGGAGAAGGCACAAGTTATTTACATCTTAGAGGCAGAAAATTAAAAACATGAGTCACAGAAAGTCATCTCTGAAAATACCAAAGACTCGGGCCACTCTTTCTCTATAAGCCTCTAATTCAACATGGTCTCCACTACAGCTGCATGAAGGCAGTGATAGAAAGTCTTATTAAATTCTATCCCTCTAAATGTACAACATAGTACTTTACACTTAGTAGAAGACAGATCCATATGTCTATTTCTAACATTTAATTAAATTCAAACACAGCCAGCTCTCAGTGACCCAGCTCTATTCTGAACTTGAAGTAACTGGTTTTAGTGCAAAATGAGCAACTGCAGCTACAATATGTCTTAGAAAGTGTCAAACGTGCAATGCATTTCTATAAACAGCTCTGACAATTTTCCCTGCAGGCACTGTGCTAGGTATTGAAAATATAATTTTGCATAAAGTCAAATTAGAACGTACAAAAATGTATAGAATGCATCATATTAAATATAAAACCATAACTAATTTCAAGACATTACACAGACAAAAAAGAGTTGATTATCTCTGTTAGATGTGAACTTTGGAGAAGCCATCAAGATGAGTTTAACAGTTGAGTTGTTTTTTGCAGGATGACTATGACAATGCCTAGTGGTAATGGGGGAGGGGGCTATTTCAAAAGGAGGGAACATTATATGATAAGGAAGAAACTGAAAAAATAAAAATAAAAAAAAAAAAAACAGCCACATTTAAGCAGCTCTGTCTCCTGTGTATATAGTTTATGTGAGAGGTAGAAGAGTCCAAAACAATGAAATCTTTCTATGGCATGTGAAGGAGCTTGGATTTTATTCTCAATGTAATAAGGGATTCATAGTAAGGATTTCAACAGGGAAAATTATATGATTAGATTTGCATTTCAGAGAGAAAACTGGCAGAGAAAGGCTAGTTGTTTGCCAAATATGGTGAAGCTGTCAGTCTCTGCCAATCTGGGTCCCTATGAATAAATTGAGTTTTCTCCACTTCATACACTAGACCTATTGTGAGCAAGAATTAAACTTTTATTGCATTAAACCACTGAAATTTGGGAATTTATCTGTTACAGCTGCTAGCACTACTTCCCTAAGTAATAGACATTGGTGCTTTGAATGTAGTAGATGCTGCAAACAAAATTCTGAATACGTGACATTCGTTTGATGGATTAGTGAGTATAAAGAAAATGGATCAGAAAGAAAAGAAAAACTTGTGTGGGATTGTTTAGTTTGGAAACAAAACAGTAAGGGAATAATGGAGTTCAAATTTTTGCAGCTTTGTAGGATAAGGAAAAAAGAGTGCGTTTAGGTTCCAAACAGTAAAAAATGAAGTTTTGTCTTAGTCTGTTTGGACTACTACAACAGAATATCATCCACCGGGTGGCTTATAAACAACAAATATTCATTTTTCACAGTTCTGGAGGATGGGAAATCCAAGACCCATGAGTGAGCAGATTCAGTGTCTGGTGAGAGTTTACTTCCTGGTTCAAAAATGGTTGTTTTCGTGCTGCATACTTACATGGTGGATGGGGCAAGGGATCTCTCTGCCTGATGTCATTATGAGGGCTCCATCCTCATGACTTAACCAGCTCTCAAATGTCCCACCTCCTAATATCATAACATTGGTGTTACAATTTCAATATGTGCTTTTGGAGGACAGAAATATTCTGCTTATGGCATTCCACCCTAGCCTAGTCCAAAATTCATGTGTAGCTGTGAACCTGTGAAATCAAACAAGTCATGTACTTTGAAAATGCAATGTCTATTGGCCATTTGTATGTCCTCTTTGGAGAAATCTCTCTTCAGGTCCTCTGCCCATTTTTCTGCTGGATTGTTTGTTTGTTTTTGGTGTTGAGTTGTATGAGTTCCTGGTATATTTTGGATATTAGCTCCTTATCAGAGGCGTTGTTTGCAATGGTCATATAGGCATAGAATAGACATTCCAATTCTAAAAGGGAGATACAGAAAAGAAGTGGTAATTTCCAAGTAAGCGGTAGTTCCAAGGATGTCCAAATTACAAGGCAACCTCCATGTGATTTTTAGGCTCAAGAATAATCTTCTTTGACTTGATCTCTGTCCTTCTCTTCAAGCCCACTGGAGTGGAAACCCTGCCTTCCAGACACCATGGAAGGAATGGCTCTTGTTTTCTGGACCCACTGGGGTAGGTGGTGTCCTGCCCCTGCAGCACTGATAGGCAGGAACTGAGCACCAAAATTCTGGGTGGCCCCACACACATGGCTTTGGGTGGCCCTGACCCCACTACTTTGAGCATATTTTGTGTCTGGTAAGAGCCCAATTCCTGGATCATAGATGGCTGTCTTCTTGCTATGTCTTCCCATGACTAAAGGAGCAAGGGAGCTCTCTGTGGCTTCCTTTATAAGGACACAAATTCCATTCATGATGGCTCTATCCTCATGATCTAATCACATCCCCAAAGCACCACCTTCTAGTACGACCACCTCAGGGGTTAGGATTTTAACATATAAGTATGCACTGTCTGAAGGACATAAACATTCAGTCTACAGAAAGCCAAGAATGATTTTTAAAAGAAAAAAGACCCTTACAGCAAAGTTCAGATTAAGGATTTAGTATTTCTGATTACGCTTACTATTTCAGATAGACTCACAGCAACCAATATTAAATTGAGACAGACATAGGGGACTTGGGAAGTAAATAATAATAATAATAATAATAATAATAATAATAATTTTAATAATAATAATCAGGTTAGAGAACCATATTTAGGAGATAACTTTGGATGTGTTTTATTGTACATAAAACCAGCTGGAAGCAGATAGAATAGAACTTACCAAGTATTTTAGAGAAGTATATTATCAAAAAAACTATAAGCTCATGATAAAATGTTTTTGACTGAGCTTAAACTTGCACTGGAAAGAAACTCTCTACAGAAATAGCAAAAACACTATGCCACTCTCAAGGAAGAATGCCTCTCAACATTATTTCAGTCATGGACAGAGTGGACAATAGACATGGGAGAACCTACTGAAGTGAGATTTAACAATGACAAAAGATTTTTTTTTTCCACAAAAGTATAATCAGGGAATAATTAAAGGCCTCCTCTTGACTTTAGGGGAGAGGGGATTTAATGCTATCTACCAAAAATAATTTCAAAATTACTATTCACCATAACTTGAAGACCTCCCATTTTATTATTTCCAAAGGAGAGTTTGTGAGGATGTGTGTGTGTGTGTGTGTGTGTGTGTGTGTGTGTGTTTTGAAGAATGTGAGGAACAGAGGTAACATATTTTTATTTCCTATAATGAGTGATCATCAAGTGTCAAAACTGCATCATCTGATGCATTAAAAACTGCATCATCTGGATATTGTGAACTTTGAGGCAGATATAATGATTGTAAGGAAATTGTAACCTAGCTCCCTTAGAGAAGAGGTTGAATGCTCTAATTGTTGAAAGAAGGCAACATGGATAGTTATTTGCCCAAAGGGCCGGCTATAGAAGAAACTGGCAAATTGTTCATTATTGCATTTCCGTCCTGGGTCCAGGGCTAGATTGTATCTCTCCACCCTCTTCCTAGTTATGGGTGAACAGATCTCATACCACTGTATTTTTGCATACCATTATATGCAAAGGTCAAGTACAGCACTTCTAGAATTGGATCATAAAAACATACATGATATTTCATTCTTTTTCCCTGTCTGCTGGCTGGAGGCAGAAGATCCAGGAGAAGAGTTTGAGACCTAAAGAGATCACAGAGCCACAGGTCGAAAATGGTAGGAACTCTATCCAGCCTGGCTCCCTAAATGAGTACGTAGAGGTGTGACATCATCATCCCCCTATCACCAGTGGACTTTACATGAGTGAGAATTAAACTTTCGCTACATAACATCAATATTTTTTGTTGTTCTGGTAACTAGAATTACACTAAAGTTAGTTTGAAGAACTACAAATCTGAAGTCATGGAAAATACCAACTGTCTATTGAAATAATCCAGGCAAGACAGAATGAAGCCTGATATTATATAGTAGTAGTAAATTAAAATGTAGAATATGATGGATTTAAATGAAATATACTTTGAAGGTAATGGCTATCTATCATATGAGAGGATAAGAAAAGATGAGATACAAAAACTAAAGTTCTGAATTGAATTAAGCCTACTAACAAATATAAGAAAGGAATACTTATTGAGAGGAAAATTTGAAGTGTCTGGACATTGACTAGGCAAGTACATATGTGAATTTAGAGCATAGAAATAAAGGGAGAGAAAAGATAAAATAGAACTGGTAGTGATAAGCATGGCATATGGGTGGCAGTAAAATAATGGAAGTACCCAATTTATCTCAAAGCACTAACATAATATAAATTATTTCTGTTTATTCGAGGAAGCATGAAAATGTGACCCATAATCAAAGGTAGGAGGCAATCAATCGAAACAGATCTCAAGAAAACCAAGATATGAAAATTATCAGACAATGACTTTGAAACAGTTACAACAAATAGATTCCTAATTTGTTTAAATGTGGACATACTAAGTGAATTAAGGGAAACCTCATCAAAGACTTGGAAATTTTTTTTTTTTTAAAAACAGAGAACTGAACAGAAATTCTAGAAAAACATATATATATATATATATATATATATATATATATATATATATATATATATATATATATGGTAAACATTTAAAGGATAAGGTCAACTATAGACCAGATAGAATCAGAAGAAGAAAGGGTCAGTGAACATAAAGAGATATTATTGAATCTGAACAACATACAGGGTGAAAATATAAAAAAATGAAGAGGATCTCAGTTATTTATGGAAAAATATCAAACAGTTTAACATAGATTAATTGGAGCCTCAAATGGAAATGAAAGAGATAATGGAACATTAAAAACATTTCAAGAAATAATGTCCAAAAGTTTTCCCAAATTGAAGCTGAGATAAGCCCAAACAGGATAAACACACGGAATGTCACACCTAGGAATAATGTATTCAAATTGCTGAAAACAATACATAAAAATAATATCTTAAAAGCAGCTTACAAAGATGCACTGTGCACAAATTATAATTGCTATATTATCTGAAACAAGAAAATCAAGCATACAGTGGAGCAAAAATTGTAAATGTTAAAAGAAAAATAAAAAGTGTACCTACACTTCTATATCCAGGAAATATTTTTAAATTGTAAGTTTACTTACATTTACAAAAATAGTTACTATTGATTTCTTTTCTTATGCTTATGACACATAGGTTTTTTTACAAGTCTCATAATATTTTATTGAAAACTGAAAATTTTAGATATAGAAACTCAGGATTCTGGTGTTCAACCAAATCGAATCTGCAGGTTTTTATTGTTTATTTGTTTATATTTTTATCTACTTACCTGGACTAATACTCTAGAGTTTGCCTGTTCTGCAGTGTGTAGCAAGTGATCTCTTTTTTCAGCTTATTTGTTTATTTTTATTGTTAATCTTGAGATCCCAGTGGTGACAAATGGGATAGTATAACTTAATAGTCATCCAATGATTGCCCAGAGATAGTGATTAAACACTCTGATTTAATAAGGATTCCACTCTCTGTAATTCATTGTGTGAAGATTGAGCTATAGATTCAAAATTCAAGAAGTTTAAAAATCTGTCCCAGTTTTTTTTTTTACTTTTAGCTGTGTAATCTGTGTCTTGTCATATATTCTATGCACCTATACATGGACTCATATTCATCCATGAACACGGAGGTAACTAGAGCCCTCTCTATTCTCTCCTAAGTTTATGTGTATCCTTATGAACATATATGTATAGCCTTTGAGATCTCCCAAAATATGCAGTAGTTTATCACGCCTAATATGGCTGTCCCATTCCTTAGATCTCCTTGATAAACTCCTAGTATGTCTGATCATATGTTGCTTGCCCCAATCAGTGTTACAACTTCAGTTGGCTGCAAGGTTGGTTGCCGTCAAGGTCAATATTGTTTTCAGCATTGACCTTGATCATGGAGCTTTTGTGTGCTTTTCTCCTAATCAAGTTAGTACTTTCCAGCAATGAAGTTGCTAGTGTTCATAGTTTGCTCAGCTCCAGTAGAACTATCTCTTACGGAACATGGTTGAAAAGTTTTGGGTGAAGGGATGCGATCTGTCACAGACTAAAACTCCATAGACTCCCACTGTTCTTATATATGGTTCGGTAATTATTCTTAAATAAATGTTGCACAACTTTGTATTTTTTAAGATAATTGAAATGTTTGTTTTTGAAAAATTTGTCCAATTTATTGTTGTTGTGGGGAGAGATTTTGTAGATCTCTTTCAACCATTCTGCAAGTGCCTTTTCTCTTTAACATGAGATGTCACATAATGTCACCTTGGACAAAGGGACATGTTTTACAGTGAAGTTAGCATGGCAATGCACTCACAACCATGGGATCCAGCGGTCTCATTAACCATCACATCATCCTGAAGCTACTTGCTTGAAAGAGCAGCGGACTAACCACGTTAAAAAAAAATAAAAAATCAAGAAGAAGGAAGAGGAGGAGGAGGAAGAGGAGGAAAAAGAGGAGGAGGAAGAGGAGGAGGAGGAGGAGGAGGAGGAGGAGAAGAGGAAGAAGAAGAAGAAGAAGAAGAAGAAGAAGAAGAAGAAGAAGAAGAAGAAGAAGAAGAAGAAGAAGAAGAAGAAGAAGAAGAAGAAGAAGAAGAAGAAGAAGAAGAAGAAGAAGAAGAAGAAGAAGAAGAAGAAGAAGAAGAAGAAATGATCCCCTGCAAAGAAGTGGTGTTAAGCTTTAGTATGAGGCATGTTCCTTAAAAAATAGGCATCATGTAGCACTGTGTCTCCAATAGACAGAATGTGTGGGCATGGAAAACAAGAGGTGAAAGCAGAAGTGTACTAGAAGTTTAACATAATGGTGTCTGATAGTTTTGGTTTCTTCTAAGGTCTCTGTCCTTGGCTTGCAGATGGCCATCTTCCTGCTGTGACCTCACATAGTGTGTGTGTGTGTGTGTGTGTGTGTGTGTTTCCCCTTCCCTCTGGGCATAGACATCTTTGGTGTCTCTTTGTGTCCAAATCTTCTCTTCTTATAAAAATACCAGTCAGACTGGATTGGGACCCACCCTAATGGCCTCATTTTAACTTAATTGCCTTTGTAAAGGCCCTATTCCCAATATACGCACATTCTGAAGTACTGGGGGTTAGTACTTCAACATATAAATTGGAGGAGGGGGCAGTTCAGCTCATAGGATCCCACTTACCAATCCTTTTAGGTACCGGTTTGTAAAATTTGTGAGACTCTTTCCTAAAACTCAAGAATCTTTAGATCCACAGGTCCTCAGTCTCAGAGGATTCTCTAAGGGGACATTATAAGACTAAATCTAGGATTGAGGTAGGATCACTTTGAACTCCTTGTGCCAGTCCTCAGTCTGGCATGGATAAATGAGTCCAATTACTATCAAAAGTTAAGCCGCCGCTTTATAAATAGGGGAGGAAGAAATAGATTTAATATTCAATTGGTCCATTGAGGCAACTGGTGGTGCTTACATTGCCAGTTTGAACTGGAAATGAGCAAGTACAGCATCCACATCTGATATATGCAAGGTAACCTGAGGCCGAAACATGGGGGTTCTCCAAGATTGATGTCTAAAGCATGGGTCCTTGCAAAACTCTAGTGTAGCAAAAGTGCTATCCAAGAGTAAAGGGAATCTGGAAAAGGGAGTAAAAAGGGGAAGTTACAGCGTTAGTTACAGTCTTGGTGCTAACTGTAGCATTGGTTTAGTGGGCTGTAGTTCCCTCAATAACTCTCCTCTTGTAAACTGTCTCAGGAATTTCAAACACAGAACTCTAGAAAAGTTCTGCCCAGGTAATGCCACATCCAGATTTCCTTCCCTGATTCTGTGGTCACAGTCCATTTCTGAGCTTGCTGTGAATATTGGCTGCTACCAGTAGTATGTGTCTCTTTTATTATGGAAAATCGCCCTTGGCTGATTGGCCCTATCTTACACCAGAAGTTATACAGACCTGCCCAAACTCTTGGGGATCCCATAGCCAATGACTCACTGATATCCCCATTTTAGTGCTGATCGTCTTGTCTCAAATGTGGATAACGCAGCAGAGCAGTTTGTTCTCCTAACCTCCCTCCTTTAACCATGAAGGTCAAAGACTAGGCTTCACCTGAACACACATTCTTGCTTGGCACTGTCCCCTTCCTTATCCTAGCCCACCCTCTCCCTTAAGCTTTTCTTGAAAAGTTCTTTCTCAATACATTATGTGCACCCAGAATCCTGCCTCAGGCTCTGCTTCTCAGGAACCTGGTCTAAGACATTTACATCCAGGCAAAAGGTGAAACACTTTCCATCCTGATTTGAGGTAAGACATTTATCTGTAATTTGAGGAGAAAGATAGCTGGAAGAGTTATTCTCTGTCGTCACAATAAAGATTACATTAATACTATATTTTTCAAAGCAGAAAAATGATTTATTAATTGAATGGCATTATACAATCTGACTAACCAGTGAATAGAAATTAGCAATACTGTCACTTTTTTAATAATTTTCATTAAATTTACTGGGGTGGCATTGGGTAGTAAAATTATAGAGGTTTCAGGTGTACAATTCTGTAATACATCATCTACACTATATTACATTGTCTGTTCACCTCCCAGAGTCACTTCTCTTTCCATCACCATATATTTGACCTCCTTTCCCCTCTTCTACTATCTCCCTCCCCGCTTACCCTCTGGTAACCACTAAACTGTTGGGTATTCTCACATGTGAAATACATACATAACTATGTAGACTTCCTGTGCCTAAATACCATAGGTAGGTACAACTCTTGTATTTGTCTTTTAGTATGTAACTTTCAGAAAATTTTCCAAAATGTTTTATTATCTATTTTTCCATGAAACTCTGTTTTAAACAACATTATAGCCTGTCTTAATGAATAGTTTCTATTTATTTTAGATATCAGATTTATTCCTGATCAGAAAGTATTAAAGCTGCTGTTGGTCTGAAAATACAACTGCTATTAAGGAGAAATTACTAATAGTGTCTCTTGCCAGTTCCTATGACTGCATATCTCATCATAGCACCTATGTGGACATGACGCAAACTGTCTAACACGCATCAAAGCAGCTAGCAGTGGGTAATTGGTGTTTATTATGCACTGGAAAAAAAAACATGAGTGGTAGAATGCAGAGCTACAAAACATGGAGTGGCTAAAGTCCATGAACAATCAGGAAATTAGTAGATGGGTCTAATGTTGACACTTTAGTTCTTAATTACCGTAATTAGAGACCATCAGAATGGCAAAATAATGTTTATTGAGCCTGGCAAAGTGAAACAGTTCATTGTGCTTATTGCTTATTTTGGCAGTCATGTTACATTGTTGACTTACATACTGTGTAGTTAACAAAAATCTCATAAGCTATTTATATGAACTGTGGTTAAGTCAGGCCTCTGTCTTCCTGCCCTTGTACAATTGCTATTTTGAACTCAAATATAAGAATTTCCATTTTTCATGTATTCTTTATCTTACTAATTTTGGTTTATTTTTATGGTGTATGATAAACTCCATCTCATATTTGATATAATTGCTAAGTGGTCAAGGTTTTCAGAGTCTAGAGGGAAAGGCAACATGTGGACAGATAACATAAAATCATGTGCTACATAAGTGATAAAGAAGTATGGTCAGAATTCTATGGGAGACGGTGATATTTGAATTGACTCTTATAGGATGAGAAAAAATATATATGTAATGAAAAGAGAAAAAAGGAAAAGTCATTTTAAGTCGAGAGATTGAGGTGACATGCTATGCAAAGTATTCAAGAGCAAAAAATCAACAGGCAGCATTATGAAGATTATTGATTGTTTTGGTTATTTTCTCTTTTTTTAATAACCAATTCCACTAAATTATTTTATTTGACATCCTATACTGAATTATGGATTTTTTAGTTTCTTCTACAATCAATATTTTTATTGGAAAGAAAACAGTAAAAAATAACGTGCACATCATTACAAAATTAGAAAGGTACATAAAGAAGTGAAAGTTACTCTTTCTTTCCATGAAATACCTGATCAAGTAACCTTTAGAGAAAAGGCTAGTATTGTTTTTGATGATGGCTGTATTTTATGATGGAAAGACTTTCAAAATTCAGTGGCTAAAAATTCAGTTTTATTTCCTTTTCCTTAGGTTTCAAAAATATATCTATATACACACCCATGTGTGTATTTTCTTCCTTAATCTTCCTTGGCTCTAGATCTGCCCATTTAAGCTAAGAAAGAAGAAAGTTTCTTTCTTTATTTCACTGATGTGAACTTTCTGGATTTATAAGACATCTCTGCTCTTCAAAGTTGACCAGGGTCCCAGGTTATTTATTAATATACAGGGGTATTGAATTTTCCAGGTGATGGAAACCGAGAAAGGGTAAAAACGTGGTGAACAAAACACACCCAAATGTGTTAGGCCACAGACCATTCCATATCACATATCTGTTCTTATCACACTGTCAAAAACTTAGTCACATGGCCTCAGCTTACTCAAGTGGTGGGGAAGTGTGTTACAGCTGAGCAGTTTTGAGCCCAGATACAAATGCAGTGCTATGGAAAAGCGAGCAGTCTCCATCTCAAATGGGGGACTGTTCAGCTGCTTTTATTTCTCTCACAAATACCTGCAAAGTGTTCTAGAAACACAGTTGTTTCCAACTCCATAAACATTGTTATATGTGTTTTATATTTCAGTTTTAAAATATGTCAGTCTGGTTCCCATTCTTGGTAGATAACCTATTTTGTCTCACAACCTGTTTCTAGAATTTTCTCTTTATTGCTACAGTCTATCCACTTATTTACTATAGATAGGCATTTTATGTGCATTTTTAATCTGAAAAAAATTAGGAAAGCATTTATTATTTTGATTACTTATTCTTCTTCTGTGTTCTTTTTTTCCCATTGAACTTTTATTATCCATTTGTAAGATTCTCTGGATTTTTCTTATATATATATATATATATATATATATATATATATATATATATATACACATTGATATACATGTACATATATACACATTGATAATTTCCAATTCCCTGTATTTTTAATTTGAATTGTCAAGCATTCTCCTAGCTTTTAGGTATATAGCAATGGACAAAAATGTCACAATCACACACAAAAAAAGAACATTTTTTTTTTCTTATAGCATATATTACACTAGGACACTAGGCAAAAAAAAATAAACGTACATTTCATGTCAGGTACTAATAAGTGCTATGGGGAAATATAAAGTAAGGGAATGGGAAGAAGTATGGAGTGATGGAAGAGGAAATAATTTTGGGTGGAGAACACATGATGCAATATGTAGATGTATTACAGAATTGTACACTTGAAACCTACATAATTTTACTAACCAATGTCAACCCAATAAGTTTAGTAAAATAAAAAAATGATTAAAATGGAGGTGAAAAATTCCTATCTCCTAGTCACATAAGAAAAATGAGGAGGAGGAGGAGGAAAAAGATGAGGAGGAGAAGGAGGAGGAGGAGGAGGAGGAGGAGGAGACCTGGATTGAGAAGGATCAACTCAAATGAATTTCCAGGGGAATGAGCAAAGAAAACACCAAAGACCTTGAGGCAGGAGCATGGCTAGCAGGTCTGAGGACCAGAATGAGCGAGGGGAAAGTATAGAAGGGTGGTGGTTAGATAAGTAACAGGGGGCCAGATTGTGGGGACTCTTGTGGGACTTAATAAGAATTGAGTTTACTATGTGTGGGAAAAGCCCACTAGAAATTGTTGAAATTCAGACAGACGTGGTCTGCCTGATGTTTTAAATGGGTGACCTGAGACACTGTTGAGAATTACAGGGGACATAAGTGAAAGTAATGAGGCATAGTGACAAATATGGTAATACCAGAGTTAAAAAAAAAAAAAAATGTCTGGCTCAGGATGTTAGCTGTGGAAATGGTAAGGGGTGGTTAAATCTAGTACACATTTGGGTGGTAGTGCCAACTGGATTGGCTGAATATTCGTGAACAAAAAGCGAAAGAAAGAGAGAAGGGTTCAAGCATCAAGACTCAGCAACTGGGAACTAGGAGTAACCATTGGTAGTTGAACCATTTCCCCCAAGATGGGGTCTATTTTATTTCATGGTTTGTTTGTTTTTCATGATTTCTTTACATTTCTTAAATTATTTGTTGATTTGTTTTTATTATTTCCAAAGATGTCATCTCATTTTTATATCTCATATTACATTTTTTTAAATCATCACAAGAATTTGAATTAAAAAATGGTAAATTTTCTCGTGTCTTCAATTATATTGACATCATACAATTACCTATTCTGATCCTTTGACTTGGTTTTTGTCCTTTCTAGTACTGAGACCCGTTAAATCACCAGTCATCTTTCTTTACTTAGTTATCTTTGTTTATATTTCTCAATATTCTTAGAAACACTTACTTGCAATCTAATGTACAAATGACAATAATGACCTCATTTTTCAATTATGAATAAAATTATTACTTATATATTAGTTATAGTAATGATATCATTGTGTATGTTAAAAAGTGATGACAAAAATATCTTTGTTAGTGGCTCGAACACTTTGATCATAGCCACCAGCATTGCCAATAGGTGTGATTTCCCTCAAAATACGTACAGTAGGTCGGGTTTTAAATTACCTGGCCAACAGGCAAGACAATGAGTGGTGAGGGGTAGGGACAAGACTTTTTTTTTTTTTTCTCCATCCTATCAAATAGGCTAAAATCCTGGTACTTCTCCATTTTGCAGTAGTTGTAGGTTAGCATTCTTGGTTTTCAAATTGTGTTTCCTAGATAATCAGCCTCTACATCACCTGGTAACTTGTTAGAAATTCAAAATCAAAGCACCCAATTCAGACCTAAGAAGTCAGAAATTCTGGAGATAAAGGAATCTGTATAAGATTCTGTATATTCTCTGTCTAAGAATCTGTATATTAACAAGATGTCTAAGTTATTTTGTACATGCTGAAGTTTGAGATAAACCCTCTTTAGTTCTTTGCTACTCAAAATGTTTTTCAGAGAACAGTAGCGACATGACTTGGGAGCTTCTTAGAGATGTAAAATCATGGCGCATATCAGCTACATTGAATTAGAATATACATCTCAACAATGTCTTATACGTATACTCTGATATTGAAATGCGCTGAAATTCCAGCTTTTCGAGATGTCAATAACACACTTTAGCTATGGAAAGGGAGATACTTCAGTTAACAATGTCACCTCTATCAGCAGGAGCAGAAGCTCTTCACTAAAAAGGTTTCTGCCACCGTCCTTTCCATTCCTTCATACCTGAGATATCAACTGCAGGATAGGGAAGCCATTCCTGCCTTATCCCCTAAGAAAGCAGAAGTTTCCATTTCTTATGGCTGAGTCATTCAGACCAGAAATTATATTAGCCACAGATAATGGAAAAGTCAATAACTTGCTCTTTCAGTTTCTGATTGCTGAAATTTTCAACAAATCCCATCACATACTTGGGAAAATTTACTTCATTCTATAGATGACATTAAAAAGCAAAAGATCTAGAACACCTAACACAATACTGAAGAACAAAGATGTAGAAGGACTCAACAAGCTGATTTCAAGAATTTCTTTAAAAGTATAGTAATCAAGAAAGCATGGTATTGGTGAAAGAATGGATATACAGATCAATGGAACAGAATAGAGGGCCCAGAAAAAGACCCACATAAATATAGTCAACTAGTCTTTGAAAAAGGAGGAAAGGCAATGCAATGAAGAACACCAAATCTTTGCAACAAGTGGTGCTGTAACAATTGGAAATCCATAAATAAATAAATGAATGAATGAATGAATGAATGAATGAATGAATGAATGAACCTAGACACTATTCTTGAACTTTCAAAAAAGTTTTTCAAAATGAATCTGGAAGAAAACCTAGGAGAACATCTATGAGACCATGAGTTTGGTGATAAATTTTAAACACTGTTACAGGTACCCCCAAATTCACACGTTGAAGTCCTAATCACCAGTATTGCAGAATATGACTTTATTTGGAAATAGGACTGTGGAAAATATAACTAGTTAAGACAAGGTTATACTGGAGTAAGAACCTCTCTAATATGACTGGTCCCTTATATAAAGAGGAAATTTGGACACAGGAAGAATGCCAAGTGGAATTAAGTTACCACAAGCCAAAAAACTACCAGAAACTAAAATAAAAACCTAGAACAGTAATTTCCAAGTATCTGGATACTTATAAAGAGAGCTTGGACCTACTAACACTTTGATCTTGGACTTCTACTCTCCAGAACTGTAAGATGTTAAATTTCTGTTGTGTGAGCCACTGAAGTTGTGGTATTTTGTTATGGCAGCTCTAGCAAACTAGTGCAGACACCACACCAAAAGCACAATCCATGAAAGAAAAATATTAATCACTTATGCTCTATTTAAATTAAAAATATATTTCTTTGTAAAAGACACTAAGAAACAAAATACAATCACCAACTGTGAGGAAATAATTTCAAAATCACATATTTGATAAAGGAGTGTGTATAAATTATATAAAGAATTCTTAAAACTCAAAAATAAGAAAATAGGCAACCCAATTTAAAAATAGGTAACTGATCTGAGAAATTACCTCTCCAAAGAAGACACGTGGATGGTAGGAAAGTACATGAAAAGATGTTCAATATAGTTTGTCATTAATAATTGAAAATTAAGACAATGAGATACCACTATATACCTATCACGATGACCAGAATCTAAAAAGAAAAAAGAAAAAGCTGCTATTGCAATGGCTGACAACAATATGGAGCAAGAGGAAATCTCATTTACTACCGGTAGCAATTATAAACTAGCTCAGCCACTTTGGAAGAAAGGTTGTCAGCTTCTAATAAAACTCATAATCTTACCATACACTCCCAAAATCACACTTCTAGTATTCACCTAACAGATCTGATAACATATGTCCACACAACAATCTGCATACAGATTCATATCACAGCTTTTTACATAATTGCTCAAAACATTCACAATATCCTATATGTCTAAGCAACACAGGAGCCAACTCTAGAACAACATGAGTCACAAAAGAAAGCAGTAGTAGAGTATAACCAAAAGTATAAAATAAATATGCAGAATTCTACACTTTTATAAATAAATCATTGAATAAGTAAGTGGGAGATAGTAATATATACCATGAAGAAGAATTCCACATAATTTTCATATCCATTGTGCCCCCAAGGAAGTAGAACATAACTTCCCTGCACTTAAGTATGAGATGTGCATAGTGACTTTCTTCAAGGAGTATAGCATAGAAGAGAGAGAGAGATGACTTAACAGTTTAGAATCTGACAGACACCACCAAAGCTAGGTAGGTATTCACAATGAACATCAGTGGTTCATAAGTAAAACATGCTTACGTATATTATGTACTTTTGATATCATGTGATCCTATTAACACTTTACCCTATGATTATCTCCCCAAAACACATAATCATAGTCTAATCATGAAAAAAATATTAAATAAATCCTAAATGAGGGATATTCTACAAATACCTAACCAACACTTCTGACAACTAAAAAGTCATCAAAAACAAGGAAAATCTAGAAACTATCACAGCAAAAGGAGCATAGCGAGACATGACTAATTAGATGCAATATGGTATCATGAGTGAGATACTAGAATAGAAAAATAACGTTCAGTAAAAAATAACCAAATCAGAATAAGTTATGGACTTTAGTTAATAATGTACTCATATTAGTTCATTAATTGTAGCATATGCTACATAAAATGCAAGATGTTAATAAGAGAAATTGAGTGTGTGGAGTATGCAAAACCCTCTGGACTATTTTCACAATTTTTTGTGTAACTCTAATACTGCTCTAATGTAAAATGTTTATTTTTATATAAAGTAAAAAAAAGAGAATATGTGAAGAATTTTAAAAACCATGATATGTCCTATTATCATAAATATGGATATTTTTAAGTATTATTTTCACTTTTACTTCTTGACTTCCTCGTCATATTGGCCAAGTAAAATTTTCTTGGATATTTTAAAAACTTGACCTAAAATTCAAAGCTTCAATTAAAAAGACACAATGATAATAGCTAAACAGAATGATGTACAGAACAGTCAGTTGTCTCAGAGATATCAAATTGTGCATTGCTCTCATGTTTAACTCGTTAATTGCAATAACTTTTTTTAGTTAATAAACTTTAATTGTTAGAGCAGTTTTAGGTTTACCACAATAACTTGTGAATATAATTTTGCAACTGAAAAGAACCAATAACTGTTGCTTGTTTGGTTGATTGGATGATAAATATTTTGTTCCCTACCATGTGACACTTACCAATAAATGCCAATAATAATTGCAACAAAATCTTTTGCTTTTAAAGCTGTGTAAAAGGCAGAAATAATCATGTAATCATCTTGTAATTATATGGTACTTACTATGCAATTACATAGTAAATACATTGTAAATTCAAAATAATTACATGGTTATTTGCATTATACATAGTATCTAATCCAATTTTGACATGTAAAACAGTGGTAACATCCAAAGGGTTACCCAAATTTCTCTCACCTTTACCACAGCATCAGGAATAATGGAAATAATTACAGGGAGTCCTTAAACAAATGTTTGATTGTATATGATTGGAAATTATCCATTCATATTTATGACATAAGTAGAATTATGAATTAGTGAAAATGGGATTAGCAATTAGACTATATCAATTAAAATTTATGCTCACATTGATTTTGGTGTGGTAATATCAAATGGTATTTTATCAAGAACAATTAAATGAAGACTGTTTAAAAGAAAAAAGTTGTTATAATGTCATTATGCATGTTTCTTTTGGTTGATAAGAGACTAACATTTTGCATTTTTAATCATCACAATATTTATTTTAATCGAAACATTTGAATTGATTTAGCAATATTTACAAATGCTTGTAATATATTTGAGACCCTAAAGTATTTATGGCTTCAAATGAATTTTTTGGCTTTTTGAAAATGGAAATAAAATACTTATCTTTAAAAGTAAGTATTTTGAGAGACTGACTTTTCCTGGAACAGCAGAACAAGTAGTTCAATAGGTTCTCTCCCCAACAAAACAACTATTTATATACAGAAAATTATTCAAAAAATAAAAAAAAAATAAAACACAAGTATTTTAAGTCTTTGTAAATTTTTTAAGGGCAAAGGAAAATGCATTCATTCAATACAATCTAAGAAATTTTAGTAAAAACAGTGAGAGTCTGGGGACCTTCAGCTGTAAACCATTGCCTCCCTGCATTTAAAAAGCTCCATCTTACAGGGCTCCCTCGTCTTCTAGTTTCCAATGTAAAGAACTATGTTATCACAAGATGGATAGACCATTGGCATTTCTCATTTTCCCCAACGCCATGTTGTTGAAGCTATTTGGGGCAACAAGCACACCAAGGATCCCGTCTATCATCTAGTAACCACTCATAGGGCAAAAGCTCTTTTCCAGAAACCACAAGACAAGAGTGCTAGGTCTTGATCACCCCGAACCCACCTTGCTTCTAGGGTGGATGTTCCAAGGTAGGGACAAGCCATCAAGACTTGGGAACACTCTCAATGCCCTGCACACACTCCTGGTCATAACATGTGTAACTCCAGGACAAATGGGTCATTGTCCCTGGTTCCAGGTCTTGTGCAGCTATAGCTATGCAAAGGTTATACTGTCTCCAATGGGAAAAACGGGCCATAAGGCCAAAAACTTAACAGTTCTGCCTGAGGGAATTTATTTGGGAAAGAGTGTGAAGAATCCCTTGTCTTTGGAAGAAAGAGAGGATGTCATACACCATGGTGATGTTGGTAGAGAGCACTTACTGTACCAGTAGGGGGAAAACAATGAGGTGGCAGGGCAATCACAAGTATTACAAAGAGAACCAGGGAAAAAGATATCCAAGAACTGCTGGAATCATATTTAACCCTGGGACACAGAAAGACTATGCACAAACTGAACCAACTGAGGAACAATAGAGCAGAAGAAGGGACAGAAATGAGAGCATTCCCCAAGTGACACACAGATCCATGGCAAAGGGCAAAAGTCTCGCTGGAATTAAGGTCTTAAGCACAAAACTTAATGTTTGGTTAAAATAATAAGCTACAATGGCCAAGAATCAATTACTCATAAGCCAGGTTTAAAAATAAAATCACATCCATCCTTGGACGTCTAGAGGGCTGTGTATATGCCGAAGACTGCACCCTCTAGAAAGTGACCATACAGGAAAAAATCATGCTAGCATTTCTGGGCTGAATGGAGTAGGGGTGGGGGTGAGGCAAAACGTGGACTCCTTGAACTGTGATAGCAACTTCATACATACATACATTGAATCAGAAAGGGTATATATCTAACAGGCCAAGAGGACTCAAGCACAACTTTTGACCAATAAGTGTCTTACTCTGAGCCGGGTAGTCGGGTAAAAAGATAAAAGCAAACAAACAAAACCATTCTAAGCCAGGTTATCAGACACTGCATATTGCAATGGAGATAGACTTTATAGAGTTAGTTCAGCCACCTCACTAAACCTATAAATAGTATAATAACTAGACAAACATCAACATTAATCCTAAGGGACAGGAAGAATTAAGATCCTAAGTTTTTACAATGTACTACTTAAAATATCTAATGTTCAAGAAAAATATTATGAGGTATGCAAAATAAAAAGTAAAATATGATGTACACATGAGAGGGGGAAATGCGTTTACTGGGGAAACAATAGTCTTTCTATAAATGGTGCTGAGACAGTATCCACATGCAAAAGAATGAGTTTGGAATCCTACTTCACTCCTTAAAAATATTACTCAAAATAGATCCTAGATCTACATGTAAACGCTAGCAGTATGAAAACTCTTGAGAGAAATACATGCGACTAACTCCTTATGACCTTGAAAATGTT
The DNA here is from genome assembly GCF_964194185.1 of Rhinolophus hipposideros. Taxonomy (NCBI): domain Eukaryota; kingdom Metazoa; phylum Chordata; class Mammalia; order Chiroptera; family Rhinolophidae; genus Rhinolophus; species Rhinolophus hipposideros. The sequence continues at coordinate 84,487,137 of NC_138050.1, read as the reverse complement.
TCTTAGCTATAATACACAAAACTCAAAAAAGACAGATAATCCAATTTAAAAATGGGCAAGTACTTTGAATAGTCATTTCTCAACAAAAATATGCAATGGCTAATAAGCTCATGAAAAAATGTGCAACATTATTAGCTACTAGGAAATGCAAATTAAAACCACAGTGACTTACCACTTCACATTTACTAGGATAGTTTTAATCAAAATGACAGATAAATCATATTGCCAAGGATGTAGCAAAATTGGAACCCTCGTATGTTGTCAGTAAGAACGTAAAATGGTATAACCACTTTGGAAAACATTTTAGCAGTGTCTTACAAATGTTCTACATAAGTTTATCATATGATTAAGTAATTCCACATCTAGAGTAAGCAAGAGAAATGAAAATGTATGTGCATATAAAGATTCTAAGTGATTATAGCAAAAATACTTAATAGCCAAAAAGTAGAAACAATGCATACATTCATCAACTGGTGAACATATAAAAAGTCGCAGCTATCCATACAATAGAATATTATTTGGCAATTAAAAAGTGAAGGAACTACTGATAAAACTGATAAAACATGGATGAACCTGTAAAATATTATGCTAACTAAAAGAAGCCAAATGCAGATGACCACACTTTGTATAATTTTATTTCTATGAAATGTCAAAAAAAAAAAAAAAGGAAATCTTTAGAGACAGTAAATAGATTCGTGATGTCTAAGAGTGGAACTGGAAACAGGGAGTGACTGCAATGGGCATCAGATATCTTTTGAGGGTAATGGAAATTTTCTAAAATGGGATCATGGTACTATTTGCACAACTCTTTTAATAAAATGTATTGAATTATATTGTGAAACCAAGTGAATTTACGTTACATATATGACAAAAGTACGTTCCTTCATAAATAGCTATAGTAATCATATCTCAAGTCAAAGATGCTCATGCTAAACATCCTCGAGTGATGACATATACAGAGAGAGATGTGTGTGTGTACACACACACACACACACACACACACCCTCTGTCTGTCTCCCACACCATCACATGTTCTCTAAATTATCTGCGAAGTATTGGGTATTAGTCAAAATAGAAAGCCAAAATTAAGAATGGTAGAAACAAATTCATTCTAAGTATAGTAAAAGAATACTGAAATTTTATATTTTAGTTTCATAGATCTTAGTTAGATATATTTCCAAATAACATGAGAATAGGTACCTCAAAATTTAAAATACTTTGTTATTCTTAGAATTCTGTACCTAATTTTTATAAGCAATGTGATCTAATGTCAAGTTTTTGTTGGATTTTGTTGCAATCTTAAAAATACATCTTGCATAATGTATTATAATATGGATTAAATCAAAAAGGATAATGTTAACATCCAACCCTGTTGTTTATTCAAGTCAATCTACTTATACATACAAATCTGATATTTACCCCTTAAAATATTTAACAAGCATAAGTGCCCATAAATCAGTTATGACAATCATTGTTAAAGCAATCAATAGGAAGGCATATGCATTAATTCAAATGCTATTGATAGGCTCATGAACTTGCATCAGTCTTCTGTGAAGTAAGAAAAATGAGACATCTTCCAAAAAAATCAATATTTTCCTTTTTATGTCATTCACTTGGAGATTATCAATAATACATTACTTTTTTACCTTATGTATCAATGGTCCGATTTTTAAATACAGGCATCTTTACATTTCAGTGTAAAATGATAATCTACAAGGAACTGAGAGGCTAAAATCAATTGAGAGGAATATTTTTTTAAGTTCATTGGTTAAAAACACATATGTATATAAACTTACACATATACACTTAAACATATCTATATTCATGTACCGTTGATGCATACTTATGTACATTAGCATAAAAAAGCTCTGTCTTTTAATAGGCACCCCTCTCCTCCAGGAAAAATGCTCATTTGTTTCATTCTGAAGGTAAACTGCATGAAAGAAATACTAGTAATCTCAGTACACATCTTTTTTAGCCCTTATGAACTGGGATGTTATATAGGTGTGTACTTAGGTAAAAACACAAAATGTAAAATTACAACACCCATTCATCAAAACAAACATTTTAATTGGTTATAGGTGGAAAATATCTACTTGACAGTCAGTTTCTCACTTTTCACGTAAGTGCTTTGCTGCTTGGATGCCTAATCTTGTTTAGTGTAGGAAAAGTAATTTGACATGAAAGTACCTAGATGGCTGCTGAAAATTAATTGCCAATTAAAAAAGAAAAATGTTTGTGCTACTCTATAAACAAGCCAACGTATAAACCTTTCAGTCTTGTTGCTTTATTTATGTCTTTATAGATCTGGTTTCAAGCTATTTGCATACAATTTACAAATTCATATTATAATTCTCCAGTATATTTATGATTGTATAGTTGTATATATTTTACCTCCCTAAGAAATATTTATTTCTGTATGCTTCTGTTGCTTATTATTTAACAAAAACATCACATTGCATTTGATAGTTTATGTGTCTTCTTCAGAACAAGACGTTTTTATTTGTAAGTGGGAAAGAAAATATTTTACCACCACCAATAGGTACAGAGGAGCACATGTGTGTGTATAACACACACACACACACACACACACACACTCTCTCTCTCTCTCTCTCTCACACCACAGAAGCCCTATTTTAGAAAATGCTCTGTACCCTTCATCTCTATGTTGGTCTTCAAAACATTGAGTATAACACGTTTTTCTACATATGAAATGCTTTCCCATCTGAAGGAAATTTTTCTTGAGAAATTAATGGATTCTGAGAAGTTTCAGTACTTAAATACTTGTAATATATCGTTCATTTGGGAAGCTACATTGACAAAAGGGGAAGCCATTCAAATTCTTAGCTCTCTCCTTTAAAATGATAAATCTGGATTGGAGCTAAAATCTGGAGCCATATATTAAATAAAAATTCAAAGATGAGAGAAAAGGGCCAATGATCTAAAAAGGTTAGAAGGGATCAGTCATAATATATATAGGCAGGAGGGAGAAATGTTGAGGTAATAAATGATATTTGAGCCTAGATATAAGTATAAAGGGCAAACTAGACATGCCCAGTAATATAAAATATAAAACATTATAAAAATAAAAGACAAAACTCAATCCAGCTTTCCTTGGGATAGAGCTATGTAATGCATAGGAGTTAAAACCCTGTGCAACCTGGCTGTGGCACTAACTTCAAAAGTCCACTGCATTCTCACCCAGTAAAAAATTGAAATTTGAATTTTTTAAAATAACAATAAAAAACGTTTGCTTTTTTTTTGTATCACAGTTTCATAGGGTCGTGTAATTAATATTTATCCTATTTACTATCTACTATGTTTTCTTTCATACTTCCCATTCTGAAATTGCAGCAGCTTTTTCTGATTATATAAAATTGCCAGTGAGATGAAAGGTGATCATTTATTTCAGATCAAGCTTGCACCTGGAGGAAGATGATGAAAATACTTTTTTCAAATATTTTACAAAATGTTAAAATATTTTTAATAACAGGAACTTCATGTTTTACTTTGTTCTTTAGGAACAAAATCAAGTCTTATGAGGATTTAAATACAACAATATATCTTCTTTCACCTCTACCAGCAAGCCAGACTCAACTTTCTGACATTCTTCACTCTATTTATTTCTTCATCCTTCTCACAGCACATTGTTTCCAACCCAGGGGGTTATCTTTTCCTTGACCCCTGTGTGAATTAGGGCTAAGCTTTATTTGCACTCAGCATAATGCTTGACACATATTAGGCTCTCACTATGTATTTGCTGACTAGATAAACAGAATTCTGTAGATGCTACATTTGTGTCATTTCTGGCATCTGTCCTGTTTTGTTTTTTTCTTCCCCATATCCCTGTCCATTTTGAGCCCCTCAACACTTCAAAACTGAGCTACTGCAAAAGCAGCCAAGAATGTATATTTTAATATTTATTGATGCTCTACTATATGTCTCATCCTCTGATAGGTGCCTCTACATAGATTATCTCATTAGTTTTCTGCAATAGCAGTAATAATGTAAAAACAAAATGCAATGAATCCTCTCTGAATATCACATTACTTTTTGCATTCATGGGTGTACAGACCAAGTGTTTATTCTACATCTTCAGTCTTACTTCTTGCATTTTTTGAAACATATTTTCAAATGGTGCTGTGGCTGAAATAATTGCTTACCATTCCCAAAACAGGGCTCAGTAAAATATCTGCTCCAAGAATCAATTCAATTTAAAAAATGAGAAGTGAGAACTACATGTCTTCATATTACAACATACTAGTATATTATATGGTATAACACACATATTGATATATTATTAAATAATGAAAATGTAGCTGTATTTTTGAGCTAAATAAGAGACTTCAAATGAATTTCCAGTTTCAGTTGGCATTTTCTAGATAGAAGAAGAATTGTGAGTTGTTGAATTGTTCACAATATATCTGCTTTCAGGCAGATAAAGTTACGAGTTCTAGCTGCAGAATGTATTGTGTCCTAGTTCTTTCACTTCATATCTGTGTCATGACATCTATATTTACACAGCCATATCTGCAACAATTAGAATAATTTCTCTTTCATAAGTGTTCCATAAATATTAGCTAAGTGAATGAATACATGAATGGAAATGATTATTTGATTCATATCAGTATCCCTTTGTAGACTATAAGCTTCTTGAATGTAGGAGTAAAGCTTTGTCTAATGCTAACTGTTTTATTGCATTTCCAGTGTTCAGTAGGAGCTTGGCATATCAGGTACCACGTACTTGAAAGGAAAAATGTATACGCTTGCACACACTCACAAGAAACACCTAAATCTTTATCTCCAACCCTGTTCATTTTTGCTTCTAGAAGTATTTCCCTGAAATATTGGTTAAAATGATCCAAGTTAGCTTATTCCGTATATATGGTTTGTCATACCATTACCACAGTTACGTTCCAAGTAGGAAGCCCAAGGTACACTCATTTTAATGCCATAGTCCTCTGCAGAAGGGATATTTCAGGATGTTGATTTGATCTAAAAGCAACAGAAGTCCATAGCCAGTTTGAATTCTTCTAGAATATTTTTTTACATAGTTGACATTTAATAAAATTATGGTATACGTTAAACATTGATGAAATATATTTTTTTAACCTCCTCACAAAAGCACGTGCATTAGAAAGAAGTCTGTGATTAGAATCAGAAAACATCGGTCTACGTCCTGGATCTGCTACCATAAGATGTGAGCCTATGTATGAATCACTTTACATTCACTCATTCCGCTTTACCTTTGACCTTGCGCAATATATTTGACCAACCGATATCTCTGAGTTGTTGTGAGGAACCAATGAGAGAATGTGTGGTAAAATGCTTTGTAAATTATAAAGCACAGTATACATATGTTGTTCTGTGATTTAATGGTTCCTCACCAAGCGACAGATTTGACAAGCTGAGCTTCCAACAAAAAATATAAAGCTAAAATGGCCCCATTTAGACATTATTGCATTTAGTCTTTCTAACTACTGCCATACTGGCTTATGTAGCAATGGGAGCAAAGTTTCCCTTTGTCATCAATTCCAAAGATTTTCATTCTGAATAGAAAAGAGAAATTATCCAAACGGGCTCTACTAGTCCTCTCTGGGTACACCTAACTACCGCCATGAGAGATTGGTTAGCACAGATTCATGCTAACAATAAATTCATCACATGCTCATCTAATAGCTTCTTTTTGCATATTATCAATCTACATTTTCCTGCTATTCTGTCTATGGTCATGGTTTCCACTGTGAATGAAGATGTGGTAACAAATTGTATTGAATATTTTAAAGTTATGTTTTAAAACAACAATAAAAAAATGTTACTATAAGTTTAAATGCTATTTCTACACATCAGCCAAACTTGAAAGGAAGGTGACCAAAACATGTACTACATGATGTAAGAGAGACAGGCAGAAATTTAAAATGCATTATGGAACCTGGCCAGACTATTCAGAACTATCAAGATTAGCAAAAACAAGGAAAGTTGGAGAAACTATCACAGTCGAGAACAGACTAAGGAGATATGACAATTAAGTGGAATGTGGCACCCTGAATGAGATCATAGAATTAAAAAAAGGATGTTAGGTAAAAATAATGAAATTCAAAAATAAAAATTACTATTGTGGGGATGGCAGATATGTTATGGTGTTTATTGCTTAATTTATGAGTAAAGCCTACAAACTGGACAAATCTTAGGTGTCTTTGAAAATTAGGAACATAAAATACATATAGATAAGTTAGGTACCACTCTAAAAAATAGCTTTGAGATTGTACTGAGCTTCATATACGTATATAATTTTACTGTTCCATAATGTATTGCTTCTCAGTGTCAAATATAGATTGTGTGTGTATGTGAATGTGTGTACTACATGATCACTTATAGAACCCTTTATTTCAAAGCTTATTATTTACTAATTTACTTTTGGAAAGTATTTTTTTCCATTTGATATAAAATTTGGAGAATATGATACGAAAAGAAGTAAACTTCTTAAATCCACAGAAGCATAAATTATTAATAACTTACAAAACGACACTTTTCAATTTACATCATGAAAATACAGTAACTTGATTTAGATATATCAATAATATATTTCAGCCACCACATGCCCTTTGACAATCAGGACTGAGGTAGCAGCAGACATTCAAATGTTTTAAACAATATAGTATTTCCCAGATATCAACCATTAATGGGTGGTTGAATATTTTACATAGGCTATTTTAATTATCTTAAAGTAGACAGTAAAATTCAATTTAGAACATTAAAACTATCTTTTCCTACTAAATAAACCATAGGTGTCCCCTACACTTCTGACACTAATGTAATTATTATTAGCTTGCAATTCTTATCTGAGACAGTTATATAGATAAAGTAAGCCCTAAGTAACATTAAATCGGCCAATTTGACATTTTCCTCGGTAATGACCCTTACGTAGCTGTTTTGCTGTAGAATACAGGTATGATTAAGTAATGGCGGGTAGGTCCTTACTGACATTCGTTATTTACAAGTCACTTATTCTTTGTCTGAGAATCTTAGGTCAGGGATAATGGATATTTATTAAATACTTTGAAAATCCAAAAGAAAAAATATATGTTAAGTATTTGTAGATGTCAGACTATGGTAAAAGATACTTTCAATGAGGCTATTTCACAAAATCAAAGTCTTTTATATAACCACAAATATGTAAATCTGTTTCATTCAGAGACATTTTCTTAAACTATCATTTGAAAATTAGAATTTTATCCAGGAAAAGACTTTTTTTAAAAAGTTATTTTCTCATTATCTAAGGAACATTTCCCACACTCCCATTGGAAAAGAAACTTAACATGTCAGTCACTTTGTCTTAATCAGTTTATTGTCTGACTCCTCATTGTTCTTTGTATGTAAAATGACTTATTAATAATTTCTTCCAGATTTTTAATAATAGTCTTATAATAAACTTTTGAAAATAAAGGGCCATGTGAAAATAATTTGGAAACAAAAAGTTTCTATTATAAATGGGAGCATTAGAAGATTTCCATTGCAGAACTTGAAGCAATCACCCAGCAACTGGATAAGCAATAAAAAAGCTTCACTTTAATGAATAATGTTAGTGTATTCCCCCTTTTAACTAGGAGATTTGAGGTTGGAATTTAATTTCCCTGCTTTGTGATCTACATTGTAGACACAGAGGTTTCAGCTCTCATCTAATGTGTATGGACGAGGAGAAGAAATTGTCACACAACATCTCAAGGAAGGAACTAGATTTGATCACTGAAAATCATGCCCAGATAGGGAGAAAAATTCCTGAAAATTTTCTTTGGAACAAAATAGGAGGTAATTCCCATGAAAACTCAGGCATACGGCCCTAAATAAATTTTCTGGGGATCTAGTGGTCTGAGATGTAACAAAATATTATCTCTGTATTAGTCGATATGTTTTGCAATAATTCTGCATAACAATAGTTCTATATTTTTGGTGACATACAACACAAACATTTTTTTTCTTGCACAAAAATCTGCGAAGTGGGTGTAGTTTCTCTATCTCAGGCTGTAGATGGGGAACAGATGAGCTCTACGTATCTTTCATTTCAATACCAAAGCTTATGGAACAGTTGCTACTTGGGATGTTTCTATGTTTCCTGGTGCTGGGCAGGAGAGCCAGAGTGCAAGCCAAACCGGCAAGTCCACACAAGCATACTTAAATCCAGCTCACTTTCTCGTTATGTGTCCCAGCCCACAGTCAACTAGACTGGGAATGACACTGCTCCTACTGTTAATCATGGCAAGGGTGAAAGTAAAGAGAGACTTCTAAACAAATGGTACACTCCAATGTTTAAAACTAATTGGTATAGTTGTATACTCCTTACGACAGAGAAAAAGCCGATGTACTTGTGGTAAGCCTTTTAGGACTCCAGAGGCAATATGTTATATTTGATGATAGGACTTTAAAACAAGTAGTGAGTAATCTGAAACTTTCATGGGGTCATTGCTGGGGGACAATTCTCTGTGGGTCTTTTGGATTTGTTTACACCATTCAAGCAAGGTACCAACTGTTGTTTGTCTAGGATGATCACTTACAGGATTTTTATATACCAAACAATGGTGGAAGATAATGTCTCACTCTTACAGATATCTTATAGTAACACTCTTATTATTTATTACTTTAGAGAATTATGTATATAAAATCGTGTTATACCTTAATTACGTTGTTCAAACTATCCAAATCCTTATTATTTGTTTTGTCTGCTTAATTTATCAATTACTGAGAGATTACCAAAATTATCCATTCTGATGGTACATTTGTCTATGTTTCCTTGTGATGACATCCCTTCTTTGTGTTATGTTTTTTAAGGATATGTCACTAGGTACCTAAACTTTAGGATTGCAATATCTTTCTGCTGAAACAAATGTGTGTGATATTATTTAGTGACTTCTGTTATCTATAATAATGCTTTTTATGTTAGTTTTTCTTTTTCTCCTTCTCCATCATAATACCGCATCTGAATTTCTACAGTATCTACTCACAAATGTACTTGTCTGGTTCTAATTTCCCTGTTAGAAACCGGTGTAAACAAATACTGTAGTGGTTCACAAAACATCAGGCAGATATTTGTTTTCTAGCTGAGGTCACAACACTGACAATGAACACAAAAGCCTGCAGTTGTCATCACTACTTGATTCCCCAGATTTCAGAAGTGATAGAACTTGCAGCTCCCTTGGGAGGTCAGTTCAGAGAAATTTTTCTGGCAGTTGTTCCCGGATTCTGTACTATATCACCCAACAGTTTTAAACACCTAATTCCCTCTATTAAATTTCTTTCTCGTAATACTATCTATAGTAGATTCTGTCACTGAAACTCACAGAACACAGTAACTGATAACATGTGATGGGAACCTGGGCTTGATGCCTGGGTGGTCTTGCCAGCAGTATATTAATTTATTTCCAAATAGAATGCCAGTAGCCTGTACGTACAAATTGCAAGTGAGATGCCTAAATTATCCCTCTTGGTCCTCCTTCAGCTGACCAAATGGATGATACCATATCACCATACTACGAGAGTCAGGAATATAACCCCTAAGAGCAAATGACTATTGCAGGCACTGGAGAGTTTAAAGCTGCTATAACATACTAGGCTTTAAGATGTAAGTTCTTGAGTAAAGCTATGTTAAAAAACAAAAATTTTCTATAACTGCCCTATAAGAAAATCAGACAGACTCACTGGTTTGAAAAATGATAATATACATTAAACTCACAAGAGTCTTTTGGTATCTTACATACTAATTGGAGAACACGTTGGGAAAAAATTGAGAATAATGATATCTGAAAGGGTTTATTTGATTCAAATTATCCTCCAACTCCCACTCCCATGAACCTCACTTGCCAGCAGAATCAGGCCTGCTTACAGATCCTGAAGGTTTTACCTCATGTCCACCTCCATTACCTGCAGTCCTACAGGCCTTCACCCAAGTCAGAGTCCAGCATATCATGTCCCAGGGGAACAAACACTTACACACCAGGAAAAAAATGCAGATTAGGTTGATGCATAATAGCAAGAAACTCAAAATATTGCATAGCGGTTAATTTCTGGAATGCAACCCAAAAAAAGGAAGAGCGTCGTTTTTGGTTTTTGATTGAATGATTTTATCTATACATATAGATATTTTATATATCAATATATATTTATATATAGATATATATATAATCAGACCTCTGTGCTATCCAATAGAATATATACATTTATATATATATATATATATATAGATATAGATATATATACAAAATTAGACCTCTGTGCTATCCAATAGAAATATAATGTGAACTGCAATTTTATGTGTATTTATGTGTATGTATAATGTGTATGCAATTTTAGTTTTCTTTTAACCACTTAAAAGGTAAACTACAATAAGCAAAATAAATTTCAGTAAAATATTTTGCTCATCCAAACACATCTACAATATTATAATTTCCAAATAAAATCAATATAAAATATCCAGCATGTGTTTTACTTTTTTTTAACCACCTCTTCAAAATCCAGCATGATTTTATATGTACAGCATCTCTCAATTCAGATGCTAAGTTTACATCAGAAATACTTGATTTGTTTAAATATAATAAACTTTACAGCTGAGAAAGGAAATTCACATCGCCAAGAGTTTCCAACATAATTAAAAGTTTTGAACAATAGAATCAAACTATTATTTTCCATTAATATTTACATCACCTTTAACAAAATTGGTTTATCATTATTGCAATAATTGTTTTAACTTAGAAACAAAAAATATATAATTTTAAAAGTACGTCTAAGTTAAATAAATTCCACAATTCTTGTGTCAATATAATATTATTACTAATTTCTATATTGAAAAGTTTTAATTTCAACTTAAATTTGCTTAGTTGTTTAGCTAATACACGAATAAGCTCTTCCTTTCCTTGGAGGTTTAATTTAGCTTGTACATGAGCAGTATGGCATTTCTAAAAAATGTGAATGCACTGCCATTTTCTCTTTGATTATTAAATATTTAGTAAGCATTGCTTTTGTTCCAAGAAAATCTTGAATTGGAATGAACAGTATAATAAATATTTATGAATAAATCTCTAGGACTCACCAAATGAGTATTGGTGAAGAACACAAGGTTGTTCAATTGATCATCATCACCCATCTTTTCTTAATTCCATAAACAAACGGTGATTCAGAGTATTTGCATGGAAATCCATGAAAATGAATGATATTAACAACTATGTCTACAAAACATTTCATAATGTTGGCTTCTGAAAACTAAGTACACATATTTCCAATATGTACATGCAGCAGAATGAAGTAATTATGAAAATATCAGTCTCTTATTACAAAATTACCATAAATCTAGATTTTGACCAAACAAGAGGAGTACTATATGATGTCTGATGTGAAACATTTTTTATTATATATATTAACTATATATATATATTAACTATATATATAGTTAATTCTTCTTTGAAATATAAAATATTCAAATATATATGCATACATATGAATAAGTCAATGTATGTTCATATATGTTTTTTATGCCACAAATTGATATTGCTTTATACATTTGGAAATTATTTGAGACAAAACATACCTCAAATATTAATTAAGCAGCATATTTTATACCTCATAACTCTCCTTAAGTTAAATGAAAGCACTTACAAATATTCTAATTTTAATCCAATCAATTTTTATTATTTGGAGAAATCTTTTATGCTATGGATAGGGTTTTTTTTCCTACATTTGTAATATCGTCAACTATTTCCGAACTTATATAATAATTTCTTAAAGTCCCTCTATCTAAAATTTTTCGTGCAACTATACAAACCATTTTATAACTGAATCCATTTTCAACTTCATATCCTTTTAAATGTTTTTTAAACATTGTTGTTGGACATTTAATTCTGATTTTAGGAGAATTATTTTAGTAATTATTTTTTGAGAGTTGAGAATAAAACTTTTTATCAAAATCTGGATTTACTAAATATATCTCTAAATATTGCTCATGTTATTTTGTTCTTATTTTATTTTTTTACAAGGCATACAGTTTTCTCATTTTGTTCTACTAGCACATCAAATTATAATTGCCATTGGTAATGAAATTTGCAACATATTTTGTTTCAGCATATTCTATTTATGGTACTAGTTTCTGTAGCTCCACTTAATTCTGAATCAATAATATGCCTGTATTTCAATAATCAATAATATACCTGTATAATCAACAATATGCCTGAATCAAACCTCCATGGTTTCTATAGACAAATTTATGCCTGCATTTATAAATTTGTCTATAGAAACCATGGAGAAAATTAATTATGTAATAATTAAAATAGTAAATTTATATTTATTATAAATAGTATGGATTATTTATTTAACAACTATGATTCACTAGATATTAGTTATCTTCATTAAATATTCAAATAAACTCATACAATGTTGCATCACAGGAAAAAAAATCACTCAACTAAATCAGTTGATATTAACCTAAACAGCGATGGGTTTCTATATAATACTAGAAAGTAGCAAAAATGTATAACATTATGCAATGATATATTACATAATACAAAAGTTAATGTAAAATGTAATGTTCCCTAAACAATACAGAAAGATATTTTATAGTTCCTGTTTTGACATTTAATTTAATTAAAATTAAATAAAATTAGACACTCAGTTCCTCTGAGTACTAGCAACATTTCTAGTGCTCAGTACACTTATTTTGTACATTCAGTACACTCATTTTGCCAATGGGTACAATATCAGACAGCATAGTTTTAGATTAAAGATGGCTTGCACCAAGGAGAGAGACTCAGTTGTTCTCCCATTCATTTGACTAAAACCTGGATCCACTGGTGACAAATGGCAATGAAGTTAAGAAAATCAAAGGAATCCAAAGACTTTAAGAGATGGCGATGCTGAATTAAATTTATTATATGTCCCATACGAGAGCTAAAAAGATAATCTTTTCACTATGGAAATGCAAAATACATTGATCAAGGGATGTGTCTATATAGGCCAAGAATTGTTATGAGAGATACTGCCATTGAAATGGACTCCCTGATTTGAATGGAAATATAGGATTCTAGGGTCCAGAAAACAAGCAAAACATGTGATTAAAAGAGGTAAAGTTGACACGGTTATCATAATAAACAACTGGGTAAGTGTGACATTCAGAACTGACTAACATTCATTGATCTTTGGCAGCGACTAATTGCTTGTAGGCCTCTTGGAACTAAAAGGGATGGGCAGCTCCAAAATGTCCAAAATAATTGTAGGTCTATGAACAAAGGTCTGACTTAAAGGACCCTTATAAAGAATCACATCCTTTCACCCAGTTCTTAAACCTGAGTCAGGTAATAAAAATTCCATTGAATAAAAGGGAAGACTATGTGTCTATGATAACATTACAATTACATGTTGTTAATATTCATTTTAGACTTCCCCAATGAAACATACAAGCATGCAGGAGAATAATTGTGCCCAAGAGAAGGGGAAATATCAATATTTCTCTGGCATATTACAAATTCGCTCTTTGATAATATTAATTTCTAGGGAACCAAAACACCACTGTGGGACTCATATCAGAGTCAGATCCTATGATCAATGGAGTTTATGTCAGTTTGTCTCACAGTGCACTGAGTGTTTTCCTGTGGATTTATTCTGTGGTTATTTGTACAGTTCCTGTGTTATTCACTTGGAATAGATACACTCAACATCAAGCGGAACCTCACCGTTGTCTCTACAGAATAGAATGTTATGATAAGAACAGATAAGTAGAAGCCTATGGAAAAATCTCCCTCCATAATAAATAAACAAACAAACAAAAATAATACTGTATCCTTGAAAGAATAGCAGACATTCTGATGCCACCATCAGAGGTCTGAAAGATTCAGAGAGAATATTTGATATTATATTCCCACAGCTGGGCCTTGGAAAATGACAATGATTATCTTACTCAGATGATAACTTCAAATTCAGATTCCATTTCAAATGTAGTATGAAGAAAAGCAATATAGGCCTTGATATCAGAAATGCTTGTACTACTACACCAAATGCATATTTATCTCTTCCAATGAATACAGAACAGCAGAATCAATTTGTTCTTACTTTAAACAGCAAGTACTACTTATATATATGGAATTGCCATCACTGACTACCCACTATGCATCAACCAGCGACATTAATCAATTGGCTTGGAAAAGGACTTATTTTCCACTCTGGCTTATCATACCTCAGAAATGTTGACCTAAGATTGTATTGAGTAAATGAAATAAATTAATGTGTGTTGATACTCATAGGATTCATTGATATTATAAGGCACCTCATCATTAGGAGCTAGGGACCTTCTGCAAAGGCAGAACTGCCTACTAAAGACTCATAGTCCCAGATGGGAGCTAACGATTTCAGAAGTTGCAGTGTGGTTCTGTAATGTCAGGCACATGCTCTGAACCAGTAATGAACACTGGGAACTATTTATTGCATAAGGAGAATACATTCAAGGTCTAGTAGGAGCCAAGGTACTCTCCTCACTATAATTCTAACGACCAGCACAGAAAGTTTTTGCTGCCCATTTTGACTTTGAGTTCTGCCAGTAGAGGGGTGACTGATTGGTTCAGGAGAAGTGTTTTCCCACTAGGAGACCCAAAAATCATTTTGTTGAATGAGAGGTGAAGCTACCACTGAACCATTTATCTGGTTTTCAAACTGGGGAAACAGTGAGAAAAGGGGGAGGTAGCACTTTCTTTGCTGAGGTGATTGAACCTCATTGTCAAAGGGGAAAATGTGTTGTTCTTGCACATTTGGCTGGAAAGAGTTTCTCTAGAATACTGAATTTTCCTGACTATAGCTAGTGGTAATATTAACCTTCAACAACTCAGATTCTTTAAAGAATTAAGATTTAGTCACTAACTACAACCTCATGTATAACCTAAATCATGCCAGTAATTTGCATCTATATTTTTTCTTCCCTATCTCTATGAAATACATTTTTGCATATGTTAAATGATGTCATTTCTCCCATTCTCCTACTATTTGTATATGGTGTGTTTACACTTCTTGGAATTAAAGCAGGACAATGGTAAGATTGTATATATTTTTAAAATATCACCCTATCCAATATTTGGAAAATAGATTGTAGATAAGCTGTGTATCATAATTTCAGTAGCTTATTATTGAAAGTTTATTTCTAAGCTATAAGACATGTTGTTTGGCTAAGGATTCTGGATGTGGTATCCTTGCTCCAGAATCTAGGCCCATGGAGCAGCTATTACCTGGAGCATTATTAGCTACTACCCAAGATAACTGTAACATTCAACTTAGCCTGAGAGAAATTCAGATAGGTTTGTTTCTCACTCTACATGTCCCATACAGTTACAAAGAATCTTAAGTCATTTCTTCCATCCCAAGAATGTTTTTTGGAGAAATAAACTTACAAAAACACAACAGAATGTTATGCCAGCAATCAATATGAATCACACTGGACATTCACTTACAAAAGCTAACTAGGAAATAAGGATTACCACATAAACGAGGTAATCCCAGACAAAACAGAAGGAACAAGAATAAATTATACAAACTGACTTCCAAACAAAGGAATAAAACAGACAAAAACTTTAAAAAAAAGCAAAACATATGCACATCAGGAAAATTTAATAGGCTATTACATTAAGAAAATCAGAATGTTACAGAATGGTACACTTGAAACCTATGTAATTTTACTAAGCATTGTCACCCAATAAATTTTAATTAAAAAAAGTTATTTGAGATTTCTAAAAGAGAAAGAAGGATATATGCTTCTCGTAAAAAAATAAATAAATAAAACCAGAATGGTCTACTACAGTGTTTCCCCGAAAATAAAGACCTAGCCAGTCAATCATCTCTACTGCGTCTTTTGGAGCTAAAATTAATATAAGACTGGGTCTTATTTTACTATAAGACTGGGTCTTATATAACATAACATCTATAATATAATATAATACCAGGTCTCATATTAATTTTTGCTCCAAAAAATGCATTAGAGCTGATTGTCCAGTTAGGTTTTATTTTCAGGGAAATGGTATGTATTTGAAAAGAAAGAAGGAAGGAAGGAAGGAAGGAAGGAGGGAGGGAGGGAGGGAGGGAGGGAGGGAGGGAGGGAAAGAGGGAGGGAGGGAAGGAAGGAAGGAAGGAAGGAAGGAAGGAAGGAAGGAAGGAAGGAAGGAAGGGAAAAAGAAGGGAGAGAGTGTAAGAGAGAAGGAAGTAGTATAAGAGAGAAGGAGGAAGGAAAGAAGAGATGGAAGAAGAAAGTAATTAAAAGAAGAAAGGAATAACTGGAAAAATAAAGGATTCCTGGATATTAACATTATACAGAGCGAGACCAACAACATAGAGAAATCTAAAATGCCAGCTGTTGATGTACTCAATGATAAACTGAAAGATATAACATACAAATTGAAACAAAAAGGAAAAAGAGAAAACAAATGTGAGAAGTGTTCATAACAAAGAAACTAACTTTAATTTGTTTAACAATTGTTCATAAGCGTTTCAGAAGCAGAGAATAAGGAAGAAAATAATAAACCATATCATTGAAAAATATCCCTGAGTATATTTTTTGGAAGACTTGAGTCTTCATAAATTACGAATCCAATCCAGAGCAGGAAAAAAAAAAAAAAAAGTAAACAAAAACACATCCTACCCATAAAGGAAGGAAATCAGAATGACCTAAGACAGTGCCCAAGACACTGAATACTGCAAGCCAGGGGAGCTATGTCTTGAATATTTTGAAAGAAATGAGAGAAAATAATTTTGTACTTAAAAGTCTCAGTTAAGATAAAATAATAATTGATGTGCAAAACAAAATAAAAACACATCCAATCACAAAGTAATGAGAGTGCTTGCTACCATTAATTTATATTCAACTAAATACTCTGGAAGATTTGCAACAAAAAGAAAAAAAAATGGAAATAGAAATATAAGAAAGAAGATGACATGTGATAGAAAAAGTAGAGGCAGAGTGTTGTCTGGATGAAAAAAAAAAGTTGAAAAATATAGTTTTTAAATTGATTGTTCTAGAAACTTAAAAAAATATATGTATACTTTACCAATTTTTTAGTGACAGAGGGATTATCTTCTTAATTAGTCTAAGTGTAATACTTGGTTCCAAATTGAATAATAGTTACCCAAACATGATAAGTTCAGAACCAATTTAAATTTTAAAAGTGGAAAATGCTCTGATATTTTCAAAGCACAGAATGGAAGTTAAAAATTATGAAATGATAATAGACATAATAAAATCAAAACATGAAGAAATGAGGAAAGATGGAAGGCTACTTATTGTGAAAAAGTATTCATCTCATAGAATATATATATATATATATATATATATATATATATATATAGTGTGTGTATATATATATAATATTAATTACTTATTTGTTTGTTTCTTTTAAGGAATTAGCTCACATGCTGAGAAGACCCACAATCTGAGGTCAGCAGCTGGATACTCAAGAAACTAGTGGTATAGTTCCAGTCCTAGGGCAAAAAGACCAATGTCCCAGGTCCAACAGTCAGAGAGTGAATTTTCCCTTTTTCCAACTTTTGGTTCTATTAAGCCCCTCAGTAGATTGGATGATGGCTGCCTACACTGGGCAGGACACCTGTTTTACTTAGTCTACCGACACTAATGTTAATCTCATCCAGAAACACAATCAGAGACACACCCAGAAATCATATTTAAACTAAAGACCTAGGCAGCCAATGTCACTGCCAAGTTGACACATAAAATTAAACAATGTCAATTGTTTAATAAAATTAGTACAATGTCAATTACAATTAGTACATAAAAGTACTAATTAGTACTAATTAGTACAAAAAAGAACAATTAGTACATAAAATTAGTAACAATGTCAAAGTTGAAAAAAATAATTCCAAGAACATTATTTGATATATACTTAATATATACTTAATATAAGAAATTTATGTTTAGTTTCTTCTTGTCCAGAGTTCATTTTGAATAAATAAATAAAAATAATTGTGCCCATGTGCTAGAGTTTGCATTTAGTATACACAGCACATTTTTCTAATAGTTTTAAAAGTTCTATTTTTTTTCACTTTATTTTCTTTTTCCCAAAGAGGAAACAGAAATAAAAATGCACATCTGAGGTGATTGGCAAAATACTTTCAACACTCTCATAAACCAATGACAATTTTAAAAGCTTCCTGGTGAGGATCTTCTCTTCAACAGAAAAATGGGAGGAAAAAAAAAAAAAAAAAAGAAAACCTGGGGGAGATAACCAAACCACCTAAAACAAAGAGATGGCTAAGTAGAAAACCAATATTACACAGCAGAACTTCTGTTGAGTGCTCAAAATTCTAGCATTTTTACTTAAGGCACTGGGATTGTGTCAACAAGTCCCAAATCTTTTTATATTAAAAGAGATAAAAAGGAGAGGCTAATAAACTTAAACTCATAACCAAAGAGATAATGAGAGCAAGGGACCTTGGTCTGGAAGCAGGACTCCCCCTTTGTTTCACACTGAATACCCTCATGTAGTTACTATTTCTTCTTCCAGTAATCTGTCAAACAATGAGGAACTAGAATTTTAAAAGATACATTGCCACAGAAAGCTAGCTAGTGCTGAGCCAGTGAAAAGGGGGGATAATAAGATTGCCATTGCTGACACTGGAAATCTGGTGATATAAAGATTAGCTTACAATCAAATTATTCTCATATTCACTTATAGCCAAATAAGTAAAGAGGACACCTGTAAAGTATTTTCCCCACAAGTAATGGTGTGGAAACTATTATAATAAACACATGTATTAGACAGAAAGGAATCCAATGGAAGTTGCTAGACATACAGGTTATTTAAGACTATACAAGATTCTCCCTAATGAATGATTCATCCATAATAATGACACTAATTCATTATTGAGTTTTGGTTTATATCTATTTTCATTTTTTCCAATCTGTTGCCGTGCAATTGAAGTGGTGGTTTGCTGTGTTGTTATTCTAAAATGTTGTTTTAAGTACATAATTTTACTCCATTTGTGCCAGGAAAATGCCCAAACACCTTCATTAGAAATAAAGCAAATCTGTTCAACAGTACTCTGAACAGCAGGCACTATATGCTTTATTGAACAGAAAAGCCTTGACAAACCTTATCTTGTACAATATTCATTCTGCCTGTTTCTGTTTACATTCTCGAACTTGATGAAAATATAGGAGAAACTACAAAGTAGTGTTTAGCTACCCTCCTATCTTGGCCAGGTGGTTGATTATATGGTTCGGTATCTTTTTTTGCAGGTGGTATACAAAATCATATATACCAGCTGCTCACCCCACTGAGTAATACTTAGCTAAATGACACAGCCCCAGCCATACATAACAACATATAATGATGCTAGAGTGATATCTTCACTAGATTCATTTAGCTCTAAAAAGAATTCTCTAAGAAAGACATTTCCTTGCCTTCATTTCTGCTTCATGCTGGGTAATGTTGGCAATAATTATTCATGGCACATGTGAGCAATTCAAAAAAATATTGTGAAAAAACAAGACAGCTTTGCAGAGGTGCGCTATCTGTTTGATGACTTGGCATGCTGCCCCTGGTGCTTGGCACAGCACCCTGGCGGCTGGCACAAGGGATGTTGTATATAGTTGCCATTGGGCCTTGACTATGCTACTTGCTGAGCACGATCAATATCGACGAACTGCATAAACAACTGGATGAACAGTCTATCTGAGGGATAGCAAATAGCATTTGAATTATTTTACATAAATCTGAAAATGTAATCGCAGCTGACATTCCTATTAGTATTATATCTGAGTGCGATGATCATAATTGAGTAACATTAAATTTAGTTTATTGAACAGCAGTCCACTGCCTGCTTTCCCGTGACTATGATCTGTGTAATGAAACCAGCAGTACGAAAAAGTCTCTCAGTGGGTACACTTCCTGGATGGTGGCCAAAGTATTTATTGCTATTTGTGCAATTAATGGCTATATCGATTTGTTTTTTCTCCCCTAGTAAATAGTAGATAAGTCGTGCTATGTTTTCTTAGCTCTTCAAGGTTTGTTTCAGCTGTAATTAATGTGACTGTAAGAATAATACTCAATTGTTCTTAGTAACTGGTTTTCATGCCTAAAGAATTTGCAACTTGCACACTGCTTTCTGGTTTAAGATGATTAAATTGATAGTGGCTCTATTGCCAAAATATTCCCATATGCTGAAGTATGATTTATTAATGTTCAAAAATCAGAAGGTAAAACTTCACTAGCCAAAAGGCTGCGGTGGTTAATCATCTGTTCTTCTAGCTAATTCCATAATCCACACTATGACAATCAATTCATCATGCTGAAATAGCAAATTCACATAAATCACATTTCCAACTACTACATGCAGTCAATAAAATATATTGCACATTTCCCATAAATTATGTAATATAATGTTAATTTATTTTTCAAATTAAAAATTTTAACTACCCTATGTGCTTATCCATTGTGCCTATAAAGTAATGAACCTCACATTGACACATCTAGAAAGTCACACCATCCACAGTAAAGAATGAGGTCTTTTGACTGAGGAAGAATTCATAAGAAAACTGGACACTCCATCTCCTCAGATATAACCAAATATTCTAATATCTTCTCCTGCTTCATCCCTATTTGTTACTGGCTAGGATTCAAAGGTCTTTTTTAGTATATTTTCCAACTTGGCGAAAACAGGTAAAAGAACGAAGAGCAGAGCTGGCGTTGTTTTGCGTGTTCTTGCTACTGAAGCAATTAGGATATTCTACATCACAATGCACATGCTTTTTTTTTTTCATTTTCTTTTATTTCAGTCCCATACACCACCCTAATTTCATGAGATTAGAGAGAACACTCTACAACTCTTTTTTTTTTTCTTTTTAACCTTCTCCTGTACATCTATTTATTGTCCATAATCAGAACTAAAATGTGATGACATAGAGTCTCTAGCCACCTTAGCAGATAACATAATTCATAACCATGGTTTACTTCTCTAAGTAACAGAATTCTGGAGGGAAGAGACTTTCTGTCTGTAATTGGTAAAATCCTATTTTCTTAAATATAAAGTTTGCATGACAGTGTAAGTCAGTCTAAATTTAGCCTATATGATAAATCAAATTAAGTCATGCAGCATTTTAGAAGCCTCAATCCTCCATAAAGGAGGATCTGTGTGAATACACATAGGGTAAGGAAAATAACATGACTTTAAGGAAAACAGTCTGGATCCGGAGTGTATGCCCATTTTTGTCTTCTGTCTGCTATTTCTGGTAAACTCTTTGCACCAATAGTAATTTGGTTCTGAATTTTAAATTTGTCAGTGTCCTTCTAAACACAGTTCATCACTTGAGCAATCTGACTTTAATTCATCCTCTACTTCAATCTCCTGACAGTCTTGGGGTCTGACATGGAATTCCTCTTCATGTGAGAAAGTCTGTGACTCAGTTTCTGCCAACTTCCTTTACGAAAAGAGCAATGCAGCATCTATTCTACAGAGTCTGCTTTTGTTGAAAATAAAAAAGGGGGAGACATTATTTCAGAGTCATATGTCTACCATTGAGAGTGCAATTAACATTTTTGTGGTAGCACATTCAACAAATCGTGCTTTTCTTGAAATGTAATTATGAATATTTATATGTGAGAAATAATGTTTTTTCCTGGAAAGGAAATTTGTCTTAAAGATGGATTACTTTTAAGGCTCAAAAAGATTCTGTTGCAAGGGAATCTTATTTCAGTCAGTTTCTACACTGTATAAATACTGGCAAAAGAAGAGAGTTCAGAGGCAAGTGCCGGGCACAAGCTGACCGAGCAGCAACAGTCAGCTCTTGCTTGGGCACACGGGGATGTGGGCACGAACCTCTGTGATGAGCAGAAGGATGGAGACATTATATCTCAGCTGGTGAGGAAGCATAAGCTGACTCATCGTATCACTGACTGAGCTAGGAAAGGCCAAGGACATAAGCTCCTTATCACCAGAGGGACTAACTCCACAGCACTGAAGGTTTTAAGCAGTGTCAGAGCTGGAATGCTGGAATGGAACCATCCTCCTTCACTCACAGATTCTTGCTCTTTCAGGTGAGCAAGGTTTTCAGAAATATCATTTCCTACAGATATATGGTTAGGAGAGGCATATCTGAACCTTTGTCTCTGAAACTCTCTTTCTCTTGCTCAAAACATTTCAGTGGCTTCTGATTTATTCTAAACTTAAAGACCTAGGATTTTAATTACATCACAAGGGAGAGGGAAGAACATAGAGCTGCAATGGAGCCAACGTTCTATATTTTACCAGAAATAAGCTTGTTTTTTTGTCCTGTTCATTTGTTTCTCAGTTTTATATGCCACATATGAGTGAAATCATATAGTTCTCGACTTTTTCTGTCTGACTTATTTTGCTTAGCATGATAATCTCAAGATCCATCCATGTTGTCACAAATAGCAGCATTTCATCTTTGGGTAAGGGGGGTGGGGAGGAGGTAGATAAGGGTGAAGGGGGTCAAATATATGGTGACGGAAGGAGATTTGATTTGGGGTGGTGAACACACAATGCAATATATACATGATACACTGCAGAATTGTGCACTTGTAATCTATATAATTTTATTAACCAATGTCACCCCAATAAATTTAATAAAAAAATAAAATATGTACATGTGAGGAAAAAGTTAAGGCAACAGGACTTTTTTACTATGCTCTTACTGATCTCTGTAGGCATAGTGATTACATTTGGTCAAACTCTGAGAACTAAATAACTGGAATTTTCCTGCAGTTACTGTAGGATGATGCTATTTTATACATCCAAAATGGCACATTAAGATGGACCAGGTTGTTAGCATGTTCTAAGTAAACATGAAGATTCAGTGTTGTGCATCTGCTGCCTGTATTGTGGTCTGCCCCATGGCTGGTCACATCACAGGTATGTGACCAGCTCCCTTCAAGAAATTTGAACTCAAATACTAGGCGAGCTGTCTTGGGTAAGGACAGCTCGCACAAGTCCCTGCAGATTACTGGTGAAGAAACACATGCATCAGTGTGGGAAGGACAAGCAAGCCTGTGCTTGGCCACTCCAGCTTTTGCCTATGTACCTTTTTCTGGACATTCTTATATTGCATCTTTTCTACAATAAAAATGAGTTGTGAGTATAACTTTATGTTGAGTCACATGAGTCCTTCCAGTGAATCACTGAGCTAGTGTGGTCAAGGCACCAGTTAGTCAGCCAATCTTATAATAATTTTATGAAATAGTTTATCATAATCAGAGCAACATACTAAAAACATATATACTTTATATAATTATTAATAATTATTCATTTTTTTCTGTCAATGTCATTAAATCACTCATACGAGGTACGTAGTCAAATTCAGATGCAGCAAGTGGAATAGTGGTTGCCAGGTGTTAAGGAGGGTTGTCATGGGGAGCTGTTGTATAATTGGCACAGACTTTCAGTTTTACAAGATGAAAAAAGTTCAGTGGATGTACGGTGATGATGGTGGCACAATGTGAATGTACTTAATGCTACTGAACTGTACACTGAAATATGATTACAGTGGTAAAATTAAATGTTTTATATATATGTTATCATGATTTTTAAAAATAATTTATAATTTAAAAATACCAGTATTTTAACATCATAGTGCTTAAAGTCACTCAATAAATATCCTTTCTTCCCAGTATTTAATCACTTTTAACTCAATTTCAACGACCAACTAGCTAAGATACCATATACTAACTAATGTGTTTGAACAAATTATAATTTCCAAGAAGAAACAGTTTACTGTTTCTCATTTCTCCTGCCTCTGCCCTTTTTCAGTCCTACAACTTCTTCCTGAGGACACTTTCTATCTGCCCATTACCTCCCATGTCCCTATGAGACCAGAGGAATCTGCATCAAGTCCATGTCCCCTTGTTACTGAAATATCCCCTTTGGCTCCTCAGAGACAATTATAATGCATTCAAGTCACTACCTTTTCCCTTCTGCAAAATATTATAATTCTGTTCCTGAACAACTCACTCTTACGCAAGCATGTCATTCTCTTTTATACCCAAGCTTTCCTCTGAATCTCTGCAGAGAATTTATTGTCCCCCATTTAATGTTGTGAGTGTTGGTAATATTTGAGAGAATATGTTTATGGTTCAAGACCTGCTTCAATTGTCACATCCTCTATGAAGCTCTCCCCACATCAGATTCCTCTAGACTTAGCATTGATTTTTCACAATATCTTCCAAAAGCACTGAGCCCGCTCCTCTTTTGTAATACTGTAAGAGCTGCATAATTATTCTCATGTTTTTTCTTGCTCCTTGCAAAGGGAGGATTATAATTTTTCACCAGGTTGATGTTAGTCTTGGCCACGTTATTTGGTGTGGCAGGTGAAACATGAGAGGAATTGGCATGTGTCCCTTACAGGCAAAACATTTAAAGTTAGAAATATTCCACAGAGAGGCTGTTCCTTTAGCTTGAGTTAGGCAGAGAAAGTGGCATAGAGGGAACCAAGCCCAAATATGATGACAACCTTTGTTGTTACAAACCACTGTGATTTGGAGGGTATTTGTTATACTAGAAACTAGTACATCTAGTATCTAGTATAAGGATACTAGATTATCTTTACTGATACAAGTGCTAATAATTTTCTGTTTTATTAATTTGTCTATGTAGCTGGCTTTTCCCACAAAACCATGAGTGTCAGAGTATCAGAAATTGCTAATTATCTTTGATATTTCAATGCCTAACACTTTGTTCAGTTTACAGATACTCAATACACTTTTTGTATGAATGGACGCATATAGAAAAGAGGAGATAAAGCTTTAGAGCTACTCCAGTCATTATTGTTCTCCTTGATTATGCGGAGTTATTTTTCACAGCATCAAAAATGTTGCTTACTCAGCATTCATATATATATGAGTGTTTTCATCAACTGGTTTGTTGGGTTAATGATTTGGTCAGTTTTTGAAGAAACCGTGATTTAATCGAACAGAGATCAAAGCTACTGATGTTGCCTGAATTTAGATTAGATAAGTATTGCACCTTTCTAGTGTGTGTTTCACCATTTTATTTATGGAGTGTGAAATATATAGCCTTGTGCTATTTCTGCACCCTTCTTCCATGCATAGCCAACAATATACTCTACGCTCCATTTCTGCTAACCTTGGCAAATTAGTAAAGGTATTTGGGTAATCAGGCAATCAAGTGTTTGTGTGGTTTATCACTTTTTATATGAAAAAGGAAATGTGTTAAGGACATTTAAACAGAAGAATAACTAACAGTGGCTTATATTTAGATTATTGCTATAGTAAAATAAAAAATATAAAAATGATGTCAAGTACTTCATTAAAACGTATTGAATTTCATTAGTAAGTTGATATAACAAAACCAAAACTACATTTTTTTCTCTGTGAGAGAGAAGAGAAATAGTTATTTTCCTTTTGCCTTTTCTATTTAAAAGCACTAGTTCACCCTTAATTCCGTATGACTCGCTCTCTGTTTTGTTTTGTTTTTCTTTAGCTATGATTGCAGTTCTTGGAGAACAATGTTGACAGCGCTGAGCTGACAAAGAATCATTATAATCAGTGCTGAAGATATGAAATCCCAATGAGAAAGAATTTGTGTTTACAGTAGCGGGGACCACACACTGTGATAGTTTGCATTAGAAACCCAGCAGGTGTAGTGCGCAAACTGAATCACAGTAGAGGATTCGAAGACCTTATGACATGGAAAGGTCATTTTTGTTCAAGTACCTGCCTACTGTCTTAAAATAAAAATAAAAATATTTCTGTCAAACTCTCCAGAAGATAAATTGTGTATATATGAACTCAATGTTTTCATAATGTTTGTGCAAAATTACATTAATTATTTACCTTTATGTCAACATCATTTTAGTGCTAGCTACAAAAGAAGTTGGTTAAAAGCATTATGTATGACATTATAAATGTGCAGGAAAGAAAAGAATTAATATAAATGGTAGATCTTAAAAATATGTAAGAAAACAAAATCACTCAAGTGTTCTTCAGTTGTTAAGGGGTGGGATGAGCTGTAGAGATGAAGGTGGGACAGAGTATTAAAGAGAAGGGTAATTTGTTCAAACATATCACATGCTTTAGTGGTGATGGCAATTTACTGTAACCACTGGTCTTCTGAATGTAATGGAATCATTTCAATTCTACTCTTCATACATGGCATGGGGAAGGTGGTTGTACAAGGAAAGGTAAATTAGTTGTCCCTAAATACATTGTCAAATCAATTTTTGTTCTTAGGACTTTCTCATTCATCGCTGCCTTGAATCCATTTGACATTTTACTAATATTTCTGTTCCTGTCTTTCACTCATTCATTCTTCATTAATGATTTATAAAATATCTGATATCCAGGCATTATATAAACTTGGAGGTATAGAACATGATCTCTCCTTCTGAGTAATTGACACATTAATGGAAGAGATGAACATATAAACATAACTACAACAATGTCAGTAGGACATGGGAGCCACAAAGGAGAAATCACTAACTGCCTGAGTAGGCAAGGACTCACAGAAATGCTGGCATATGAATTGAAGTTTTTATCGATGGGTTCTTGCTCACTGGGTAAATAAATGGGTCATTTCCAGCAGAGAGAACATCACAAAAAAATGCATAGAGAAAGCAGTAAGTAGTTTACCAAAACTAGCTTCCAGAGTATATGTGAGAAATGGTTAAATGGAAACAGAAGAGTGGACAGGTATAGTCCAAATGACTATATTATGAGGAGTGTATATTATTAAACACCACTGTTTAATAAAAACTGGTGTAAGGGAAACAAGCAGGGAAGCAATATTAACAGATTTATCTTTTTAGAAGAACTTGAAAGATTTTTCAGAAGAAACTAAAAACTGCATGTAAAAAAATGCTGAAAACCTAATACTCTCACTTTTTACACTGTTAATATTTTCAGTCTTTAAAGCATTTTAAAGGTATTTCATTCTAAAGTATAATTGCCTAACAACAGCTTAAAATATTATTGTAATATTTTTATATATAATAAGAAGAATATGTATTATTTCAATAATATATCCTGTGTAATAATGACTGAAGCTAAGATAGAACTAATAGTAAAATATCTAGTACTACTCTTTTGAGAAGGTTAGTTATTATCAGGTAATTAACATCCAAGAACACTACCAATGGGTAATTTAGATTATCAGTAAAATACTTAACTCTCCAGTTTTGGTAGAAAAATGAAGAGGTAGAGTGGGATTAGGGACTTGAATTATTCCTGGGCCATTCTAATTCTTTAGCCCAATGTCCCTAGAAAGCTACAAGACACCCTGTAGTATTAGACATTTGGGGATTTTTTTTGCCATTTTACGTCTTGCTTCTGATCAGTCTTTAAATGACAAGCTTTATTAGCTATTATGATTATTAGATAGTCTCCACAGTATATTTAGAGGCTGTACTGAACGAATAATGTACTGGCAAAATAATGTCTATAAATGATTGTAAGCTCATTCTATTCCTGCTAATTGAGTAATGCATATTATAATTATTTACCTCTCTTACTCGCTAGTGAGTATAGTTCTTATTCTGGCTACATTTCTGTAATTTACACTATTGACTTAGATAACCAACACTGTACTCTCTTCAACTCTGCCCATTGCAAATCGGGTTATTTCACCTCTTTGAATGACCGTATTCAAGAATT
The DNA here is from genome assembly GCF_964194185.1 of Rhinolophus hipposideros. NCBI lineage: Eukaryota > Metazoa > Chordata > Mammalia > Chiroptera > Rhinolophidae > Rhinolophus > Rhinolophus hipposideros. The sequence goes on along the minus strand of NC_138050.1, from coordinate 84,459,490 downwards.
TGGCATTTATTACTTTTTCCAGATAAAAAAGTCTAGTGAAAAATCTGCAGATATTTACAACTAGGTGGAGGAATAGTTAAAAACAAGAAGAAATATGAAAACTTCCAACAGTAATAATGCAATTATTAGGATTTGAGAGTCATATTAAACAAATTAATAAAAAGCATCAATGAAAATCACAAATTCATTTTTAAGCTATTCTTTTCTTGGAGTTTTCAGTTTGACACAGTTCCTCAAACGGTTCCCAAACATTCACTTCCATTTTTAATATGTTATAGGTGACCAAGAGAAGGACACCAGTAATTTCAAATTTTCTGTTTTTATTTCTGATTAATGAAAATGTTTTCGGTTTTATATTATGAAAAATTAAAATTTTACTGTTTAAAACTAGTTTGAAGTTCTTATAAAATAAAGTGCATTTTCTCATATTCAAACAGATATTTTAAAAATCAAGTAATCTACACTTTCATTAGACAATTCTATGATCAGTATATTTGAACTGGAAAGATGGTGAAGAAGGTGACCTAGTGTCGTCCTCTGCTTTTATTAATATATGTGAATTTCATACTTTGTTTTATTACTTCACTTAACATTTATGGACACTTCAGAAGTTAAACATTATGGTGTGCACTATTTGAAAACAGTTTATTCTTTAGTGAAAGGGGATTCAAGTGAATGTAAATAGCTATATTAAAATATTATACGTGAATATGAAGGTTATTATGGAAGCACAAAAGAGTTTTTCTTACATTCTTTCTTGTTTTTCTTACATTCCAGTAGGGAATAAGGACTTAAAAATAACTAGAAAATAAATCACTCACTGTGGTAACACCAAAAAAAAGAAAAGGAAACAAAAGCGCTAGCATTTCATTAAAAAGAGGACCGATTAAATAGCATCTATGTAGCACCTTATAATCCACAACACAGTTTTACATATAACATCTCTTTTTTACCCAATTGTTCATACTACTAAATGTCACGCATTGAAAGTACCTAGCTACTGGTCTAGGTATTAACACACATTATCCCATTTCATTCCTACTTCAGATCTCTGAAGAAGCCATAGTGATCCTAAGTTACTGAGGACCAAATGGAAGATCAGATAAATTTTTCAAAAGTCACATAATTATTGATATCAAATCAGAGATTAAAATCCAAAATTATCTGACCCCTGAGCTTATTCCCTTCCAGCTGATTGTAAACTGAGCAGGGCACTGATTTTTCTTCTTTTATTTACAAATGAGGAAAAATAGATTTAGAATAATTAGTTTGTCCAATATAAATTAGAAAGTAAATATTTGAAACCAGGCTTTCTGAATTAGCTTTCTAAATACTGTTAATTTTAACATGTTAGCTTTACTGACGTTTTGGGTTGTATGTTAAAATTTTGATTGAATTAATAAGGTGAATAAAAATTCATAGTACATTTTCTTACTGAATTTTACTGAATGTAAGATTATAAGATTTCCTAGCATTTAATCACATTTTTATAACATTAGAAAATTTGAAATTTTCCACTCTAGCCCTACAGAATGACCAAAACTAAGAATAACTTCCCTTATTCACAAAACTGAGTAACTTTTATTACTGTTTTATTATGAAATAAGTGTTTTAAAAAATAAGTATTTTATTCATAACACTTCACAATTGATACCAAGCTATCATGAGACCATGTTCCAATTACCAATACATTTTTATGCTCGAGGTATGGGGTCTCATGAAGAATAAATGAAGTTTTAACTTAGCTTTAAAAACCACTGTGAAAATCAGAAGTCAGAGCACAGTGGAGTGTGGGGGGTATGGATGTGAGAGGTCACTTGGTGAGGAACACCCAGCCCAAGAAGAGTGAAAGGGGTGCCCACGGGTGGAATGGTCTGAGGTGTTGGTGCTCAAGTGGTATGATGAGGGTGTCCTTACAGCCAGATGATCCGGTCAAAATCCAAGAACAGCAATGAGAACATCCATTGAAGAGATATGATTCCATTTAAATAGATAATACTACTGATTTTAACCTTTGAATTAAACAGCAAACCAAGGGTCTACATTCGGAAGGAAGGAAGGAAGGAAGGAAGGAAGGAAGGAAGGAAGGAAGGAAGGAAGGAAGGAAGGAAGGAAGGAAGGAAAGAAGGAAGAAAATAAGGAAGGAAGGAGGGAAGGAGGAAAGGAAAGAAAGAAAGAAAGGAAGGAAGGAAGGAAGGAAGGAAGGAAGGAAGGAAGGAAGGAAGGAAGGAAGGAAGAAAGAAAGAAAGAAAGAAAGAAAAGAAAGAAAGAAAAGAAAGAAGGAAATATAGAAATAAAGAGAAAGAGAGGAAGAAAGAGAAACAGAAAGATTGTTGACAAATGTGATAATTACAAAGCTCAAAGCACTCCTTACAAAATTTATGAATTACCAAAAAAAAAGGAACTTCACAGTTTGAGAAGCCTTGGAAATGGCAAAATATTCAAGTGGACAGAGTGAATATCATCATTATGGGAAATATCAAAGTCATTCTCCATCCGATAAAACGCAATGAGAGGAACCATCATAACACTTACGTAATATTTCGCCAAACATGCATAACCTAAATCTAATCATGTGGACAAACCTATATTGAAGGCTATTGTCGCGCAGGGGACCCTGCTCGCTGCGCCATTTGTCGTGCAGGGTCTCAGCTCCCAATCCCTGCATAAGAACGCAGGACACGGTAAGGCCAAACAGGAACACCCATGGAGCCATAAGTAGGGGAGTCAAACCAATATATTCTCGCTGGCGGCTGGGCTGGAGACACAGGAAGCAGGATCTACATAATCTGCAACCCGCTATCCTAACAGCAGTCCGCGCTTGCCAGCCACCATCTTCTTGCTAGCCCCCATTCCTTTTTCTGCTAGCGTAGCCACAGCAGTTATATTAGTGGCCAATGGCTTACGGGTTACAGCTGACGGCCAACTAGCCACAGCTGCTGGCATCTGATCACAGTTGATGGCCATTTACTACCCGAGCCAGCACCTTTCTATGTGAGGCCGAGAGCCTGGAAACTGTTTTTTTGGGGTTTTGTCCCCACAGCTATTATAATCAGCCTGCAATATTCAAAAGAGTTCAGGTCGGTAGAAGATTGAGCAACTTGCAAAGTGAATTATACTAAATGAGGCACGTGATTTTGGATTGTATTGGGTTTCATTTGTTGCCATAACAAATTATGATAAACTTAGTCACTTACAGGAACTGAAATTTATAATCTTCTATAGGTCAGAATTCCAGCATAGACTTACCCCCAGCTAAGTTAAGGTATGAGACTGTTGTGTCCTTTTTGGAAGGCTCTAGGAGAGGATCCATTTCCTTGCTCATTCAGGTTGTTAGCAGAATTTGGTTCTGTGCATACAACCCCTGTGATCTCAGAACCAGCAACTGGATGTGGTCAAAGTTGAATACTCTCCTGTTGCCATCTCTTACTCTGTGACCACACCTGGGAAAGGTTCTCCACTTTTAAGGATTTGTGTGATTAGGTTGGGCTCACTTGGGTAATTCAGGTTATTCTCACCTCAGTGTCTCTAACGTTTATTACATTTTGCCATGTATGTAAATATACTCATAGTTCCAGCTATTAGGATAAAACGTCTGTGGGGACAAAACCCCAAAAAGCAGTTTCCAGGCTCTCGGCCTCACATAGAAAGGTGCTGGCTCGGGTAGTAAATGGCCATCAACTGTGATCCGATGGTCAGCAGCTGTGGCTAGTTGGCCGTCAGCTGTAACCCGTAGGCCATTGGCCACTAATATAATGGCTGTGGCTATGCTAGCAGGAAAATGAATGGGGGCTAGCAAGAAGATGGTGGCTGGCAAGCGCGGACTGCTGTTAGGCAGATTATGTAGATCCTGCTTCCTGTGGCTCCAGCCCAGCCGCCAGCGAGAATATATTGGTTTTACTCCCCTGCTTATGGCTCCGTGGGTGTTCCTTTTTGGCCTTACCGTGTCCTGCGTTCTTGGGCGGGGAGTGGGAGCTGAGACCCTGCATGACAAATGGCGCAGCGAGCAGGGTTCCCCGCGTGACATGTCTTTGATGGCAGAGGTGTGTAGGAGGGAAAGGGCAAGATTTCTGTCCACCACATGCATGTTTTTGTTCTAAAAAACTATTGGGTAATTTGGCAAAATTATAGGCAGTTTTACATTTTTAAGCAAGTACCACTGATATTGAGTGACTTTGGTCAAATGTACAGGTGTCTGAGGGATACACCAAGATCACCCAACCTTTGAAAGTGACCAGAGAGTACAGAGATAAGTTTTGCCTTATGCTTGTTTTGTTGCAGTATGGGGTTAATTAAGTAGCATGAGGTAGCTAAGTTGTTTGTTGATGCTAGGTGCTTGCTTATAATTTGTTGGATTCATTTTATTCAACTGTTGTGTAATAACTTTTATTGTTGAAAGGTAAGAATAACTATAGCCACGCATTTTTATCTCCTATACTTAGACTTCAATTAAAATTCTATATCTCGATTAGAGCAATTCACCTAACAAACGTGGTACACAAAATTCCTGCAAGGAAATATATTAAATCTGAGAGAAGCTTCAGTATGTTACTTCCATTTAATGTGTTTATTTTAGAGAATAGTCACTCTCTTAAGGTAGTCGGTCTTTATTTTTGTTATTTTGGGGGTTTTGTTTTTGTTTTTATTTTACAATTTGCTTTAGCTATTTACATTGGAAATACATTTACAGGCACTTTTTACCGTATTTTTCCTACTGAAGTAGAAATCAGGTCAAAACCCCCAGAAGACTAAAGTAATTAACCTGAGTAGCACATTGAGTCAGTTTTGCTAATACAGGTGCCCTGTAAATAATACATGATTTCTTTAAAGAGATCAAACAAATATAAAAGAAAACAATACCATCAACTATCTTCCCTATGTTATACTCCAATTCCCATGACTACTGAAACTAATAAAAAATAATTAATTTTTTTAAAAATAGAGCAAAATACCATCCATTTATAGGCATGTCATTTGATGGGTCTGTATGTGACTGTTTTCATGTAGTGTGTGTGTGTGCACCAAAAGTCATAGCAACACAACTATATGCTGCTAAATACCATAAATATCTAATTTCTGGACTGTGGGGACAAAGCGCCAAAAAGCAGTTTCCAGGCTCTTGGCCTCACATAGAAAGGTGCTATCTCGGGTAGTAAATGGCCATCAACTGTGATTGGATGGCCATCAACTGTGGCTAGTTGGCCGTCAGCTGTAACCAGTGAGCCATTGGCCACTAATATAACTGCCGTGGCTATGCTAGCAGAAAAGATGGGGGCTAGCAAGAGCGGATTGCAGAGAGGCGGATGCCGCCGGGGAGAATACAGTGGTTTGACTCCCCTATCTATGGCTCCGTGGGTGTTCCTTTTTGGCCTCACCATATCCTGCGTTCTTATGTGGGGAGCGGGAGCAGAGACCCCGCAGGCTGCCCCGCACGACATGGACCTGGAAAGGCTTCCTTTTAATTGTTATTAACAAAGATAAATTAAATAAAACATCTAATATTATAAAAATAGCTTGGTATTCACCAAAAAAAGATAAATAATTTGAACAATTTGATTTCCATTTTCTAATTCAAATATAAATTTCAGCTTAAATATAATACACAAATAACCCATTAATTGTTTTTTACTAATTATACACGGCCTATTTTAGCTTTAAAAAAATTTACAAGAGATTTATTCTGAATAAAATACTTTCAAAGTTTGTATTAGAATCACAGAAAAAAAAACAGAGTAAAAATACATTTTCAAAAGATTAAATGATGTACTTGATGTTATATGCTCAATAAACAACTGGATTAATGAGTATTGAGTGCTTCAGAATTCCAAACCAATCTTTTTTTTCCACTAAATCATAAAATTATGAAGCAAAAGTGAGTCCAGAAACTATAATCAAAGTTTTTATATAACTAGCAATTAAGCTAATGTAGAAAATGTTTTTTTCTCTAAATATTCAAACTTTTTTGACAGGTTTTCTCTAGCATGGTTTCTTTGAAATTTTGGCTATGGTATATTATATCTATTTTTTCAAGTTTGTTTCTTTGTTTACTTTATCCGATGACAATCATAAAGAATTGTAAAATCACACATTTTTAAAGAAAAAGAGTGAAAAACCTAGTTATATTTTGCTCATATTTCATGTTTTCATTGTCAGTTGGTGGCACTGAAGTAATTAATTATTATTCAGTAAAAAAAAGCCCTTTGCTATCTTTTTGGTCCTAGTTGATGAACTAGTGCATCTACTTGTGCTGTATTTAATGACACTTTTATTTCGTATCATTTGAGTGTTCTTTATCATGCATGGTATTCTTCAGAAGCAAGCAACAAAGTTACTGTAACTCATTCTATTGGGACACAAATGCCTTAATGAATTAATGCACTATTATCTTGGCTCACAGATGAATGGTAAGGGAAATAACAATGTTAGCAAATGTTTACAAGACAAACAATTTATTACCAAGGAAATAATTTTAGAAAAGGCAATTCTGATTTGCCTTTTCCCCCAGGTATTTTATGATTCAGAAGTAAGAGAATTAGAGGTAAACTTGGGAAATAAGGGGTGGGGGGAAGGGAGGATTTAAAATGGCTATTTCAATACATACCAAAAAACTGGGAGTGGTGAGAGACTGATAGAAAAGAAAATATAACTCAATATGGGAGGAGAAATTAGCCAAATGCACTAAAGAATTGGAGAACATCAGAAAAGATTATGAGAAATACTTCTGGAGGTTATAAATTGAATCCCTTAAATCTTATTTTAAAGGGTTACAAGTATGTATTGGATTTTTTTTAAGATCTGAAGCTTCCCTAAACATTTTCTACTTCCCTGATCTATTATTCTCAATACCTTCTGTGAAACAAACTGATAGGTACAAATGGCACAACAGACCCTTCCCTCTGTTCAATCACCCCCTAGTTTACACACTTAGTTCTGTCACCAGAGTTGAGTAATGAGCTCAAAATTTTGGCTGCATTTGTCCTTGATGCTATAACTTAATTAATCATTTTTGTAAACAGCAATAACACCAAATAAGAGAAAGAAAAAGAGTACTTTTCTTGGGTTCTTATTGAAATTATGTTGAATGTTCTATGGTACTCCCAATAAAATTAAGCTTCCTAAAATAATTGGCCTTGAAATAGGTGTAGATAAGCTAATTGTAAAAAATTGCAAGTCACTGTAAATTTCTAATTATAGTGCTTTGCAGGTATACGTAAGTTATTGCTCCAGTTGAAAGAAATGGAAACTGGAAATCTAAGGTGATTAATTATGGGTACCTTTTATGCATGAAAGATAACAAGGAAATCCAATCAGCAGACTTATGTAAGAATAAAATACCTTAGCCTTAGATAAAAGATAGACAAAAGAATTAACATTTATATTTTTAATTAAGATAAATTGTTATGTACATATTTTATGATTTTCTGATGTAAAGTGGTGATGAAAGACTCAGTACTGGTTCAATATAGATTCTAATGACATTCAATAAGCCATTAAAGGGTTATTATGATTATTATTATTATTATTATTATCAGCTGGCTTGGTGAATGAGAACTTTTGCAAAGACTGAGCCAAGTAGACACCAACATTCAAGGGTGTGTGTATACTTTTAGCATTTTCTGACTGACACATTCTGTACCACAAAAGATTCATAAACATAAATTTCTATCCTTACAATAAGAGTGTAACCATGGACAAACAGCACTTGGATATCAGATCAAGCCCAGTCTTGCTGAATCAAAATCTGCATTTTAAAAAGACCCTCAGGTGATTTGTTTTCTATCAAAACTTGAAAAGCACTGGCCTCAAGTTTTCTGAGTAAGCACACATACCTGATAGCATTTGAGTTATAAAAGTCCAATATTTAAAAGATTTGCAGGTAAGATTGGGGTAATGAACCTGGGAATGTAATTAATGTATATTGTATAGATCATAGTAGACTGTGGTGGATGTGCTTCTAAAGAAAAAGGTTAATTCTAGAGAAAAAAGATAATCTACACAGAGCTTGTCTTTGAAATTAATATGTATCATACCTTTGCAGATCCTAACTAGGAGTAAATATTTTTAAGGATATTAGATTATTAATAATTCTCCTGCTTTTTAAAGAATTGATTTGAATATATACTATGATCGCAACATAATATACACATATTTATTTGTTGAAATAATGGAAGTACAGTTGCACTATTAATTTGCAACAGGAACATCAATATTTAAAGCCATTGTTTGCCTTTGTTTCCTGCTGATAACTGTTTTCCTTAAAAGCACTACAAAAGACATTTTGAACAGATGGTGGCTGGTTTTCTCTATTCTGCATCCCCTCACAACTGCCACCGTGCCTCACCATTCATTAATCTTCCATAGACTTCCAGTAGCACAGCAACTAAATTACACACATACACACACTGAGGCCAGCGTTTCTGTCAGGCTTAAAATTAAACTGAAGAGTACTGTGCCAAGTCTTTCAACCAAACTTCACTATAAAACAGCTAGAAAAATAAACATTTAACTTGGAGACCCACCCAGGAATGTCCACTCTTAAATGGAAATTCTGGCTGGTCATTATATCTTAGACATTCTCTACAGCATGTATCAGAAATTTTAGAGTGCAATTAAATACTCAAAACATCTGGCTTGAATTCACCTTGACTCATAACTGTTTTTAAAAAGAGCTATTTCCTTGATCTTTGAAATAAGGAAAACAAAACAAACAAAGAAAACATCACACTGTTTTCACCAAAATTATCACCTGTTATTTAAAAGCAAATAAAATAGCACATATTCTTAAATTAGTCACTGGAATATATCTTCCAGACTACATATTTTCTAACAAATGGAGTGGATTTATCAAATATACAATATACTCCCTAATTTTAAATATATACTCTTACCTTATATGGGTAAATAATGTACATTTCCCAGGTAAATTTGTTTTTGGTAATTTTAAAATTTTGATATAGTTTTAAATTTAGGGAAAATTTGCAAGAATAGTATACAATTTCTGCCCTCCTTACCCAGATTTACTTAACTGTATAAATATTATCCCAACTGCTTCACTCCTATTTCTCTGTATATTTGTAACACATGCACTTTAATTTTTAATACTATTGAATTAAGGTGGATACATGGCATACTATAGCACAAAATTCTCCCATTTATATTTCCTGAGATCAAGGACATTAAAAAAAATGACCATAATATAATCTTGAAAATTAGTAAATTTAACATTACTATAGTACTATCACATAACCTTTGCTCCATATTCAGATTCAATGTCATCAGCTTGCATAACGTCATTTAGAGCTATTGTTTTTGCTGATTTACAATCAGATTTAGCATCTCAGCATTTAGTTGTCATATCTCTGGTTTCTTTTACTCTGGAAAAGGCCTTCAGTCATACCTCAAGTTTCATGATCCTGACACTTTTGAATATAGCAGGCAGTTATTTCATAGAATGTGTAAAATTTTGTCATGAGTAGATTCAGGCTATGAATTTGGAGAGCAGAAATACCACAGAAGTGACAAAGTCTCCTTCTCAGTGAATTGCATCTGGAGGAAACAGGAGTTGATTTTTCCTTTTAGTGATAATACTGACTTTGATCACTCAGTCAAGATGGTATCCACCAGTTTTCTTCACTGAAAAGTTAATATTTTTCCTTTAGTGATTAGTCTCTGGAAATACATTTAGAAAGAAGGTGAAAATAGTGGGAATATTGCCACTATTCTGTATTTACAAAACACCAATTTTGATATTTATAAACTCTAAGATATTGTTGTTTTATTCACAAAAGTAAACTTAATCACACTAGACTATTAAAAAATCAAATGCTATATATATCCACATTTTTTTGACTGTAAGCTTTTGTACTAAGTCAAATGACTTAAACTACAAAAGAGAAGCAACAGTTTCAAATTAAATAAAACTTTCAAATCTTCTTACATTTTGACACTACTTTTAAAAAAACATAATTTTGGTTTAAGGTAATAATACCATGTATTTAAACAAACAGATTTGTATTTTTGGCTTCATTTTAGGAAAATGGAGTTTAAATATTGATCGGAAAAATTTTGACTAATTTAATTGTTAGCATTAACCACAAACTTGAGATTGCAATTTAGAGCCAAAGCTATCTTAATTGCACCAGCTTTAGTGGAGAATTAACATTAAGGATAATCTCCCCAATTTTCATAATTATGGAGATTTCTACAATGAGACCAAACAGCTCAAGATATTATGAGTGGACATTCCTGTAGTGCTCTTTATATATACTTTGTTCAGTACATATTAACTACATATCTGTTATAAAATCATGTTAAATAGCTGTCTCCTTGGATTTACAATTTGAATATTCAAAATGTTATATTCTCCACATTAATCTAAGCAATTTTTTCCCTGTAGGGAAGTATTTCATGGTTCTTCATAGAAAGTACTGGGAAATTAACATTTATTAAGTGTGTACTTTGTATCAGTCTATTGTTAAAGGCTTTTTACAACATTATCAATATTTTAAAAGGTCACTCACGGGAAATAAGCTAAAGCAATGGGGGTAATAGCTTGCACCTAAGCTGTTTATGATTTGATTTTATTCTGTATGGTTGTATTTTAGAGAATGGGTAGGGTAAGCTCAAAGGGAATCTAATAAGATGAGGAAATTAATAGATTGATTTTAAGAAAAAAACATTATCTTAAATTAGAGAGGAAGTGGTTGTGAGTACAGTACAATATCAGCTCAGATATCAGATGGATTCATGGCTGTGTTTTAGATGAGGATGCTCAGAAAAGGATGGGTGAACATTGAAAAAGCAATTTCACAGAAACCTTTGAGACACGGAGAATATCAGTACTGAGCAATACTTAGATCAGCAAAAAGTGAAAATGGGAACCTTGGCACAGGCTGAAGTGCTTCTGAAATGTGTTCTGGACATCCAAGGAACAGATAGTCATTAGCACTCTGGTGGTTCCTTAACAAAAGGTGCCTTAACAGAATACTTCAGTGCTTTAAGCAGTGGCTATCTCCACTCATTTAGCCCATAAAGATTGTAGAGACATAATTAATGGCAGACACTGAAGTTGCCACATTGAATAAAACCTTTAAAAAAGAGATATTAGGTTTTGATTATTTATTGCAAAGTTTAGAGTGAATCAAGCTAAAATTGATTGTATATTTAATGAATAAATAGTGCATGAACTTGGCTTAATGACTGGTGTGTCTGGCTGTAAGCTGACAGAATAGAGAGTCAGCCATATTAAATATAAGTTGTGCAAATCTATAAACTAAAGTCATTTGAGATTTCCTGAAAGCACATATATACATACATAGATAGATATTGCTATAAAAATGGGTCATGTTTCATTCTACCCATGTAGCAAAAAGGCCATCTCTGAAATTTATAAACTAGAAATATAAAAGCAAGAAATATAAATTGATCTTCATATAACATTTCTAATTTCACAATTGATTGTTCTATTTTTATCCAAAGAACACAATTTCAGCAACTATTATATTATACAACAGTTTAGAAAATAACTCAATGTATTAGCTTCCTATTGCTGCTATAACAAATTGTCACAAACTTAATGACTCAAACCAATGCAAATCTTACAGTTCTAGATGACATAAATCTGAAATTGGTCTCACTAAGCCAAACTCAAAGTGTTATGAGGGTTGTGCTCCTTTTTGGAGACCTTTGGGGACAATCCGTTTTCTTCTCCAGCTTCTAGAACCTGCCCGCATTCTTGGACTCGTGCCCCCCTTTCATCTTCAAAGTTAGCAATAGCTTGTTATGTCTTTCTCACACTGTTCCACTCAGACACTTTTCTGCCCCCTTTTCCACTTTTATGAGCCCTTGGGTTCACATTGGGCTCACATGGATAACTCAGGATAATCTCTCCTTCTGCCATGTGAGACTGGGTGATTTATAACAACAGACATTTATTTCTCACAGTTCTGAAGCATGGAAAGTCCAAAATCAAGATGTCAGCAGATTCGGTGTGGGGTAAAGGCCTAATTCTGTTTCATACATAGTAATTGTTTTGCATGTCCTCACATGGCAGAAAGGGTGAGATAGGTCTCTGGGGTTTCTTTTATAAGAATCTTAATCCTAAACATGAGGGCTCCACCCCATAACCAAATCAATCCCCAAAGTCCCCACCTCAAACACCAACACTTTGGGATTCAGTTTCAAAATATGAATTTCAGGTGACACAGACATTCAGTCTATAACAACAACCCATATTAATTGTTTTCTGAAAACTGGCATATTTCTAATATATAATATTAGAATATATTTATAATATATTTATAACTAAGATGTGAATTTGGACACCTCATCCTTCAAGCTCTACCTAAAATTGAACAAATATTAACTCCAAATATTGTGGTAAGTCCACACCTGTTGCAATATTCATTTGAATTCTAAGAAACTGGGAGATGGGAAAGGGAGGTGGTCTAGGATTTCTTGGTCACCATGGCACCTGACTCAAGCTTTGACTGAAAAAACGTAGTTTGGAAATTGTTTCCACATTCTACCACTTTTTATTATCTGTGCATAAGTGGGTAGACACACACACACACACACACACACACACACACACACAGAAACACGCAAACTAAGAACTCTCTCAATATACATAACATCTACTTTACTGAAGGTTGAGAAGGGAACATATGTATATTATATTTATATCTAGGTTTACAGTAAGTGATCAATAACTACTTTTATAATTTATTAAAAGTCTAAAAGACCATTAAATTGATTAATAATTTTATTTTTACTTGATTATAAAGTTTTCTGTTAGAATGATTGCCTTTGAAGCAAGATGGACCTGGTCTGATAGCCTAGTTCTCATTCTTAGGTCTCCATAATGTTTCTGGCTCCTCCCACTTCTCAGTATCCTGCTGCCCACCAGTCACTAAGGCCCGGCTCCGGATATGTCCATCCCTGCGGGTGAACACGCACCAGTCTGGCATGGGCCCATCCATAGGTCACTGAAGCCTCCATCACTAAACGGTCTAATTGATTAGAGTAATCAAGAGTAATCTTTGCTCATCTGTGAAAGAAAATACCTATTTTGTACGGGTTTCTGAGGAATAAATGAAACGGAACGTGGAAAGTGACTAGCAATATAATTCCTGCTCTAAAATCTCTCTCTTCTTTGTCAAAAGCTTGTGGATACTGTATTTTGTGGTTTGCAAATGACCCCATAACACTGTTTTTATTGTTGCAAACCATTCAACCTCTGAACCTGATATTTTATGCCTCACTGTTAAAGAGAGAAAATCAGGGGTTGTCAAATTATTTAAATTTGGATGTAGTATATAAAGAGAGTAGATAGAAGTAATGTGAATCAAGGCTGAAATCATACAAATTATTATAGCTGGAAGTCAGAGACACTGTTAAATTATTATTGCTTAGACTTTTTTTTTAATATACACCTGCTGTGAAACTCTTGGTTTAGCCTGCCTTGCCAACCTAACAGTTTGTGCATACCTGGGTAATGAAATTCCAGGGTTCTCACAGATATGCTGGGTACAGATGGCTCAAAAGGATTCTTATGACAAATAGGCCTTTGGGATCCACAAACAGGACAATACATTCTCTAAAACTATAAGATTCCTTGGGGCAGTTGTTGACAGCTACAAAGCATACATGCATGGGCTAAATGCCAATTAAATGATGTATATTGGGTGATATAGAAAGACTGGGAAAAAGATCACACCCCACTGAGCTATATTGACATCTTAAATAGTCAGTAAACTACCTTTAATTTTACAAAATGCATTAGAATATGCCTAATAATACAAAATAAGTTTCAATATTTTTTTTTACCACATTAGAGGTAGAATGTTTCCTTTACTGTGAAAAAAAATGGACTGATCAAAACTACTAATAATCTTTAATTTAAAATGGTCTATGTGGTTATTACAATAATAAACTTGATAATTTGGGTCAATGATCTATTTAGTATTATAAGTAATGGATAAGTGTGTGTGTGTGTATGTGTGTCTGTGTGCATGTGTGCGTGTTATAGTAACACTTTAGTTTCAGTTTTTGAACACCTAAACTATGAGGCTCACTACAAAGAAAAAGAAAAAAAAAGCTAACTTGAATGTAATTTTAGAATGTTATTTCTAGTTTATAAAGTTAACTAATAAAATTTCAATGTTTTAGTATGTAGATAATTCAACATTAGAGGAAATAATTGAAATTATACTTATCAATTCTATTATTTGAACAACTATTAGATTGGTGTGGCTACAGTTAACCTATAAAAAGATGATGTCAATGCTTTGGAAAAATTCTTGGAATAGTGGCATTTAATCAGGTGACAGAAAATATTAGTTTGAAGATATTACAAAAAGAAGTAGTAAAGGCATAATTGGATCTGCTTTATGAATTTCATATTCTATCCTGCTTTAGGAAGGAATAAATAGATTTCTGACCCTGAACACATAAGTATTGTTTAAAAGAATCATAGGATCAGACCAGAAATAAAAGTATAAAATATTATCCCACAGAGAGCATACTGAGATTTATATTCCAAGCCAAAAAAAAAAAAAAAAAAAAAAATATATATATATATATATATATATATATATATATATATATATATATATATATATATAAATATATGTGAATAGCAAGAAAAATTTCCATGAGTAAAATAAAAATCAATCCCTGAATTTTAAGGTCAACTAGCTTCAGTATTAAATTTAGTGTCAGAAAAAAAAATCACAGCAAACAAAATAGTAAAACAAAGAGGCTAAATGTAAAGAAAACTAAAATCTGTTTAATTGTGGGGAAATGAAGAAAATTAAAAAGTCAAGTCAGGGATGCTCACCACACTGATCACACTCCAGGAGCCCAATGATTATAATCATCAAGACATTTTCAAACAGTGCACAGTAATGGAAAACATTGCAGGCAAGTCACAAACTGAGACCAAGCCCTGCAAACAAATAGAAATACCACTTGAAGAAAAGTGTGTTAGAAAAAGTTTTTAATTATTCAAAATCTTTAGAGGTGTTTAATCAAACCTAGAAAATATTACACTGTAAAAAGACATCTGTCAAACAAAACTAGAATAATTAGGAATTTATTTCAAAACTTATCTAGAGAATCAATGATTTAAAAAATTATACTTTACTCAAGTAAACTTATTTTGCAATATATTCACTCATAATAATTGCTAAAATAGGATACTACATATTTAGAATTAGATATCTCAGTTTTTGTGTATTTTCATTTTTTGGTAAAACTAAAAAATAAATGATATTAGAAATTGAAGATAGCCACTCAAAGGAGGAAAGCACATAAGGGGTGGGTTCCAAGCATGGAATTACAAAATCTAGTCCTGAGAGGAGAAAGGTATAAACAATAGGAGAGGAAGTATAATGACACAGTACAAAATGTGCTTTGAGCAGCAAAAGCAGTTAGTTACCTACAGGGGAGCTCCCATAAGACTATCAGCTGTCTTATCAACAGAAACTTTGTAGGCTAGAAGGGATTGGTGTGAAATATTCAAAGTGATGGAAAGCAGAGCCTACAACCAAGATTATTTTACCCAGCAAAGCTATCGTTTAGAATTGAAGAACAGATAAAGAGCTTTCCAGACAAGAAAATACTAAAAGGAGTTCATCACCACCAAACCAGTATTATAAGGAATCTTAGACTTAAGATTAAAAAAAAATAATTAAAAAGATAAATATGAATGATAAAATGGCAATAACTACATATCTATCAAAATTACTTTCAATGTAAATGGATTAAATGTGCAAATCAAAGATAGGGTGGCTGACTGGATAAGAAAACATAACCCTTACAGATGCTGCCTATGAGAGACTTACCTCAGATAAAAAGACACAAAGACTGAAAGTAAAGGGATGGGAAAAATTTATTTCATGAAAATAAGAACGAACAAACAATAAGCCGGCGTAATACTTATAGCAGACAAAATAGACTTTAAAACAAAGGTCATAACAAGAGACAAAGAAGGACCCAGTAATTCCACTTCTGGTCTTTAGCTGAAGAAATCTAAAATGCTGCTTTGAGGGGATGTGTGCATCCATATATTCATTGCAACATTGTTTGCAATGGCCAACATGTGGAGGTAGCCTTGGTGGTCATCAATGGAAGAATGGATAAAGAGGAAGTGGTACATCTATACAACGAGATATTGTTTGGTCATAGAACAAAATGCATTCTAGCCATCTGTGGTGGCATGGATGGACCTGGATGGTATTATGCTGAGTGGAGTACATCAAACAGCAAAAGACAGATGCAATGTGATTTCACTTATATGTAAAATCTAAAGAACAAAATAAACAAACAAACAAGAGAAAACAAAACAGAAACAAACTCATACATACAGAGAACATTTTTGATGCCAGATGGGTACTAGATTTGTTGGGGTGATACATGGGAGGGGATTAGGGGTAGGGTGAAAATAGTGAAGTAATTAAGAAGTACAAATTGATAGGTAGTTACAGTCATGGGATGTAAAGTAAATCATAGGGAATGTAGTCAATAACATGATAATAACTATGTATAGTACTAAGTGTGTACTAGACTAGTCGGAAGGGTCACTTCTTAAATTATATAAATATCTAACAACTATGCATATACCTAAAATTAATATAAAATAAAATTGATGTCAACTGTAATTAAAAAAAATATAAAATTGGGGAAAAAAGGGTGACGGGTGATAAGAGGTTCAAATTTCCAAGTATAAAACAAATAAGTCATGGGGACATAATATACAGCATAGAGAAAAAAGGCAATAATATTCTGATAGCATGTTATGTTGTCAGATGGTTGCTGGGATTATTGTATTTTTCATGGTTTCCATATCCTTCTTTATGCTTGCTATCTCGGAAATTCTAACAAAATTCCTTCATCATTCTTATCATGAGCATCTTAAACTTTGTATCTGATAGTTTGACTGCCTCTTTTTCATTGTGTTCCATTTCTTGAAGTTTCTCCTGTTATTTTATTTGGGACAGGTTTCTTTGTTTCCTCATTCTGGCTGTCAGTCTGTGTTTGTTTCTGTGTATTAGGTAGACCACCTATGTCTCTCAGTCTTTGCTGGGTAACCGTATGTAGTGTGTCCTTGGTAGTCAAATTTTTCGTCTCTCTAATCTCCTTTTCATATGTTCCAGAGGTGTCCCTTATGTTTTGAATATTCTATTTTAGTTGAACTTTGATTGCTTTTGGTTTGCCAGTGGGTGGAATTGACTCCCAGGCTGACTAGCTATGAGGACTGGCTATACCCACAGTGAATGAGCTGCTATGAGAAGGCTGACTCCCTCAGTGGAGGCTTCACTGCTGCAGGATCTTATGACTGTTGTGCATTCCCTTTGGGTGTGTTGCTTGTAGATCAAACCAGGTAGTGCTCTGGTGCTTTTTATCATAAATAAATACTGGATTCTATCAAATGCTTTTTCTGCATCTATTGATATGACCATATATATATTTTTTTCATTTTGTTAATGTGGTGCTTCACATTGATTTGTGGATATTGAACCAAACTTGCATATCAGGAATGAATCCCACCTGGTCATGGTGTATGATCTTTTAATGTATTGCTGAATTCAGTTTGCTAATATTTTGTTGGGGATTTTCATGTCTATGTTCATTAGAAATATTGACATATAGTTTTCTTTTTTGTATTGTCTTTGTCTGGTCTTGGGATCATGGTGATAGTGGTCTCATAAAATGAGCTTGGTGCCTTCCCTCCTTCTGGATAGTTTGGAATAGTTTCAGGAGAATAGGTGATAATTTTTTTTTTTTGAATGTTTGGTAAAATTCACCTGTGAAGCCATCTTGTCCAGAGCTTTTGTTAGTTGGGAGCTTGTTGATTACTGATGTAATTTTGTTGGTAGTAATCACTCTGTTCATATTTTCTGTTTCTATTGATTCAGCCGTGAAAGGTTGTATGCTTCCAGAAATTTATCCATTTCTTCCAGATTGTCTAATATGTTGGTGTATAATTGCTCATAGCATTTACTCATTTTTTTTTCTTTTTGTATTTCTGTGGTGTCTGTTGTCACTTATCTTTCATTTCTCATTTTATGAATTTGGGTTCTCTCTCTTTTTTTCATAAGTCTGTCTAAAGTTCTGTCAATTTTGTTTATCTTTTCAAAGAACCAGCACTTGGTTTCATTGATCTTTTGTGCTGCTGTTTTTTTGTTGTTGGTTGGTTGGTTTGTTTGGTCTCCATTTTGTTTATTTTCTCTCTGATATTTATTATTTCCTTCTCTCTACTCACTTTGGGATTTTTTTGATATTGTTTTTCCAGTTCACATAGGTGTAAAGATAGACTATTATTTTGAGACTTTTCTTGTTGCTTTAGGTAGGTCTGCATTGTTATTAATTTTCTCTTAGGACTGCCTTCGTTGCATCCCATAGAATTTGGGTCCTTGTGTTTTCATTTTCATTTGTCTCAATGTATCTTTTTACTTCTTCCTTGATTTATTGTTGAACCACTCATTATTTAGTAACATGTTATTCATCCTCCATGTGTTTATGTGTTTTCTGGTTTTCTTATTGTAATGGATTTCTGGTTTTATAGCACTTTGATCAGAGAAAATGCTTTATATGATTTCAACCTTCTTAAATTTATTGACTTGTTTTGTGGCTTAGCATGTGGTCTATCTTGGAAAACATTCTATGTGAACTTGAGAATAATGCATGTCTTTGTTTTAAAGTCTATTTTGTCTGATATAAGTATTCCTACTCAAGATTTTTTCTTGTTCCCATTTGTTTAAAATATCTTATTCCATCCCTTTACTTTCAGTCTGTTGTGTGCCTTTTGATCTGAGGTGAGTCTTTTGTAAACAGCGTATGCACGGATCTTATTTTCTTATTCATTCAGCTACACTATGTCTTTTGATTGGAACATTTAACCCATTTATATTTAAAGTGATTATTGATAGGTACATAGTTGTTGCCATTTTATTATTGGTATTTCTGGTATTTATTAGCTTGTTTTAAAAAAAGAATCATCACCTATTCTCCTCAAAGTATTCCAAAATATCCAGAAGGAGGGAAGGCATCAAGCTCATTTTATGAGACCACTATCACCCTGAACCCAAAACCAGACAAAGACAACACACACACACACACACACACACACACACACACACACACACACACAAACAAACAAACACACATAAACACACACACACACAGAAAACAAAAAAAAAAAGAAAGAAAAACTATAGGCCTATATCCCTAATGAAGATAGACACAAAAATTCCAACAATATATTAGCAAACCAAATTCAGCAATACATTAAAGAGATCATACACTATGACCATGTGAGATTCATTTCTGGTATGCAAGGTTGGTTTAATATCCACAAGTCAATCAACATGATACACCACATTAACAAAATGAAAAAATAAAAATCATATGGTCATATCCATAGATTTAGAAAAAGTATTTGATAAAATCCAGCATCCATTTATGATTTAAAAAGAAAAAAAAAAAAAACCTCTTAGCAAAGTGGGAACAGTGGGATCATATCTCAACATGATAAAGGCCATATGTAATAAACCCACAGCTAACATCATACTCAATGGGGAAAAGCTAAAAGTGTTCCCCTTAAGATCAGGAAAAAGACAAGGTTACACACTTTCACCACTTTTATTCAACATAGCTGTGAAAGTTCTAGCCAAAGCAATCAGACAAGAAAAAGAAACAAAAGGTTCAAATTGTAAAGGAGGAAGTAAAATTGTCTATATGCAGAGGACATGATACTATAGAGAGAGAATCTCAAAGACTTCAAAAATAAAAATGAAAAACACTATTATAACTACAAATTAATTGAGTAAGGTAGCAGTTTACAAAATTAATATTCAGAAATCAGTTGCATTTGTATACATCAATAACAAACTATCAGAAGGAGAAATTAAGAGAAAAATCCCATTTACGATTGCTTCAAAAACAATAAAATACCTAGGACTAAAATTTCACCAAGGAAGTAAAAGACCTGTACCCAGAAAATTATAAGACATTGAAGAGAAAAATTAAAGAAGATACAAACAAATGGGAACATGTACCATGCTCATGGATAAGAAGAATTAATAGAGTTAAAATGTCCACATTACCTAAGACAATATACAGATTAATGCAATCCCTTTCAAACTGCCAATGACATTTTTCACAGCACTAGAACATATCCTAAAATCTATATGGAACCATAAAAGACCGCAAATAGCCATGCAATCTTGAAAAATAAGAACATAGTGGGAGGTAGCACAATACCTGGAATCAAATCATAGGGCAAGGGTATAGTATCCAAAACAGCATGTTATTGACATAATAACAGATACATATATCAATGGAACAGAATAGAGAGCGCATAAATAAGTCCATGCCTATATGGTCATTTTATCTATGACAATGGAAGCAAGAATGTACATTGGGGTAAAGAAAATTTATTTAATAAATGGTGCTGGGGAAACTGGACAGACACATGCAAAAAAATGAAACTGGACCACCTCCGTATGCCATATTCAAGAATAAATTCAAAATGGGTTAAAGACTTCAATGTAAGACCCTAAACAATAAAACATCTAGAAGACAATACAGATAGTAAATTTGCAGATATTACCCTTAGTAATATTTTACTTATATATCCCCTTGGGCAAGGGAAGTAAAAGAAAACAATAAACATGTGAGATTACTTCAAACTATTTTTTTTTCACAGCAAAGGGAACCAACAATAAAACAAAAAGACATCCTACTAAATTGGAGAAGATTTTTGCTGATGATACATCTGATAAAGGGAAATTTATTAAAAAAAAAAAAAACTCATACAACTCAACACCAAAAACATTAAATCCAATTAAAGAATGGGCAGAGGACATGAAGAGGCATTTCTCTAAAGAGGACATACAGATGGCCAACAGACATATGAAAAAAAGTTTAACGTCAATAATCATTAAAGAAGTGCAAGTAAAAACCACAAAGAGATACCACCTCACCCAAGTCAGAATGGCTATCATCAATAATTCAACAAACAACAAGTGCTGGTGAGGATGTGGAGAAAAGGGAACCCTCACTCACTGTTGGTGGCATTGCCGATTGGAGCAGCCATTATGGAAAACAATATGGAGGTACCTCAAATGGATACTGGAAAATTGAACTATCTTATGACCCAGCAATTCCACTCCTGGGTATCCATCTATAGAAATCCAAAACACTAATTTGAAAAAATATATGCACACCAGTGTTTACTGCAGTGCTATTCAGGATCACTAAGATCAGGAAACAACCTAAATGTCTATGGATAGATGATTGGTTAAAAAAAACCGTGGTATATTTATACAATGGAGTAATACTCAGCCATAAAAAAGAATGAAATCTTACTTTTTGCAATGCCATACATGGACCTAGAGAACATCATGCTAAATGAAATAAGTCAGACTGAGAAAGACAGACACATTATGATCTCACTTATATGTGGAATCTAAAGAACAGAATAAGCAAGCAAACAAAACAGAAATAAACTCAGAGATATACAAAAACAAAAACAAAAAAATGATGGTTGCTAGATGGCAAGGGGGTGGGCATGAGGAAGAAGATGAGGGGATTAGAAAGCACAAATTAGTAGCACAATATAGTCATGCAGATATGAAATACAGTTTGGAGAATATAATCAATAATGCTGTAAAGATTATGTATCGTGCCAAATGGGCACCAGACTTTTTGGGGGAGGGATCACTTCATAGATTATGTAGGTGCCTGACCACTGCACTATACACCTGAAACTGAAGTAGGATAATATTGAATGTGAACTATAATCTACTATATATAAGGTTTGGCAATTATGTTGCTAACCTTTTTTGATATCAAAGGGATTATTCATTACGAATTTGTACCAACTGGACAGTTAACCATGTTTACAATTTGGAAGTGCTGAAAAGGCTGCGTGGAAAAGTTAGACGACCTGAACTTTTCACCAACAATTCAGAGATCTTGCATCACGACAATGCACCAGCTCATACAGCACTATTTGTGAGGGAGGTTTTAGTCAGTAAATGAATCACTGTATTGCAACACCCTCCCTATTCACCTAACCTGGCCCCCAATGACTTCTTTCTTTACCCAAAGATAAATGAAATATTGAAAGAAAGACATTTTGATGACATTCAGGATATCAAATGTAATATGATGAGACCTTTGATGTCCATTCCAGAAAAAGAGTTCCAAAATTGCTTTGAAGGGTGGACTAGGCACTGGCCTCATTGCCTAGCTTCCCAAGGGGAGTACTTTGAAGGTCACCATAGTGATATTCAGCAATGAGGTATGTAGCACTTTTTCTAGGATGAGTTCACAAACTAAATTGTCTGATAAATATCTAGATCTAGATCGAGATCGGGATCGGGATCGAGATCGAGATCGAGATACAGATACAGATACAGATACAGATAGATACAGATATATCAGACAATTTGTAAGCAGTATAAATGTCTATTACATTGCTTTGTACACCTGAAACTAATAAAAATGTAAGTCTATATTAATCTATAATTTGGAATGTAAATAAATAGAATTTGACTTCAAAATATAAATATATTAAGCTTCGAATGGAGATAATACAATGTCATATCTAAGGGAGAGGGAGAAAGTTAATGCTCTCTTTTATCCAGCTTCTTCTCTCATTCCTCTAGATTTTTAAAAATAAACCCCCAGCTTTATTGGAAATGAGCCAATTTTATTTTGGAGAAGGAGCATGGTGACCATTTATAAGAAGATTATGCCCATTTCTCACTCACTTATCATTTATTTTCTATCTCTTTGGTAAACCACCGTCTCCTGCTCAGAAAAATAATTGGACTTAGACTCAAAGTTATAACTTGAGGGAATTGGGAGGTTGTACGTTAAGTCATATATCTGATGATAAAGCTCTAGTTACTGTATCTGATGGGTGATATGAGAGTGGTCATGAAATATTATTCATTCTTTTTCAGTTTGAACAGGGAAGAAAATATTAGTGGTGATGGTCAAGTAAACTATGAAGAGTTTATATAAATGATGACAGCAAATGAAAATATTGAACCGAATGTGTTAAATTTCTTATATAAAAGTACTCATTTACTTTTTCTTTGTTAATTACCCCTTAAACGATTTTTCCCTACTATCAAAAAAAATGCATATGTGGTAATTAGGACTTAGTTTAGAAGAGTGACCAAGTAACATGTTTCGCGTAGCTTCCCCTGGATACATTTTAAGCCCTTTTGTACATCTAAATTTAGATGGAGTTGGTCAAGTGAGGTAACATCTGGCCTATTTCTCCGTAAAAAAAAAAAAGTGTTTTTTAGGAAATATCAGCATGTTGTTTTTGAAGTATGGAGTTGTAACTCTGCGTGGACTATGGATAGTCAAGAATATGTACTTAATTGTTATACTACTGCAAAACGGATGCATTATCCAGGTACTCACAGACTATTCTTCTTTTTTTTTTTTTTTGGTACTTCTGGTGCTGTACCATAAACATTTTATTTTATTGATATTTGCTTTTTAAATTTTGTTTAGTCAGTTAAAGAGAATCTGCTTATGGCACAATTTACATCAAATCCATTTCAAGTTGTATGTTTGTTTATATACATATATATATACATACATATATATACATATGTGTGTATATACATGTATACATATATATACACACACATATGTATGTATACACACACACACACATATATATATATACATATATATATATATATATATATATATATATATATATATATATGTATATATTATGCCTCCCATAATCTTTATTCAAACAATATTTCTGGATTACCTATTAAGTGCCAGTCAATATTATAAACACTGGAGACATCAAGGAGAACTAGTTAGACAGCAGCTTTTTTCCTACGAAGATTATACATCAAACAGAGAGACATGTCATACAAATGAAATTAATAAACTAGAAAACTATTTAAAGTGGAAAAAAGTACTATGAAAAAAGTAAAGTAGATTAAGTGATAAAGCATGATAATATAGGAGACTATGACATACTAAAATTGTCCAGTCTGGCCTACACGTGACCTTGGTTCTCATAACTGGACTCTGGTTCTTCCTATCCTTCTTGGTAGTCTTGAATTGCCCAATGAATGGCAGCTCAGCCACAAGAATATTTCTTCCCTCTTTGAGAACCATCTTTACAGGGTTATTTCCCAAACTTGTGAAACTTCAGCTGAATACTCATGCTAAAGCTCTATAAAAATTCTGCCTTTTCTTCTCAAATTAAAATACCCCTTTAAAGTTGTTCTCATGCTAAAACATTATAAATAAAGAATTATGCCTAAAAGTATGACTAAAAAATAAATAGATACATTAAAATGGAATTATAAAACTAATAAAATAATTCAACTGAAGTCAGAAAACAAAAAAACACAGGAAAATAAATCAGAGGAAACGAAGAGAAAATGGAAGTAACATGGTAGGTCTAAACCCAATTCTATAACAACCTACATTTAATGTTATCATATAAACGGCCAATTAAAAAGCCAAGATTACCAAAAAAGTTTAAAAAAGTAATACCCAACTATGTGTTGCATACAAGAGACACTTAAATTCAAAAGTTACATATAGATGAAAATAAGTGAAGAATAATATGCACTATAAACAATAAAATTAGAAAGGCTGTAGTGACTATACTAATATCAGAAAGTATATTTCAGGATAAGAATTATTTCAAGAGATAAAAAAGGCACATTTTATAAAAATAAAAGGGTCAATGCAAAAGACTCAACAGAGTCAACAATCTCTAATATATGTGTGTGTGTGTGTGTGTGTGTGTGTGTGTGTCTAATAACAGAACCTAAAAATACATGAAGCAAAAACTTACAGAATAGATAATTTCCAAATTATAAAGGGATAGTTAAACCCCCTTCTCTCAATAACTGACACAACTATATAAATAATCAGTAAATATATAAATCATTTAAACCATACAACTAAGCTCCTTGAAATAACTGATATATATGGAACTCTTCTCTGTAACTAACAATTGCAAAATGCAGATTATCTACAAGTAAATATGTGCACATGGTTCATTCACCAGCAAAAAATATATTCTGAACCTTAAACAAAGTTGTGGTAAATTTAAAATTATTGGCATTATACAAAGGATATTCCCTGAATGCAATAGAAGAAAATTATAAACCAAAACCAAAATGGTATGTAAAACCTCCCCTCCATTTTTTTTTGTGTGTGGGGGTGGAAATTTAACAGCATCCTTCAAAATAATGTATCTTAAACAAAATCACAAGGAAAAGAGATAATAAAAAAACTAAATTATAATAAATAGAAAATTGTGGGCTGCAGATAAAACAGTACCCAGAGGGAACTGAACAACAACAACAAAATAAACAGTACCATTAAAAAATGGGTAGAGGACCTGAACAGACACTTCTCCCAAGAAGATGTACAAATGGCCAACAGATACATAGGAAAAGAAGTGCTCAACTTTACTAGCTATTAGAGAAATGCAAATCAAAACCACAATGAAATATTACTTCACACTCGTTAGAAGGGCTATTATCAAAAAAACAAATAATAACAAGCGTTGGAGAAGTTGTGGAGAATAATGAACCCTCATTCATGGCTAGTGGGAATGTAAATCGGTACAGTCAGTATGGAAAACAGTATGCAGGTGTCTCAAAAAAATAAGAACAGAATTACCATATGACCCAGCAATTCCTTTTCTGGGTATCTACCCAAAATATTTGAAAACATTTATCCATAAAGATATATGTACCCCTATGTTCATTGCAGAATTATTCACAGTGGCCAAGAAATGGAAACAACCAAAGTGCCCTTCAATAGATGACTGAATAAAAAAAGATGTACATATATACAATGGAATATTACTTGGCCGTAAGAAAAGATTAAATACTGCAATTTGTGACAACACAGATTGATCTTGTGATTATCAGGCTAAGTGAAATAATTCAGACAGAAAAAGTCCAGAACCATATGACTTCACTCATATGTGGGATATAAAACTGAAACCAACAAATGAACAAGACAAACAAATGAAAAATCGTAGACACAGACAACAGTTTAGTGGTTACCAGAAGGTAAGGGGGAAGGGATGATAGTAGAAGAGGATAAAGGGAGTCAACCTATGTGGTGATGGAAGGAGAACTGACTCTGGGTAGTGAACACACAATGCAATATACATATGTTGTATTATAGAATTGTACATTTGAAACCTATATAGTTTTACTAAGCAATATCACCACACTAAATTTTTAAAGATTTTTTAAAAAGAAGAGCTGAGCACAATAATCTTACACTACCTTAAAAAGTAAAAAACAAACAAACAAAAAAAAACTACAGTCAAAATAAAATCAAAGTAAATAAAATTAAAATATTTAAAAGCAAAATTCAGCAAATATGAGAATCAAATATAGTGTAAATAAACTATGCCAAGAACTGGATCTTTAAAAAGATTTTTAAAAGTTGATAAACTTCTAACTAGAATAATCAAGGATAAAAGAACAAAAAACAGTCATAATATTGAAAGCGGGGTTACTAGTATAGATCTTAAAAACATGAAAATAATAGAATAGGGTGAATAAATTCAGGCCAATAAGTTTAACAATTTAGAAGAAATGCACAAAATCACAGAGAAATAAAACTTGTCAAAACTGATGAAGATGAAACAAACTATCTGAATATCCCTTTTCTATTGAAGAATTGAATTTCACACACACACACACACACACACACACACACACACACACACAACCTGTAGGCCTCGATAGCTTTAAAACTAAATTATATTAAATATCCATGTAAGACAGAAATATCAATCTTACAACTCTTTCACAATAAAGAGGCTACTTATGAAGTTCGCATATAAAGCTGCCAGAAACCTAAAAATAAAACCCAACAAGGACATTGCAGAAAAATAATAATATATGGACAATTATCCTACATGGAAACAGTCTAAAATTATTTAACAAAATATTTTCATATTGAACACAAAAATGCATAAAAAGGATGATGCATCATGGCCAAATAGGGTTTATTCCATGATGCAACTTTTATGTACTAGTCAAAAATCAAATAACAACCTACCCCATTTACAGAATAAAGGAAAAGAAATAACAAGTTCATTTTTATAGATGAAGTAAAAGAAATTGAAAAAGTTCAGCACCAATTTAGATAAAACTTTCAGCAAACAAGAATGAAAGAGAATTTCCACCCACTTATTCAGAGAGCACTTGTTGCAAAACCTGGTGCTAACATACTACTTCACACAAAATATTACAAGCTTTCCTCATAAATTTGGTAGCAATGAAAGAATAGCCACTCTTATCACTTCTATTCAACATGAGAATGTTAATAAATCTATAAGAAAGCTATTAAAACTGCTAAATGGATTTAACAAGATTGCAAGGTATAAGGTTAATATAATAAATTAAATTTTCATTCACTAGCAGCAAAAAAATAGAAAATAAAATTTTAAATTCTATTTAAAATACTGCTGTCATAAACTCAATGTGTCTGTCCCTCCCCCTAAATTCATATATAGAAATCTAATGCCAAATATGTTGGTATTTGGATAGCAGGCCTTTGTGATGCAATTAGGTCACGGAGGTGGAGCCCTCCTGAGTGGGATTAACGACACTATAAGAAAAGGTTAAACAGTTACCTCCCTCTTTTTCTGCCATATAAAAAGGTCTGCAATTGTAGTCTGCAATCTGGAAGAGGTCTCTCACCAGAACCGGACCATGTTGGCATCTGAATGCCAAACTACCAGCCTCCAAAACTGTAAGAAATAAAGTTCTTCTGTTTTTTGTAAATTATCTAATCTACAGCACTTTGTTATTGCAACGCAAACTAAGACAGGTGTCAAACACAAAAAATGTTTCCAAGTAATTCTTTCAAAAGACACTTAAGACAACTATACTAAAAAGTACAGCACATTGCTGAAAGAAATTAAATAAATAAATAAACAAATAAATAGATAGATAAATAAATAAATAAGATATATTATGTTTGTTCAGATGTCAATTCTTCCAAAATTGACTACATTCAATACACTTCCAATGAAAATCCCAGCAGGCTTTTCTTATACAAATTAAATGAATTTTATTGGTAAATGCAAATGACCTATGCATAAAATGGACAAATAGTTGGAAGATTAACAAAGTTAACTGACTTACAATCCTTGATTTCAAGACAAAATAGAAAACTAGATATACAACTACACATGGGTGAAAGAATAAGCATATAGAACAATAAAAGAGAATAGAGTTAAGAAATACACTCATGCATATAAGTTTTAACAACTGCCTTGGGAATTCAATAAAAAAAGAAAATCCTTACATCAAATGTTCCTAAAACTGCTGGATATTCATTTGAAATAAAATAAACATCAGTGTTTCCCTTACATAATACTCAAAATTTAAACAGAAATGAATCATATATAAAAGCTAACATTATAAAAAAAAATAACCTGAATAAAACATAGGAAAACATCTTTGCAACCTAAGAGTAAGCAAATATATCTCAGATAAGATCCAGAAAGCACCAACCACCAAAATTAATAACGAAGTTTTCAAAACTAAAACCTTTTTTCTTTTCAAAAAATACATTAAGGAAATGAAAAGGTCAGAATAAAAAAGGAGGACATAATTGCAATATGTATATCTAACAAAGAAAATGTATCTAAAATATATAAAGAATGCCCACAACATACAATCTAATTTGAAAAAGTTGGCCAGATGAAATGCAAGATACATCCACAATGATATGCTACAGCACTCCCAGCACAACAACTAAATTAAAATATATTGCAATTTCAAGTATTAGTGAGAAGATGAAGGAACTGGAACTTACAATCACTTTTAAAAATTGTTGGGGAGTTTATTCAAAATTAAATATCCAATTGCCATACAACTTGTCCATTCTACTGCCAGATATTCATTCAAGATAATTAAAAATATATGAGTATGTTCACACAGAGACTTTTACATAAATGTTCATAAAGATTTATTTTAAGTAGCTCAAAACTGAAGATGAGTGTCTATCCACAGGTACATTCACACAATAGAATACTACTTAACACTAACCGGAATGAATACCAATGCACACAGCAACACAGGTAAATCTCAGCATCATTATATCAAGTGAAATAAGACAGACACAAAGAATACTATTCATACTATGTGAGTTCATTAATGTAAAATTCTATGAAAAATGAAAGAATCTATAGTGACTAGTAGGTGACTAATAGGTGACTAATACTCATACTATGTGAGTTCATTAATGTAAAGGTCTATGAAAGATGAAAAAATCTATAGTGACTAATAGGTGACTAGTGTTTTTTTTTGGGCCAAAGTGCATAGGAGCATGACTTGCAAAGGAGCCCAAAGCAATCTTTGGGAGTGACAGAAATATTCTGTGTCTTGACCGTGACAGTGATTTCATGATGGTATATGTTCATATTTAGAAAACAGTATACATTAAACGGCTACAGTTTTTGTATGTAATTTTTACCAAAATAAAGTTAATAAAAGACATATGTTAGATGAATGTGGACTGACCTGTGTTAGATGAAATGGACTGACCTGTGGTGATCCTGTCTTATTCAAGAAGGTTGCCTATAGAATGCCTAGACTGCACCAGAAAGTGCCAGAAATTAAGAGTGACTAACCAGAGGTTATTCATCACCTGGGTCAGAGAAGAGTAGGTAAGATATGTTTTGGAAATTTACAGGTCTGCTAGTGTCAGTTTTGATGTCATCATATGGAGAACCAATGCCAGCTCACAATGTAGGAGTGAAATAAATCCTTTACCTCTTTATTTTTGTATACCTTCCTGGGATGTCTCAGAAGTTCATGTATCCAGCAAATGTTTGAAGAAAAGCAGAGGGCCTGGCAGCTACTAAAAAGAAGAATCTGTCAGTGTCCCCTCTTCCCTATGTGTGCTTCTTATCTAAAAGAAACATGTGGTAGGAGAAAGTCATCACGTAAGTGAAATATAAAGAATATGGACTTGAACCCTGTTGAACATTAAGATGACTCAAACACCAGCCACTATCTAACTGAATTGTATAAGTGAATCCATTGTACCAGCTGTGCTGTCAAGCCATGGAGCTATGAAAGATAATTATAAATTGTTTTAGGTTCTCCTCTCAAAAAATGATAACCAGAATAGAATTTCTTACCAGGAAGAGGAATATTTCCGTTACAAAAATTTTAAATATTTAGCATTATTTTTGGGACCTCGTCAAGAGCTTAGGCTAAAAATCCTCATGAAGAATATTTGTTAAAGATTGAATGGCAGTAAGGAAACGTGTCTGAATTCCGGAAAAAAACAAGACATATGTAGTGGCAGAGAATCTGGCAAACTCTTGAAAACACAAATATATCTAATGAATTAGTAAGTTTGGTCAAATAAATTTCCACTCTGTGTTAAAAGTACCAATGGATTTCTCTTAGCTGTATATGATAAGATTAAGCTAGAGAAAGACGAACTAAAGAGAGAACTGTTCAATTTACAGTTATACATAGAGGAAACATTTCTGAGTCAAAACTCAGTGGGCTCAAAATTAAAACTGTTTCTTATCCTTAGCGTGTCTTGGAAAAAGAATCTCATTTTAAGAAATGACCTCAGCCTATGAGACCCTTTGTTAATGCCTCAAATTTGTTTAATGGCAGTGCCTAGTAGATCTTCAAAATAAAACAAAAACATTTCTAAGAATCTTAAGGACATTGTCCCACAGCACCCTAATTTTTGGCCCAAGGTAGAGAGAGATCTGTCCTCCCAAAAGATTTCTGGTTATGTCTTCTAAGTGAGTGGATTAAAATCTAATAAACAGGAGACCCAAGAAATGTTAAAGGGATTATACCAGCTTAGTTTGAAGGTGACAGACAATTCAGAATAAAAGGAGGTTCTTTAGGCCATAGAATTTCTACAACCAGAAAATAGAATAAGAACGCTACTCAGCAGCAAACATGCTTACTGTTTTATAGAAAAGAAAGAATGACTCAGAGGGAGGAGCCCAGAGCCTAGCAGGTGGGTCCCAGAACCATAGGAACCATTTTCAAGGAAATTTTCAGGAAACTGGTAATATGGATATGGCAGGACTTTAGAAGTGTTATGGGCTAGTAACGTGTGTGGTCGCTATTGTCCCCCTTTTTGAATGGGAGTGTCTTTTGAAGTTTTCCAGCCAAACCTTATAATTGCACGTTGTATGTGGAAGGCAGACTGCATTATTTCACAGTTTTCAGGTCATGAGAAGTCATATCCTAGAAATTATAATTGAGAAACAGCACCAAAAGTGTTTAACCCACACTTGGACTTATTAGACAAGTTTCCAGACTAGAATCTGATGACATAATAGGATGAAAGAGGAGTCCATTTTGAATTTAGGAGGAATGTAAATAATTTGTGGTTGGGGGTAGCTGAAAATTCTTTGCTATCCTTCCCTGGGCTTGTTTATGTCTCAGCCAACAGAACATGGTAAAAGTGATTTAGTGTTCATCTCCGGCTTATACCTATAAAAGGACTGACAACTTCTGCTCCTTGCTTTTGGAAGATAGCTACCATGTTGAACTACCTTGAGACTTCCATATTCAGAAGATCAACATAGCCTCATGGAAACAGAGAAGTTACAAGAAAAACACTGAGATATCAGATGCGTGTGAGTGAAGCCTTCATGGATCTTCTAGCTGATAAAGCCAGATTTAAGACCTTTATATTCACAAATGATCTATTTCAGCTCTTTGAGACAACCCAGGTGAGTCTCCAGGCATCGAGACAAATATTCCCCATATAATCTATCTGAATTCTGGACAAAATTAAATATTTTCTCCTTTAGGAAAAGAGTGCATTTGCCTAATTGTCTAGCAGGAAAGAGAAAGCCAGTTCTACCTAAATTATACGAACTGACAATGGGCAGATGAATCTCATGGAAAGAGGAAATGAAGATATACCGTTTAATTAGAGTTTGGTGAAAAATGGAGATGTACCCTAGAAAATGTTTCAAGACCACCTGTTAAGAAGAGTGTTTTGAGAAGACCCCAGTTAGACAAGTGAGAAATGGGAGTTTATGAGGAGACATAGACATGCGTCTGAAAGAAAACTGGAAATGTCATTAAACAGAACCTTGCCACATCAGAATTTATCCATAGGTATATCATGTATTTTACTATCAGGTTTTTAATTTCAAGTAAATGATTCGCAAACTTTTAGTTTGATGGTAAGTAACCAAAAAGTACTATTTCTACTTCTTGAAGGGGAGGAAAGAAAAATTGCAGTTATATTTCTCCTACCAAATGGATTTCATTCTTGATGCTCTAGATTTTCTTTTATTGTAAAAAAAAAAAAAGTCTCATGTTAATATGACCCTTTCAAATCACCACATTAAAGGAAAAACAAACAAACAAAACTCCTAGCAGGGTTCATTTATGATTCATTATCACATCTGGCTCCAGTAGTCCACTTAATTGTTAAAACCTGATTAGATATTCGTTTTTACATTACAATTGCTCCTAAACATTGTTAGTTTCTCATGCAATGGTGACAGAAAAGGATCACAGTCATTTCTAGCACATGAGTTTTGTGGAGTCCTTGGCCTTGTACACTGTTTTAATTAGGCATATTTTCTCCTGGGAAAACATGATAAAGAAATGCAAAATACAGAGTACATGAAGAGTACACATGAACAATATAAAATATAAATATGAGAAAAGATTATGAGGGACCAAAGGGATTTCTTAGTAATTGCTTTTCTAATAACCATAAAGGGAATTAGAGAGAAAATTTTATGACTTGTGTCATGAAGAAGTGAATACACATGCATTTTCACAGATAAGAAATCATTAGATTCTGGAAAATACTCATGTTTTTCTGGTACCATTGCTAGAATTTCATATAAATGTTTTCCTGTTTGGATGAATGGTGGTCAGTATAATAGTAGTTGATGGCATATATATATATATATATATATATATATATATATATATATATATAAACCATAAATATATATATACATAAAACCATAAATATACATATATTTATACATATATATATATATATATTTACACACAAACACACATATTTTTTTTTGTTTAAAACATACTTTCTTTCAGCCAAAAGCTTTCCCATTTCCTGTAATTACTCAAAACAATGTGTCATATGTAAAACTTCTCAAAATATCTCTCTTTATTAAATACAAATAAATTACTAAATAATTTTAAAAAATAAAATCACAATATCTTATTAACATGAAATTAAGTGCCAATATGAGTTAACTGGAGGATAATGCATTCACATTTCTGCTCATACTTTCCACTTCCTTTCTCAAATACACCTTCTATTAGAATTAATTATGCCATAGTTTGTCCCAGATGGAGAGCACATGTAATGTATTTCATGTGTTCTTTTAAAAATTCTGTTTTTTTCTTTACTAAATTGTTATTCCTCCTTACATCTTACAGGTAAGATTCAATTATCTTATATAACTAAATAAATACAAGTTTAGATAATTATCAGTGCTTTAAAAATAAATAAATTGGTTAACACACTCTTTTATTTTTTATTATATGCATCTAAATTTGATTGAGATACAAGATAATTATTGTAACATTCAATTTTATACAAAGCTATAACAAAAAGATTTCTTCACTGATGCTATTGACATCATTTATTACCATTTCACAAGTTGTTTAATACCTTCACTAATTATTTTATATTACCTGTAATTTATATTATTGAAAAATAGGACAAAATATTAACAAATTCAAAGACATATGATTTTTTTTTCTTTTAAACATACCTAATCCTTTATTTCTCTTCTTTAAATATATCTGATTCCATAATTTATTCCTGGTGACTCTATTTTTCAGATAATGAACAATAATATTTCTAATTGTCTGGAGAAGAGTTACTTTCAACTATTCTTAATAGTCTTCATTCCTCCATTTAATAGAGTACAAACAGAATGGGGACATTCTATTAGGTAGCCTAACTGGGTATGATGATCCAATTATTTCTGTTACAGTGTCTCAAAAATGTACAATGGACAAAGAGGGACTGAGAAGAAAAATGAAAATCAACATTATTTTTATATGGATTTTCTTTTCTCAGAAAAATGTAGAATCTGAGAATAACGTTAAGCTCTCGAAAATCAGTAAACTGTTGTTGCTTTTTTGTTTTGTTTTGTTTATTTAATACTGACTTGTTCCAGCTATATGAAGACAGTTTAAGGAAGAGAAAACTTGTCAACACCTGGCTCTGGGTTTGTAAAGGTGAGTGTACTATTTTGGGAATCCAGTTTAATAACGATAATGGGAATTTATATGTGTTAATTTAAAAGGCTTTCTTTGTATAAAAACTTTAGCAATTCATAAATATTTTTATGAAGGACAGATATTGTTCAAATACACTATTTTTTCATCTTTATATCACATTTTATATTTTCTCCTTTCATATTATAATTGGCCTCCAACTCTATTCAGTAGCAACATACCTCACAAAGAATCTTCGCAAAAGATCAACAAGACTCTTTTCCTTCCATGACAAACCATTTGGAAAGCATATATTTATACTTAAGAGTTATTTTCTAGTGAAATAAATGAAGTAAATGTTTATCTTCCTGTGACTTCTCTATAGTTTTTCTACTTCCTGGAATCAAACAGAGTAAGTTTTGAGTGCTCTTCCATAATGTATATGTTTAAATATTGAAGACAATTATGATGTCTGTCACTCTCTAGGTGTAACATACCTAATTTGTTTTACCATTTCTCAAGTGACATGGGTTTTGGTTACCTATAGCATTCATAAAAAGATACGCAGTCAATTAATACTTGTATTAAATTAATACAAGTATTAAATTAATACTTGTTTAATACAATTAAACAAAACAGCTAATTAACCCCTATTTTGTATGGGGGAAGATGGGGAACTAAAACAATCAAAAATATTGCCTAAAACTTATAGCCTTGAAGAAGGCAAAACATAGCTAAATATGGTATACTAAAATGTTGCCACTATGCTATGCTGGCATCCCTTTACCTACAAACATAAGGCTGGACTTTAAATATTGTTCATGTAAGAAGATAGGAAATGTGTTTATAGGGAGTCTATTGAAGCATTGCACTGATATCTTCTTTCTTTGCCCGATGAAGTTATGTTATTTTTATAGTAATTTAGATTTTCAAAAAGGATTTTTCACATACCATTTCTCTCATAGTAGGAAGATTCTAAAGCATCACAATTTGATTCATATTCATATTTTTAAGTATACACAGGTATATATCTCTATACAAGCATGCATATACTGTGTTAACAAAGAACATATTCATATTTTTTTCAACAACAGTGTGGATAATCATATGTATTGAAATCCAGATGGTAGTTTAGAGAATTACCTTTTATTGTATGTTATCTCATTTTTAGGCACTTTTTAAAAAGAAGGCATTGAAGCATGATACCCCCTTTTTCTGCCTGTGCTTTCTTTATGGGATATGTTCACAAAGAGTGCTTAACAGAGCAGTGTCTTGTTCACAGGGGAATAGGAAGTTTAATTAATCATACATACTTTATTTGAAAAATATCAATAACCATTCACTGTTCTATTCTTGCATACGCTGAATAAAAATCCGCATGTAAATGGTGCATAGCTTTTTTTTTTTATGAATCATGCTCTATTTTTTTG
Organism: Rhinolophus hipposideros; assembly: GCF_964194185.1. NCBI lineage: Eukaryota > Metazoa > Chordata > Mammalia > Chiroptera > Rhinolophidae > Rhinolophus > Rhinolophus hipposideros. The sequence goes on along the minus strand of NC_138050.1, from coordinate 84,423,795 downwards.
TATAATGCTAAATCATCTTAAAACGTGTAGTTTTACCTGCCAAGCCTAAGATAAATTCCCATCAGTGATTAAAGACTAGTTCCATTCCCTATAATCCTTGTCAATTATATGAATAGGCAGTAATGGAACACTTTATTTTCTCTGGTTATTAAAAACACAAAATAGTAATGCAAATGCACTGTACAATGTCTCCTAACTGGATTGGCAGTGTAATTTATTTAACCAGATTCTGAAGTCAAAGACAGAGAAACAGGAATTAGTCTCTTAAAATGTACGTGAGACAAAAAATGTGTCCAGCTACAAAATGCCCACAAAAGATCAAATGCAAATTTTAAGTTTTTCAGAGATCTGTCTCATCATAACAGTGCACATGATTTCTACTGATGAATATTTCAATTTCATTTGTAAAGTTACAGCTTAATATTTTTTCCTTCAAAATGGAGTAGTTACATTCATTCTGAAAAAAAAAAAAAGGAAAGTGGATCTTGAATGTCTATGGCTACAAAGACCACTCATTTTAAGTTTTTAAGTCACAAAGATCAGAAATGGATAAGATTGGAATTCATGGTATAAGTCAAATAAAATACATTTAGCAGTATCACGAGTAGAAGATATGGAGCCCCTCCCTTTTAGATGGGGCTCTGAGGAAGAAGTGGGTGAATCAGGTTTCTGTAAAAAACGTGTAATGTTGCTGGCATTATCTCCATGATACTCATGACCATTGCTTTGAGTAAACATTTAATAAAATTAACACTACTTTCTTGATTTTTTTTCGTTTCTTCTTAATCTTTCCTTCAAGATTAAACTCATCAGCACTTGACAAAAACTGCAAATAACAGCCAGATGTAGGAGTTGGTTTTATCTTTTTATGCAAGTATGTGGTGCTAATTAGTGCAAATTGATTAAACTTTAATTGCCTGATCCATGGCTAATTAATATTTATAAGATGAATGAGCAGGGAAACCAGACATTTATAAAAACACTTTAATGATTTTTCATATGTTTTGACAAAGCAAATCAAATAGATGTTATGAGCATGGACGTGCTAGACTAGGGGACTGTATCTGTTGCCTTCGTCTACCTGTGAACGCTCTGAAAACGTACATGAACTTTTAAACACATAGTTTGTAAACTTTGTTTTTGGAAAGAAAGGTTGTTTTACAAATTATTTTCAAACATTTTTGGTATTAGGTCAGCACATCATGTATGAAATTCATTACTGCAGTGATAAATATTATTAATCCATGTAAAATCATATATTATGTAATCATGTTTCATATATGTATGTATTTATGTTTTATAATAAGAATATGTTAATGCAGTATAAAAGTGTAGATTTTATAGGCAATGAAATGTATGTCAATGTTTTTAAGATTTTAACCTTTAAAAAAATAATAATTAGAATATCAATTAAGAACATTAATTATTTGAATATTCAAATTAGATTAGACCTGATATGTTTCCACTTAATTATCCTGATGCCTAAAGTTATAATCCAGGAATCATTCTTAGCTTTGCTAAACAAATTTTACACTGTGAAAGAAGTTTGCACATTACATGTACATTGTTTTAAGGTAGAATACAAATATGTATTTTTAAAAATATGTTATTTTATGCATGACTACTATAAGAACTTCTATATGTAATGACGTATAATAATGAAGCCTTATTTAGGAATGTCAATGTCCTTGATCATTATCTTGATAATATTTTGCAATTAATTCACACAATCAATATATTTTTAGTGAAAGTTTTTTTCCAAAGAAAAATGGTTTGAAAACTTGATAAGACTCTCCATGTTTATTTCCTGTAGGATAAATTTAAAGTTTATGTTTAATTCTTTAGCATACCAAACAAAATAATATTTCATATTTTCTTGAATACATATCTCTACACATTCCACTATTGTCAGCAATTCTTATGAACGCAATATTTGGTAAAATGTTATTTACTGTAGTTTTAACAAAAATGATCCAATGCTCTTCTAAATTGAACAGCTTAAAAATATCAAAATAATCAATTACATAATTGTTTACTCATTTTTAAATTAAGGTATAATTTATTCTAAATTTAAAAATTAGTCCTTCGTGTTTTCAGTTCTCCCATCCTAAAATATCACAGATCATTTACAGTTATATTAGTCATTGTAATGGTCTTTAGATGGATCAACTTAGCTAAGCTATAGTCCACAGTCCATCATTTAAGCTCCCTTCCAAGTGCCATGTAGAAGTTGTTAAAATTCATAAGCAGTTGATAATCAGTATTTATCACCATAATTGTAAACAAGATTATCCTAGATAATTCAGGTGGACCTTATTCAATCAGTCGAAAAGACTGAAGAGCAGAGTTTAGGTTTCCAGATTGAGGAATTTCCAGCAGCTTCAGCCCATGTCTGAAGTTCCAGTTTGCTCTTCTTAAGAGACAACCCTACAGATTTTGGATTTGCTTAGCCAGTCCCCACAACTTGCCATAAAACTCTTTATATATATATATATATATATATATATATTTCCTACTGGTTCTATTTTCTACTGGTTCTATTTCTCTGGTGGACCGATAATTGACACAGTAATCAAAATATTTTATACCATCAGTAAAAAATCATGGGAACAAATATGCATACAAATAATCACAAAATAAAGAGATGTGTACTAAGCAGGTATAGACTGTTTCATGCAGGGAAATAAATAATAGAGATTCTAAATGGGGAGAGGGGCAGTGTAGGTGGGGGTAGTACTAGTATTGTATTTAAAGAATGAGTGCTAAACAGGTAGAGTTCAATAGACTATGTCTAGCAGAGGCAACAAACTTACAAATTCATGAGGCATATTGAGAACAACTATCCTATACTGCTATTATATGTATGTTCCTAGAGGAGAAAAGGAGACTGAAACTATATGCTAGGATCAGATGACAAAGTGCCTGCATAAATAGAGATATTTCTGGGCTTATTTCTAGAAGGGTTGTGATGATTAAATACATTTAAGATGGGAAAGACACAATCAGAGTCAGGTTTAGAAATATCAGTTTGGCAGAACTATGATGGAGGACTGATTAGATAAAGATGGATGAGCTATGTGTGTGTGTGTTGGGTGGGATTGTTTGTTTCACTTTTTTTGTTGTTGTTTGTTTGTTTGTCTTGTTTTCTTCAGCTATAGAGATAAAAAGGATTCTAACCAAGATACTGACCATGGGGGTACATACTAGAGAATTAATTTAATAGACATTATTAGGTAGCAGGGCTGAGTAAATGTGGGCAATGATGATAGAAAGAAAATCAGACTCTTAGTTTTATGATTTAGACAATTATTTAAAAGATAATGTTGGGTATCAAGACAGAAAATATTGATAAATAAAACAACATTATAGAAAAAAAGATAAGTTATCTTCTGAAAGTTTTAAATTTCACCTGCCTTGAGATTTCTAATAGAAAGTTCAAGAGCATCAACTTGAAAATGATGGTGGTGAAGATATGGGCATAACTGTGTCTTCCAATGGAGTCAGTGAGTGTTAGGAAAATAAATGGAAAGAATTCATTTTGCCTTCAAAGTACTCATGTTAAATATAATTTCAGGTGTACTGCCTGACTCAGGCTGTATATAGAGATTGAAACCAATTTTATTTTCTTACAATTTAAAATGTAAAACAAACTGCTTGTGTTCTTCTTTTTAAAAACTATAATATTTACCATACGTTACGAGGAAAGACAATTCCTTTTTATCTATTCAATAATTCATCCATAATTTTGTTCATGAATTTACTCCTTTATTCATTCAAGCTAATGTGTGGCATCTAATATATGCTATGTATATATGCTAGGCACAAGCACAAAATAGGGAACAAAACTCATACAGTTAATGCTCCCATGGAACTTTTTCCTACATATTTAAAATAATCAACCTCTGACTGAAAACAATAGATAGGCATTTTAACTGTGAATATTGTGACTCAGAATATCGCTGTGGCCATTTTTGGAAAATAACTATAGAGGCAACTTTCATTTCATACTCAAAGCAGACCTTTTACAAAGGGTTTAATCTTCTTCCATTATGTGATAACGGGAAAGAATTAACACACACACACACACACACACACACACACACACACCTCTCAAAGATAGTCTTCATTAAAAACGCAAACTTGTATTACAGCATAGATAAAACTTTGCATCATCGGTAGATAATATTAAGTTTCTATGGTAGGCTGCTACAATGTCTTCCAGTGTGTAGTGTGCAGACCTCACTCACATTGCTTTTGGTCTTGAGCCTGAGACTTGCTTTGATCAATGAAACATTACAACCGTGATACAATCAGACTTGAAAAGTACTTGTGCATTGGGGCCCTGCCATCTCTTGCTGCTGGAGATGATTTTGTCATGATTAATTTTTTAATTAAAATAAATAAAAAGCCTGGGCTAGTATATCAAAGGATGAGAGAGGATCTAGAGAGAGAGTTTTCACACATCTCCTCTATCTTAGCTGAGGCCCAAATGTATGAGTCAAACCCAGCCCCAATTGCTGACCCACAGAACCATGAGCAAATAAATTGTTTCAAGCTGATAAATTAAATACTACATTATACTACAGCCGATCAGACCACATAATGAGTGACAAAAACAACATGAGATACACACAAGAAGATTCCTTTGCTATCAATCAATAGTTTTCAGAGGGTGGGGGAAAGTCTCCACTTTGTGAGATGCTAGGAAATGGAAGTTAAAAATATTTTGCAATCATGGAACAGAAAGAATTCAGATGAATTCTTTGATCAGTCTATAGCATATTGATATTAGAAGCTATAATCCCAGAAGTCAGTTATGTCATTCTTGCACCTCAGAGATTAAGGATAGATTTTATAACACCCCTACCCCCAAATCTATAGCCTGGGTGAATCCAGAGTCCGCAACATCATTCTGAAAGTTACACATAGCTTGTACTTCCCTTGTTCATGCGAGACCTTGAGATCCCCTGTTACCCATATGTGAGACGTTAGCTTGCCTCAATCTAGATGCAAAACATGTCCTCTCTCTCTCTCTCTCTCTCTCTTTTCCTGCACAAAGGCCACATGTTCCAATAATTTCCTGATTTTAATGACTTTAGTAAATATCTGGGGGCCATAAGAAGGATTCTATTTACGAGGATAAAGTCTTTAACAACTAAACTTGTTCCAGTGCCTCATTGCACACTTCCACTTTTTTCCCGTTCTTCCTCTATTTCTTCCTGGTAAATGCCAAACAGCCCTCTTACTCTAATTTCCTAAGATGTCACTTTCAATTGCTAAATACTTATCATCCTTTTCTAAATTATCCTTAGACAAGAAATCCAGTGACCATTTTTATTATGAACATTTTCTCTCTTATTTCATAAGTCCAGAAACTAGCTTGAAACTATTCTTTATCACCTCAGACTGGAAATAGTTTTAGCTAGAGAAAATCATTTAGCAAAGCAAATAAATAAAAAGACTTAGTCTGGGGTAAGGGTATGAATCCCAGGACCAGAGTCAAAGATGCTCAAAGAAAGAAAATGGAAAAACAAAGGTATTTTTCCTTCCTAGATATGAGCTGCTTAAATGTATGGAGATGGGGCTGTATTAGACAGGAGTCTAATATTTAAAATTTAAATTTTTGTCTACTCAGGAGCCTTTTTACCTCTATTTTTCCTGGTTCACTTCTGGAAATTTTTAATCCTTCTATGTGTTCTTGGTGGGACAATCAATCAAGACAAACAACACAGTAGATCACACTGGTGAACAAAGGATCCAGACGGAGCAAATCAGAAATGTTCCTGGGGCAAGCTACCCAGCCTGAGTCAATCAAAGATCTCCTTGGGGCTCTTCTCTAAAGCCAGCAAGTAGACTGTCTATTAATTTGGAATGTGCACCTGTGGTCTTGGGGCTCAGCAGCCATCTTCCACATTTCATATTGATAGACTGACTTTGGCAAGGAAGAATGCAAAGAGAAGCAGAGATAAGAAACACTGAGATATGGATGGATAAAGAGGGAGGGAATGTGTGTGTGTGTGTGTGTGTGTGTGTGTGTGTGTGTGTGTGTGAGAGAGAGAGAGAGAGAGAGAGAGAGAGAGAGAGAGAGAGAGAGAGAGAGATTAGATTTCTCTAGTATGTGATTCAGTGAAGTGTCTGTTTGGTAAAGATTGAATGAATTGGGTTCTGTAACTTACTAATACAAAAGGTATTCCTAGTGCATGCAGTACCTAAGAAGTGGGTTCCATGTATATACAGAGCACTCCAAAACTAAAAGACATAACCTGATGACTCATGTAACCCTAGTAGTTTGTAACCTCACATCCGCCTCAAGCCCAAGTTTGAATCCAATTCACACAGAATCGGACACAATCCCTTGAATTAGAATTATAAAGTTTCCCAGCAGATTCTTAAAAACAAATTTAGGCATGGGTTAATGCATATTTGAATGAAACTAAGAGTAACAACTTCTGATATTTTTAAAAATTGCTATGTTTCTGTATCGATTTATACCCTTAACTCATTCTTTGCTTTTTTTTTTAAACCTAATTTTCCTGTATCAACTAGCAACATTACAGAAATAGTAATGTGAAATAGGATTTGCTGCATCAACAAACAACCCCAGGTTTTCAATGGTTTATAACAGCAAACATTTGTTTTTGCTCATGTCACGTTAGGGCTGTGTGCTTGTTAGGATCTTGAAACATGTGTAGGGAACTGCTGTTGGGTTTGGCTGAGCTCCACCAGGTTTCACTGGACTTGGCTGGACCTAACTATATTCACCTGAGTTCTGCTTATTTAGGTTTGGCTTCATCTTTGTTCAAATTCCATTAGCCAAGGCAAGTCAGATGACCAAGCCCAATACCAGTGGGGGTAGTAGGCAAGCATTCTCTCACCTAGAGTTAAGGCAAGACATTCTTCCATGACAAAGAGTGTGAATATATAAACCACTTCCAAAGAGAAAAAGAAGTAATCAGAACAATAATCTAGTTGTTGACAAAATAAATTGAAGGGTGTCAGGGAGTGAAGCCTTAAATCCTCTTTTACTATCCAAGTTGTTTCAAGACTTGGCAACTAGAAAGCTATCCAAGCTTTTGATACATACAGATAGAAAGAGCAAATTAATGGGGAGGTACCCCAAAAATATGAAGTAGCCATGTCATTTTAACTGGAAGATGACCTTATATTCTCCCAGACTCCAGAATATTCCAGGTTATTCACTTAGAGGAAATCTCTAACTACATTAATTCATCCGTGTTTATAATCTTACACATACTTGTAATCGGTCTTTCCCCTTACACTCTTCAAGGTCTTAAACAAATCACTCTGCTCCGCTGCTATTCACTTAACACTACCATCAAGTTCAGGGCAGCAGTGGATTAAGACGGTAGTAAAATAAACGTTTAGGAAAGCAGATATTTTAAAGTAGACAAGCAGGCCTCTGTGGAATCAGAGCAGCCATTTTCTGCTTATTTTATTTATTTATTTATTTTAAGTGTGTTAAAATTATTTGGAAAGAACATCAAATATTTAAAATTTTTCATTTTTGGAAAAAGTAAAAGTAAAAGTTTCTTCTAGGGAGTTGAATAAATTTGAGGCTTATACAAAGAGTTTTATTCTCTGAATTTTCTTTTTTTTTCCTTCTAAACTTAGATTTACTTTTAAGTACCTGTAGGAAATGTCATAATAGTCTTCAAGTTCACTCAGATGAAACATGCAAATAAAAGCTTCCTTTCTCTTCTGATCTTATTTCCCAGCCCTACTTTATTCTTCTCTTTTCCATCATTTGCTAAGACTTCAATGAAGAAGTTCACTGAGGATCAAACAATCCAGCTGTTGTTTTCAACTTTTGCTATTTTAATGTTTATTTTCCAAATTGTTCCCTATTTTTCTACTAAAAATATACTGCCAAATCATTATTTTTTTTGGAGCAACTATAATGCTTTCTGTGCTAGATATCTGATCCAAATCCAATATTTGTCTTGGCAGTTGATGAACATATAATAATAAGTAGGGCTTTTTTCCTACACATAGAGCTGCAGAAAAAAAAGATAATGCACACAATTAGAACAAATTTAAATATTGAGGTAAATTCTCACCTCAATATATATTCACAACCATACCTCAAAGGGAAAATAACATGTAAAAAGGAATGTCCATGATCTTAATGTATATTTGCATTTAAGTTTCTACTTCTCAACACACATTCTTTTAACATATATTGCTAGTGTGATTTAGGTAATGATGGGCTTTCCTCAGTTCCTTTCTTTATTTTTAAAATATTTATTGAAATGAAAGACTGTACGTAGAAAACAAAAAGTTCAAAAGAGATAATGATGAAAAGCAAAAGTGAATTATTCCATTCCACTTTGCCATTTAAATACTTTTTATTGTTGCCTCCTTTACGTTTTTCCCTAATATTCTGCATAACATGAATACATATTCTCATGAACCTATTCATTGATTTCTCATCTTTACATTGCATTTATGGTATAAAAAATAAAGATTTATATTACTTAAACTATAGCCACCATCTTCTAATTTCTAATAGATCTATTAAGATTTTTTGTTTTTCTGAAACTTTGATTTTTTAAGACTTTTAAATGTTGTTGTTGTTGTTGTTGTTGTTGTTCATTCCAAAATAAAAGTTATCTCTCTCAATTTAAATTTCTTGAGGATGTTTATATCCCTACCCTTCCTTCAAAATTTTCTTTCTTCTCTCATTTCCCAGCTTCCATGAACAAGCCATTTACATCTCTATTATCAAGACTGATATTTTTGTCTTACTTTTTATCTATAATTTACTATTAAGTTTTGTTTATAACACTGTATCTAAAAAGGAAACATAGGATAATTTTATTTTTAAAAAGTATGTCAGTTCCATTTTCAAATAACATGCTAAATATGGCTACATACAACCCTTAGGCATCTTCTTTGGTGAAGTATCTCTGCATTTAAAGCAATGTCTCCCATTGTTAATTACTAAAAACTCAGAATATTAAGACATACAGGACAATGTTTTTCTGTGTAGTTTTATTTTGAAGTCAACAATATTGTTATCTTTTTCAAGTGAACGATTTCATCATTGTTTTAAATGTACAATTAATTCACCTGCAAGGGTTTTGTGTATTTGTTATTTTAGGTCCCAACACTTACCGTGAGATCCATTAAATGCCTGAAATCTCTCTCTCAAACACACACACACACATACACACACACACACACACACACACACACACACACCACCCAGAAAATTAATGACTAATTCTAGAGAAGAGCTACCAAAACAAAACAAGAAAGCGTAAAGAATTGTTGCTAAATTAATAGTTAATTAAAATTAGTAGAAAATATTTTTAATACAGCCTACATAAATTCTGTGAGCAATAGTTTAGTAGATAAAATAAACTAAATAAATGAGCCACCAAAATGTAGGTTTCTACCCAGTTACAGAGTTTATGTTCTGTCCAGACCTCAAATTTAACTTTAATTTCCATATCAAAATAATTTTATGACGGAGAATGCAAATGTATGTTCCAGTAAAAATATTAGTGAGGAAAATAATTGCTAGATTAACAAACATCAATTTTAGTAGGCATTTATTGAGCACATGAAAAGAAACAAATCTCAAAAAAATTAATAAAAAGAAAGACATCATCTGAAATAAACCTTGAATAGTTATTTTAGGCACAGATATGAATAATCTGAAAATAGCAATAAAATTCTTAAACTAGAGATTGATATCCAATCATTTACTCTCTCAACAAATATTTATCCCAAAGAAAACAAATACTAGTCTCTGCCCTCATGTATTTTATACTTAGTGAGGCAAGACGGATAATTATGAAATAAGTAAAATACATAGTGTGTTAGATGGTAATAAATATTATAAAGAAAACATAATGCAAGGAAGTCGATAGGAAGATTTGGAGAAAGGAACGTACTTTGAATAAGGCCAGAGAAGGTATTGCATGAGAAGAGACACTTGAAAGAAGTCCTTGAAGAAATGAAGGAGTGTATTAAGGCAGGTGAGGTATATGTATGCATGTCAGAGGGAAAAGCCAGTGTGAAGGGCCTGAGGTAGATGTATGCCAAACCTGTTTAAAGAAAAACAAGATCAGGGTAGCAGGAAGAACATGAGAATCAGTAATCAAATGCATACTGTGGCAGCTTGGGTTTTTTCCACACTATTTTCCCCACATTTCCCGTCATATTGATATAGACTATCTACAGAGTAATCAAGAGCAGTTACTTGAGGGCATTGTAAGGAATTGACTTTCACTCTAAATAAGATGGAAAGCCCTTGGCAGTTTCAAACAGAGGAGCAAACTGTTCTGTGTTACATATTAAAAGATTTGCTGTATAGAGCATAGGTAATAGAGGGCAGGAGATGAACAGTTATCCAATTAGCAGATTGTTGCAGTAGTGAAGTTGAGAAATGTTGATCACATGCATCAAGGGAGTGGCATTCAAGATGGTGATAAATGGTTGGATTCTACATATATTTTGAGAGTAAAGACAGCATGATTTCCTGATAGGTTAAATGTGGGGTGAAGAGAGAAAACACAAGGATGACTCAAATTCATTGGTGTGAACAACTAGAAGAATGAAGTTACCATTTCTTAATTTGGAAAGACAGATTAGGTGTTAAATTTTGGTTGTGTTAATAAGGAGATGTATTCTAGCAAACTACATAGCATTAACAAATAGGCAGTTAGATACACATTTGTAGAGTTAAGGGGAGTAGTCAGGCTGGGAGCATCAGTGTACAGAGGATTCTTAAAACCATGAGACATAAAAAGATCATCAAGGAAATACATCTAAATAAAGAAGAGAAAAATTCTGAGTAACTCCAAATGTTCAAGGTAAAGGATAAGTGGTCAGTAAGGGAGAAGGAACCAAGAGTGTGCAACATCTGGGAAGTCATGGGTTAAAAGTGGTATTAACGAGGAGAGAGCAATCAACTATAGCAAATGCAGTTTGATTGATGGTCAGTAAGATAAATTTGACCATTGGGTTTAGCAACACCATTGGTCACCATGACAAAGGGTATTTTCAGTAGTTGGGATAAAAGCTTGTGTGGGATGGGTTTAAAAAGAAAAATAGGATAAAGATTGACTATGGAAATTATAAACAACTTTTTCTGAGGAACTTTGCTGTAAAGAAATGGGATAGTAGCTAGAGAGGGCTGCAGGGTCAAGATAAATTTTTGGTTTAAGGTTGAAATTTCAGTATGTTTTAATTCTGAGATAATCCAATACAAAGGAAAAATGTATGAGTCAAGATAGAGATGGGAAGATTACTGGAGCAATGTTCCTAAAGTCCAAAGGAGATGGAATTTGCTGCATATGGGACACCTTCATATGAGAATACTCGAAAACACAGAGATGACCAGAAGCAGAGCCCGAACTATGATGGATCCAGACAAGAACTCATTAGAGAATTAGGTGAATCTTCAGTTGACTATAATGTCTTAAAGTAACTCTTTTGTAGTACACAGTGGATATATAACAAAACCCCCCTTTTTATATTACTTCTAGTTGAACTTCTGGTGGTCAGGTTCATATACTGAAAATAGATATGTGATTGTCAATGTCGGATGAAAGTGCAATTCCTCTCAACTGATCCCCTTTTAAATTTACAGAACTCAATTTGTACATGACTCTTAAAAACTCTATTTTGTGCAAGTTAAATGTGTCATATAAAATGCAATGACAAGTTGTAACCTGTGATACCATGGAAGTCAGTATACTGACATGCTATGCCATGCTGAGCAAGTAGCCTCCCACCCACAGATGATCCGCATTATTAAATGTTGGACAGGGAAATGAGTTTCAGAATAAGCAAATCAGAGCCTGAGTTTTTCTAAAGTGTGAGTGTTTGTTTGCGTATGTGTGTGTGTACATGCACATGCATTCATGCTATTTCAGATGTTAATAGGCAGAAGGGAAAAGATTCTTGCTCCATGCTTTCCCCATATGTAATTTGTAGGGAGAAGATGTTCTAAAGATTAGAGCTTTCACAGAATAATTAGGAGAATGTGGGAATTTTCATATTCATTCACTGTATTGACTGAATGGAGGATTCTCTTAGAACCAAGCAAATAGAGATTCTCTCTATATGTGTGAGAATGAATTTGACTGCATATAGACATTAGACAAATTTCCTGAAACTGTAGAATTAAGGGAAATCTTAAATTAGTAGATTTTCTAAGAGAATGTTGAATACTACTTGGAATATAATCATTGTCTATATTAGAAAAACCTCTCAGAAAATGTTCTTAATAAATTATTTCCACAACAAAGTTCTAGCACAGCAATTTAAGCAGGAGGACCACAAGTTATTGTAAAAATAAACCAGTAGCACATTAATTATACAATTTGGTGTATCATTTTTTTGTTTGTTTGTTTTCCTGCTAATTCTCAGTTAGGCTCAGTGTTTCATCAAACACTTATAGAAGCTTTATCCTGTATCAGACCCTGAACATAGATAAATGAAAAGAAGCAATTCTATCCGGAAGTTATCTAAATTTCAGTGAGGAAAGTCTGGAAATAGCCTCTTATAACAAAATAGTTTGTCAAAATAGGTGCTTAAAGTCAAGAGGAAACAGAAAACTGAAAGGTGTGATCTTTGCAAAACTTAGGATCACAATGAAGATAACAAGTCTTCGTTTGAGAAATTCTTCAATCCATCCTCCAATCCGCACCCCAGACAAAAAAAGCAGAAAAGTGTGTAACCAGGTGTTACTGCAGAGATCACTTCATTTATTCAAAGTAGGGCCAGAACAGAAGCAGCTGGCAGTGGCTCTCTGATTATTCTCTCCCAGGATAAAAGCCAAACTCCCTGCAGTTGCTTTACAAGGTCTTCCAGGATTTGGTGTCAGTTTCTGTGACTTAAACTCCTCCCAGCCTCATTCATTTTGCTCCAGCCACACTGGCTTCTTGCTGCCAAGTCTTCCAAGAACACTCCTTGGTCAGAGCCCTTGGCACTGTGTTCCTTCTTCCTGGAAGGTTCTTACCCCAGATTATCTACATGGCTCCCTCCCTCATCTTCTCCAAGGCTTTGCTCAAATATCTTCCCCAAAAGCCTTTTCCGACCAGCATCTTTTAAAGTGAGTGCAGCCACCCCCCACCCTCCCCACCGCCCGCCCCGCCATTGCTTGGTCTGGAATGCCCTTACTCTGTTCTAGTCAAATTTAAGCTACTCATCATCTTTCATCTCCTATAACTATTTAACCTACTGTAGCACTTTTTAAAGTACGCTTGTTCTGTATGTGTTTCCTCTCATTAGATTGTAAACTGCACAAAGAGAGGAGTTTTTGTGTGTCGGTGTACTACAAGGGCTGAAAGCAGTGCCAAATACATAAAGGACACGATCAATTTGTTAAAAGAATAAATGTTTGTAAAAACATTTCTTCAGTATTCTGATGTTGGATGGCAAGAAACTCATGCCCGTCGTAAGCATGTGATCAGTGTTGCACGTGTTGTTATATTAACCATGGTGAATTTAAAAGTGGTGTAAACCATGCAGCACCCAGAGGTGAGGAACCAATGCCAAACAGTTATCATACTGCTTTGGAAAATATATTTATTACATTTACAATACATATTTTCTCTCTCTGCATTAATTTATAGCAGGTTGTAGGAAATAAAAGTCAAATAGGAACCACAGTATAATTAATACATTCAGTAGATTTTGAGTACCAAATCAGTGCCAAGCACTGTTTTGCTGTATGGAATAGAGTGGAGGGTAAACAATACCTATAAGGATCATGCTGTCATGGCATTTACATTCTAGTGGGTTCCACGTTCTCTTTGCTCTTGATATTGTAAATAAATTTTAAAAATCAAGGACAGGTCTGAGATCATGCATTCAAGACAACTATGTAAAAAACAATGCATAGCAAAAATACACAAGGGGTGTGAGTAATAAGCAATATGGTGTTTGGTAAAAATTAAACAATGTTTTGAGCTCAGGATTTCCTTCCATACCTGCTATTCACATCAGTACTGATCTTAGAACAGGACTTGAGCATGTCAAACAAAGGAAAGTAGAGACACCTGCTGGAGTGACAGGGTGAGGAAACAGGAAGGAGACGATGACAAAGACTATGGCATTTCAATAAGGTCACAGAAAGAAAACGATCAAAATTATGAATAGACAAGAAAACTTTGACTGCTAATAAAGTGTCTTAGTAATGAATGTTTCTAGTGCTTTTATGATAAAATATAAAAGTGTAATAAAGAACAATTTAATATTTGGAGTATTTAATTCAAAATTATCAAGTGTTAATTGAAAATCCATTATTTTTAGCTACTGATAATTAAAGCAATTATAGAAGAGTTCAATCTCCCTTACAACATATTCTTGAGGTAAAATATACTGGAAAAGGCATTTTCCTCTTTCAAGAAATGAAATATCCAATATAAATTAGGAACAAATATTTGGGCTTCAGGAGACCTTATCATTTTGGATGGATTGGATTTATTTATTTTCCAGGAGATGTAACAATTAGATAGATCTATGAGGAATAGAGGATGAGGCCCCCCCGAGGTCAGGGTGGACGTGTTTTCTCAGTTTGCCCATGCTGTGCTAAAAAGCTGTTGTCTAAAGCAAAGGCAGCAAAAGAAAATGCATTAAAAAAAGAGGGGGGGAGGGAGGAGAGAGGGGGGCTCCTGTGAATTTATGAGAAGTGCATCACAAAGACAAATATTTCAGCCATGCAATTCCATTCGGCCTTTTCAGCTGTGTGTCCATAGCAAGTCAACGGCTAAATTGAAAAATCAATTCCAATTTAAATTATTGGAATAAAGAACACCAGGAGTCAGAGATAAAATGGCTTTGTTCTCTGAGATCCTTTTTAATTGGAAAGTTATTTCTTCAGGGTATTCTAATGGTTCTGCGGGAAGATTGCAAAATAAAGTTGATCGGCTGGGGGAAGGTTAATAGCTAATGTGCTTTCCTTGCTGCTCAGCAGCCTCCTGTCTTTATGACATCCCCCATCATATCTGGAAGGACTGAAGATTCTAAATCATTTGATACATGCAAGGACTGTATTTTCTCTTAGCCTTTCAAAAATCATCCCGAGGCTGGAACCTTGGCAGAGCCTTATAGCTTTTGCAGCCTTTCCAACTGGATTCACCTTTGCTTAGGAATGTCACAGGACCCCTTTCCTTCTTTCTTTCTTTCTTTCTTTCTTTCTTTCTTTCTTTCTTTCTTTCTTTCTTTCTTTCTTTCTTTCTTTCTTTCTTTCTTCCTTCCTTCCTTCCTTCCTTCCTTCCTTCCTTCCTTCCTTCCTTCCTTCCTTCCTTCCTTCCTTCCTTCCTTCCTTCCTTCCTTCCTTCCTTCCTTCCTTTCCCTCTCTCTCTCTCTCTCTCTCTCTCCCTCCCCTCCCTCCCTGCCTTCCTTTTATTTTTCTATTATTTTTTTTTAATTTTTTTTTCCTGTTGGGAATGCTTCTCTAACAATGAAGTGGTAATTAATGGAAAGAAAATATACTTGAAAGACGATACTACTAGTAAAAGTTCTGCTTTTTAATGACAGGGAAAAAGAGAAAAAAACTCCGTTGGCCTGAATTAAACAGAGGAAAAAAGTAGTTATAAACTTAGTGGATGGAGAACAAAGGTACAAAGATAGGACAAAGGAAGCAACATGATGTATATAAAAATATTAATAAATATTATCAAAAAGTTAATATTAAATACAGTGAGAAATCAAAGGTCATTAAAGAAGCTGCAGCCCACAGTTTAAAAACTAAAGTTTAATTAAACATGTAATAACCTTTGCTCTGCCTATAGAAAATTCTTTGGTGCAGATGTAGATTAAAAACCTTAAATGAGCATTTAATTTGAAATTAATAAAACAGTTATGGTAGGTGTTAGGAAAAGTTACTGAGGTTTGCTTAGTATATTTAATTACTGTAAAAGAGATAAATCTTGTTGCCATGTAATGAACTCAGAAGTGCAGATACAGTAAATATGTACTTACATTCTTGTTATTAATTGCATTAAATTTGTAAGAATATTTAGGAATTTAATTAGCATTTAATAAGATAGCTATAGCAAACTACAGTAGTTAGACATTAAATGTAAATTAATATTTTAGTAAATTGATATTAACTAATTAATTACTGTTTATTACATGGCAGCTAGATTTATCTTTTATAGACATATTAAATCTCAATTAAAATACCCTTTTAAAAGGGCACATTCAATTAAAAATAACATCCTATAAGAATTTCACAGCTTCATTCTCCTAGGATATGGGGTTCATCACTCTATCAAATCAAATAACCAAGTTGGTTTAGAAAGGGACCCAGTTGGGTCTATGCCTGAGTTGTTTAAGCAAACCTAGACCTACCCCAAGTAAAAAGGACTTATGAAAGTCATATATTTTCTTCTATTAAAGTTATAAGCATATATCAGTTTAGAAAAAACCTGACTCAAAAATATATCTCCACAGCAAATGTTACTGTGCTCAGAGGGTATTTCTTTGAGAAAAGTTAGTATGGGCTATTAAAATAATAGTGCTATTTATTATTTGTTATTTCCCCCTTTGCATGACTTCATATATCAGATAAAACATTGCAAATATTTAAAATCAAATTTTGCTCTAGGGAGGTTTAAAAAGATCATGAATTCAATAATGGGTCAATAGTCAAATGTATTAGACTGGAGGGGAAAGAAAATGAAAGAGAAGGAAATAAACAAGTTGAACTATTTTCTCATTGGGTCTATGTTGTTCTTGTCAATTTCTTAAATGTAGCACATGCACAATAAATATTATACAAACAGAATGTATAAAATCGTCCATAGCTGGCACCAAATAATCCCGGCAGGTACTTCATAGTTATTTTGAAATCTAATCTGAGACAAGATGAATTATCCATCCCCATGCTGGAGTAGACTTGCCTTATTTTAAGTCCTGTATCTTGTCCAAGGTGTAACACCTTTGAAAAGTCATATTACTATTACTGTAAATTACTGTTCTGTGCCTTGATGTCCTTTGCAATTAACAGACGATAGTACCTATTTGAGAGTTATCGTGAGGACTGAGTTAACAAATGTAAGGCACTTGAGAACAATACCTAGCACATAGAAAGAACTTGATAAATGCTTAGTTTTATTATAATCTCCAATTTAAAGTAGTGATGTTCTCTACAATTTGGAGCTAAATGTACATAAGATACATTATGTTCTAGCACACCAAAAACAGTTGGAAAACAAATTAGCTTATTTTTATCTATCGTTATCCCCTTAAATAATTAATCTCCATCAGCGTAAATATTTATCATTACCCACAAGTCATTTTTAGCAAAGTTATAAATAGAGCCCTATTTTTTTTTTTTTAGCCCACTGGCCCATGTGGGAATCGAACCGGCAGCCTTCGGAGTTAGGAGCACAAAGCTCTAACCGCCTGCACCACTGGGCCAGCCCAGCAAAGTTACAAATACTATGTGATTTTAATCTTTTTCTCATGAATCAATCCTTGAAGATCTTTTGTCATTTTTGTTCCTACAAATTTCAAGCATAATGAAGATATTAAATAAAACCTATCCTACATTGATTCTTGCTTCTCTCTACTAGATATCTAGCATCTCAGCTCAAAAAATAGCATTCATCATTATTTATTTATTTTTTTTAGTCAGTCTTGGGTCTTGTGACAATATTCCTATCTAAGCTAGATGAAATTAATTTTCAGTTAACATTGCCTGAAATCATTTTTGAAACAAAATCATTCCACTGTTTATAATGCTTACATATATTTCCCTCACTATGTGAAATTTGTTCATAAAATTTATTTATACAAAATAACTTAGTTTAAATTATAATTTAATATTAAATTGTATATCTAATATTCTGTGTTGTTAATTTTCTAAAACAATGAGCTTAAAACCAGCAAAAATAGTTTCTCATACTAGTCCACATTAGTCATGTAATTTACATTATTTTAGCTTACTTTTACTCTTCTGTAGCAGAAAAGCTGTGACAGAATAATCTTTTTAAAAACTTTTCAAATGTAGCATGCTGCTCAATTATACTGAACCGAACAACCAAATTCTTCTCTGTTACTTGTGTTTGGGTTAGATTTTTTTTCTTTTGCTTGGCACTTGGAAAGATTTATTTTTCTGAAATGAACATGTAAAGCAAATAAACTTTTAATATAAAAATCATTAGCCAAAAAGTTAAATTAAATGGGTAATGCTGTCTTCTGTTCTGTGAGCAATAGAAATGAGGACATTAATGAATGAATTAATGAATGAATAGAAATGAGGATTTAATACTCCTGATTAAAAGAATAAAAAGCAGTAAAAACAATAGATGGAAAAGGCAAGTCCGTGGAGGTGTGCTGTGTTATATCTTTGATACTTCATCAGTCTCAGCTGATTCAACCTTGGGCTTTAGAAATGTAAGACTGAGCTCTATGACAGTAAAGAACTAAACAATAAAAATAAAAAATAAAGAGCATCTGAAAGATGTGCAGAATAAAAAATTATTTACTTAAGATGAAAAAGAGTAAAGCTGAGGAGGAAAACAGCAAACATTTGATCAGAGAAGTTATTCAGGGGGAAAAAGAAGAGGGGAAAAGGGGTACAGGATGTCCTTTGTGCTTTGAATGCTGAGATGTGGGTTTGATGTTAACTGAAAGGCATAAGGGGAGGACAATGATTTCCATCACTAATATTTTGAGTGCATCCTATCAGAGTTTTACAAAGAGAAGAAAAACAGAATTAAGACAATGAGCTAATTGCTCTGAGAATCAACCTAAAATACCTGCAAGGTGAAGGGTAAACAAGGAGAACCTGAAGTCACCAGTAATGACAAAAAAATTTGGAAGAGGACAAAATAGAATGCCTAACTTAGAGGGACGTTTTGGACTATAGGTCTGCTCCCATGGGAGAGGAAGTAAACTGTTGCTCCCATATCCCCTTTGGCCCATAGACTAGGCCATAAAGCACATTTTTCCTCAACTGTGTCCTCATTCATCCCTTGCCATTTGTGGGTACCTCTTTACCTATTTCTATCCTGGGTCTGTCCTTTACGTTCAAGTGCTTCAATTTCACATTCTTCCAACATTCTTAGCTCTGCTGGCTTGGTGCTCCTCAAATAATATTCTCTCTCTCGTTTATCCAACTTTTGGACACCTCTTATGCTACCACATCCAAGAGGGTACATAAAACACTATCTTATCATGCCCTGATTTGCCAGCCACAAAAACACCGTCCACATTTCATATGCTGCCCCTGGTGGCAGCATTAGAGAAGGAAAATGCTGGCGAAAGAAATCCTTGGCATCATGCAGTCAACACCTATCACAGAGTTAAAGGCAATAGCATACTCATAACTGGAGATTAAACTTTGAGTGGGTTATCAGAGAGAGATTTCACAGAGAACTACACAGAGTGCCCTTTCAAATATACATGAAAACAACAACTCCCTCCCTGCTCTGCCCATGCCATTTACATGTCACAGGTTTGTGCCTTTTGCCAGTTCTGTAGGACTAGCATGCATATCAGCAAGTGGTGCACAAGTACCTCTTCTCCAGGCTTCAGTCTCAGAACACTGACGTAATTTTGTTGAGGGAAGTGTAGTCATCTAGATCAGCAAAGAGCCCGAGTCTGTTATAAAAGTTTCTTAATCTGAGAATAATATATATATATATATTTTTTTTTTTTTCACTTTACATTTGAATGAGATTCCTAGTTGTTTACTTATTGTTGTGTTGAGATTGCAACAAGGGGACCAAGGGTTTCCAGAAAGACAGTATTACCCAGTAAAATGTGAAATACACACAGTTCTGAAAAATACAGTGTAAGTTGACTTCAGGAGTAGCGGCACATCCCAAAAGACTACCGGAAAAATATGACTGATGCATGGATATCAGAGCTGCAGCTCAAAGGCTGGGTTTGCTCTGAGGGTGAGGATAGGTATAAGATATCTAAGTGATAGGAAGGAGCTCTGTATCTGATGGTGGGCGAGTTGGGAAAACCAGGGCAGCTGAGGAATAAATTTAGGACTACTAAAACTGTGCACTTCAAACATAACTTCTTTCTAAGCATTTGGAGATACTGAGGAAGAATTTTATCCTACCTAAAACTTGAGCACTCATGACAGTCAGAACAGTTTTTTCTCTAAAGGAAGTCAACATGGAAAACCACTTTCCTTCTTGGTGAGATGCTAGCAAAAGATAGAACATGAGAAATCAGGTAAGAAACCTTTAGTTTGAAATCTAAATTAGGCCTTAAGTATCTATTTACATAATTCAAAGAGAGGTTACATTTTTTTTTTTACCACATTCACCTACTTTATAACTCTTTAATAATGAAAATAGGCATGCAGTTTGTCACTGGCAAAAGGCACTGGACAAGAGAAAGTGTACGGGATGGACTCCAGGTAATATTTTCATCACCAAAACTTGAAGCCTAACCCCTGTAGAATATACAAAAACATGGTAAAGAATAATTGTGATGTTTCCTTGCCCCCACTCCCCACCATACTCTAAATTATATTACAACACTGACTATAGAATGCATAATTGATTTGAAAACAGTTGGGACACAGGAAGAAAATAGAAATGACGTTTCTTTTAATGAAATCAGAAGTGATACCAAATGGAAGTTTTTTAGAGGAGTTCTTAAAATCTGTGTGAATCGCTAAGTGACACATGTAGAACTGGGGTGGGGAGAATTGTCTTTCCTCTGTCTACTATCAAGTTCACAGAATATTCTGAAACAGATCAAACTTGAGGGGCATTATATTAGAGGGAAAATGCAGTGCAAATAACAAAATAAATACAAATATGTAACATTTACTTTGACTTACAGTACGTTTGTTTATAATAAAGTGGACTTCCAACCCAATATTTGTGTGACCATTCATGTTGTTGAACTGATTACTTTTGTTTGCAAAACAAGTCTTCAGTCTCTAAGTAAATGAATATATATACATATATATAGTATATACATATATATATGTATATATGTATACATATAGTATATATGTATGTATAATATACATATATATTCATTTATACATATATACATATATACAAATATATGTATATATATTCATATATATATACATATATATGGTGATTCACTTCATGTAAATGAATATATATACATATATACATATATATACATATATACATATATAGTGTATATATAGTATATATATATGTATGTATAATATACATATATATTTATTTATACATATATACAAATATATGTATATATATATTCACATATGTACATATATATATGGTGATTCACTTCAATTTTAAGATACTGGAAGACACTAAGCACCATATTGACTCTAACTGGATAGAGTCATATATGAGAGTTTATAACTCTAATAGTTACAAAATTTAAAAATGCCTTTCCCTAAACTGTAAATATCTTTAGGTAGGATTACTTTTATTAATTTATATATTAAAACTCTGCTAGAACATTTCACCTTTTAGTCCTCTTTAAAATTTTTAATCATAAATTTTTAACTAATATTCTTTATTAGATTTATTCTATGCTTGACACATACATGCAAATTACCCATTAATAGTAGCAGAAATAAAAATTTATGTGTATTCATTGACAGGAGAATAAAATCCTTCATATCATATTTTCAAATATAGGATTTTAACTTCTGAGGATATATTTGATCAGAGCAGAAAAGCAGCCTGATGAGTAACGTTATGATTGATAATACATTGCAATTCATAATTGATAGAATCTTAGATCTGCCAGTGCAGCAAAAGGTCATTTTGAAATTTGATGGGGGCTAGAACATGGGATAAGTTCGAAATGATATTGTATCCTGTAAAGAAGGAAGATTCTGACACAAATCAACTAATTCATATTAAATTAAAAAAATATCTTGGAAAGCATAGTAATTAACATCAAGTTTCCAGAACTTGACATTCCACGCAAATGTCATTCCCCAGGCTATTATAAAGGATTAAGAGTGTCCTTTCACTGTCAAACTGATAGGTGCTACTGAAGAACTGCTGGAGAAGAAAGCAGATTCCTGGTGAGATTTTGGATTTAAATAGTAGATTATGCCATTTATTTCTTTTTCTGTCTTAGGAAAATAATTCTAAATCGTGTTCCCTTCTTTTTATAACTTGAAGATAGTATGCACTCATGTACATTTCTCTGCATTAAAAATAAATCAAAATAAATATTGAAGAACAGTTAAAAATGTTTTTGCAGCATTCTCTGGGAGATGAGGGAGAGTTCAAGTGGTATATTTATACCATTTCATTACAATATTTCACCTTCTGGAAAGGAAAACATTTTCCCCATGAGTTAGCACCTTCATGGCCCAAATAAGCCTCCAACCTTTTTCCAATCTAAAACTGCATCTACTTGTATAGAGAAAGAGCATCAATCACGAGCCAGCCCGAAGAGTCACATCAAAAACCAACCTATAGAATGAAGGTTGGATCTGTTACAGCAAGTTGTCAATACCTAAATTCTTTATAATTATGATCAATGTTTATCATCCTCAATCACCTTTTCCCTCACACATATTAGTGAGGAACTCTTGACCACACAAAAACAAAACAAAATAGAATAAAGACCAAAACACTTCAAACATGTACACAATGAAGTTCTAAGACATTATCCCTACCAAGTCCCAATATTGGATTTCACACACATATTTAAACTACTCATTCCCAAAACAAAGTTCCCCCTATCATAATTAACTCCTAATCCTTCACCCTATAGTGAAGATAGTACTTTGCACATCTGTTCCTTGGACCCAATCTCTCCACATTTGCCTCCATCTTGCACTCTGCTCTGAACTCTGGATCCATATACTTTGTACTCCTATATTCTAAAACTCTTCTCTGAATACTACTTTCTCTTAGTAGAGTTAAAACTAGCTTCCTTCTGTGCTTCTTAAATGGGAGTTTTCTTCTTGCATTTGGCTTAAAAATGATATTAGTGTCATCTTTTCTATTCATGGCCCAGATCATTAAATCTCCTTCAGTCTTCTAAAAACCCCTGCTCTTCACAGACACACACACAAACACACACACACGAATGATGTGAGTTCTACATTAAATATTTTGTTGATAAAACTTAAAGGAAATTGAATAAATGTAGCTATATAACACATTCATAAATTAGAAAGCTTTATATGGTTAAGAAATACATTCTCCACAATTTGATTAAATTCAAGTTTACCTCGATCATAATCGGAGCACATTTTTGGAGAAATTCACTAGCTGATTCCAAAATTTACATGGGATTCCAAGGACATAGAATGGATAATCTTTAATAACATAATAAATTTAGAATATTATACTGCCTGTCTTAGTAAGACGCTATGCTAGTCAAGACAGTATAACATTGGCATAACATTTTTCCAGATTATTGGAATGAAATTAAGAGCCCAGAAATAGGATTGTACTTGATTGTTGATGAAGGAACTAAAGTAAAGAAACCCATTGGGAAAGAAAAGTCTTTTCTAAAAGTGGGTCTGAATCACCTGTATGTTCATATAGGGAAGAAGGGCAAGGAGAAGAAAGACAAGGAGAAAAAGAAGGAAGAGGAGGAGAAGGAGAAGAATGTGAAGAACAAGAGGAAGAGACAGAGGAGGGAGATGAGTGGGGAAAAGGGTGGAGGAGGAGAGATGGGAAGGGGAAAGAATGGCAACAGGAAAGAATGGTAGGGGCAGAGGGAAGGGCCAATGGAAATCTTTGATCCTTATTTCATACAAAATACAAAAATTTATTTGAGATGTGTTCTAGACCTAGATTTAAAAGCTTAAACAATAAAGTATTTAAAGAAAACAATAATATATTTTATTTACTTAGGGTAATCCAGGATTTTTAGAAATAAAACAGAACGTAATGATCACTATGATAATAATCATTATCATTATAATAATTGTTAAAGAAAAAATGTAAATTAGATTTTATAAAAATTAAAAGTTCTATTCACAATAGACAAAAAACAGAAAAACAAAAACAAAAACAAGCATCCATCATCAGATCCAGGGATAAAGAAAACATGGTATAGATATACAATGGAATTAGTAGTCATAAAAAAATAAAGTACTCATATAAGCAACATAAGTAAAACTCAAAAACATTATGCTAAATAAAAGATGCCAGACACAAAGGGACACATATTGCATTGTCCTATTTACATTAAATATCCAGAATAGATAAATCCATAAAGACAAGCAGATCAGTTATTGTCAGAGGCTGGAAAGAGGGAGGAAATAAGGAGTTACTGCCTGATGGGCATGAGGTTTTCATTTGGAGTGATGGAAATGTTTTGGAACCAGATAGAGGCAGTAGCTGCACAAATTGTGAATGTAGTAAATGTCAATGAATTATACACTTTTAAATGGATAATTTTATGTTATAAGAAATACACCTCAATTTAAAAAAAGTAACAAAACATATTAAAATCTTCTGCTCACCAAAATATCATTAAGAAAATCAAAACCAAAGTAACAGTGTGAAAAAAAAAAATGTTTTTCCCCACATATATATCCGGCAAAGATTTTCTATCTTGGCTATATAAAGAACTTCTATAACTTACTAATAAAAAAGACAGACAACTCCATTTAAAACACCGAGTAAAACTCTTAGACACTGTAGAAAATAAAATGTACAATGGCCAATAATTGCATGAAGAAATGATCTAATGATTACCGAAGGGATTGCAAAGTCACACCACAATGAGTTACCACAACATAGCAATCAGAATGGCTTCAATTAAAACACTGACAATACCAAATATTGACAAGAAGATGGAGAAATACAAACTTTCATACTTTGCTAACAGAAGTACAGAGTACCTAGCACTGAACTGAACTGGCAATTAAAAAATAAATAAATAAATAGATATAAGTTCCCCTGTGGTCCAACAATTCCAGTCCTAGATTTCTGTCTAAGAAAATGTAATGAAGCACATGTAAAATACAGACAAAGAAACAAAGAAAATTATACTTGACAAACAATGTTCACAGCAACTTTACTCATAATGCCCCAAAACTGAAAAGAGCCACTCATGAAGAGAATGGATAGCCAAATATAAACATCTATATATTCCCATAATAGAATACTGCCCAGGAATAAAAATAACCACACTTTTACTACACATAATAACATGCATACATCTTCAAATCAATATGACAAATAAAAAAGTAAAAAAAAACTTGACCTAAAACAATATACATCATAGGATTCCTCTTATACAAATTTCTAGGGCAGGTAAAACCAATCATTGGTGAAGAAAATTATAGCCATTGATGCCTCTGTGGAGACGGAGGGAACTTTCTGGGGTAATGATGAGAGTTTATACCTAAAAGAGGTTTGGTTTACACAGATTTGTGTATTTGATAAACCTTTCATTAACCTCAGGAACTCATTGCTAGTGAGAAAGTAAATTGTTATAAACACGTTAAAATCCATGTGTATTATTTCCTAATATTGAAGAAATGTGTATGCTCTAACCCACTAATTAACTGCACTATCAAATATATAACTATAATAAATACATCTTATATGCACCAGGATATATGCATAAGAATATTCAAAGAATTGTTTACAATTGATTGAAACTGGAAACAACCTAAATGACCAACAATAGTGGAATAGATAAATTGCTGTATAAAAAAAATACACAGCAATGCAAATGAATGAACTATAGCTACACCCAACAGTGTTGATCTTACAAATGTAATTTTGAAAGGAAAAACAAAGACACAAAATATCAATACAGAGCGATGCCATTTTTACAAGTTCTAAAAACAGGAAAAACTAAACTATGTTATTTCAAGAAGCATTCATAAATGTTAAAACTATTTTTAAAAAAGCAATAGTATTAATGTAAAAGCTAACCCATTGGTTGGAGGGGATTTATTGAGAAAAAATACAAATTGTGGGAAAACTACTGAAATGCAGGTGATGTCTTAATTTTTAACCTTCTTGAAATTTACTTGGATTGGTATTATGCGTATAAAATTTTAATCTATAAAGTTAATTTTAAAGTGAAAATCCTTGATAAATCTTGTATCACACCCTTTTTTTATTCCTACACATTTGTATTCCTCACTTACTGCGTTTTAGAGAGTGAATGGGTATAAGGTCAACATGTTACTATTTTTAAAAAGCATAATTAACTAATTAATTAATATGCATCTTTATATATATATATATATATATATATATATATATATATATATATATATATATATATTCCAGTGATTGATATCATTGCTAAGATATCCTTATAGACTATTAAAGTCATCTTAAATATAAAAAAAGTCAAGTAAATAGTTGAATCAGTGGGCTAACATATGAGTCTTGTGTGAATGAGATGAAAGATACTTTTATTTTGTTTCCTGAGCGAATTTGTTTCCTGAAGTTATATTGCAGTTATCATCTTGCTCAAAATTATCTCATAATGTTTAACATATCCTTTTTATGTTTGTGTACTGAAGCTCCTTTTAATACAGCTTGGTCTCCCTAGTTTTGTATATATGTGTCAGATAAAATATTTTTAAATGATAAATGGAAGAAATCAAGTATCATTTTGAATGCTTGGTATTTCAGACTCCAACACCAATGCTAAAATGTTAAAGGAAGTAGATTGGGGAGTTCTTCACTGTTGTTTTCTTTTCATAGGAAGAGAACCTGAAAATAAACAACTTTTGTATCTACTTGCTTGGCACCTCAATTCGATTTTGAACTGATAGCTGTTTGACATTCCATGATGAATAGTATGTGGTCAACTATTTCAGATTTTTCTGTTACTAGAATTACTAATGTAAGGATGGGTTATTATTAGCTAAAGCTTTTATTTCCTAAGATTAGGTAAAATGAAAAGGGTTATTTCTGTTGATACACCCCATTTCACATTGCAATGCAACTATTGAACTGAAAAGGTCCTTAGATTTCTATTTGAATGGTCAAGGAATGGCTGATTATGTGTCATTGGCCTTTAAAGGGCCAGTGGCACTAATAGTCAAAACAAAGTTACTCATTTAATAATTCTATAGTGTAAAGGTGTATTTAAATTTTATTTTTCTTTTCATCGAAACAAATGATTTGCAATGATACTGAAAGACTTCAAGATACTTTTAAAAAACCATGAAGTACAAACACTGTATTATCTCTGGATAATGTCAAATGCAATTTTATATTTATATTTAAAACAATACTTGCTTAAAACATTGGCCAAATGTATTTCTATTAATTATTCTGCAATCATCTCCATTTAGAACTATGTATCAGCATTTGCCATTATTGGCATCCACTACCTTATCTAACAGCATATTGCCAGCCACTTTTTGAGAAAGAATACAATTGGTTTAAGAAACACCAAGATATTTTTCCTGGGAGTAAAAATGTAGCAACATAGTTTATGGTGAAGGTGTTCTATGAGAACAAGGGGATTCTTCTGTGGGTGAACAAGGCTTTAGTTCTACACCTGCCATACTTAGCACAAATAATTGAATCCATATGATGCCAATATTATCAAACATCATCATGTGCCTATTGTTGTAAATAGTATTGTACATGAAATAAAATATACATTTCTGGAAAACAATGCTGTAATTTCTCTGTATCATAATTGCATGGGTATATAGAAATCACTACTAAATCCAGCACTTCTAAAGAAAGCAGTTGTATCATTTAATGAAATGATAACCTTAAATAACATTTGGACAACAGGTTAAAAAACATATGAACTAAAAAGAGTACTATTATAGTTATGTAAGTAGTTGATTTGAATACATACTATATTTTTGTACTTGCAATTGAATAACTATGTTTTAAAAGTTGGACAAATATATGAATATGCCCCGAAAACATAATATCCAGCCAATTTAATAATTATGAATTTTTTAACTATTGCAATAAAAAAAAGCATTCAATAATAATTAATCTGTATGTATAATGAAAATAAAATAAAGGTCAGTTGCATTACTTCTCATACTCAAAAATCATTAAAAATTAAATCAGGAAATATGCGTTGATAATATTTAAACATATTCCAATATATAAAAGATTGACATTTAATATAATGATAAAATGGTAACTTTTTAAACATCATCTAAATATGTATAAGTGAAAGTGAGGAGTCAAAGCCTTCAGAAGCACGTGGACCATCTGATGATTCTTTCCTTTTTCTCTTTTAATATTGATATGGCCTCTGAAAAATGAAAGATTAACATGAAAAGAGACTGGGGAAGTCTTCCTTAAAAGGACAGCAACAACTATAATTCTAATGTGCCTATGTAGCATGTGGTATATTTTCCTGCTTATGTACTCATATATATATATATATACGTGCTAGTTTCATGCAGTTACCCTGCAAAGTGTGCTTTTTAACACTAGATACAGGAAGGAAGAAAAAAAAAATTCCCCTTTTAAGGAGAGCCAGGACCCCAGTTATCTCAGTGTTTCTAAGTTGATAACATGACTCCTCTGTTTTTCTTTCCAGTTTCCCCATATGTGAATTATAACCTCAGAATTCTGCAGAGGGTTTAGATTTCAGCTAACCGACTCCAGGCCAGTGAGACCTGCGATTACCTTCTTCCAAAATCTTTCTCTCTCTCCCCTCCCAACTTTCTCTCTCTCTCTCTCTCTCTCTCTGTCTCTCTCTCTCTTTCTTTTTCTCTCTCTCTCTCTCTATCATTTTCTTTCTTAACAGAAATTTGCTGGCCTAGGATTTGAAATAATTAAATGAGCATTTTCCAGGATGAATTTTATGATTCCTGGAGTTTTTTAATGATATGCTAATTTGGGGCTCCCTGTATTACTTTAAAAGAGAGGCGACATTTTTCATGCTGACTCGTCGTCTTCTAATCTATTTTTTTAATTGAAGCTGAGACCAGGAAAACCTACATAGACGCAGGGACAGATTGGGAAAGAGAATTTCTCCTTTTCTCACATAGTGTTAATTTATTCATAGATTTAGACAGTCCCCCAGTCAACAAGCACATATGGCCTACCATTTGAACATCATTTGATAGTCTTTGGTGCTGTCGAAGATTCCCACCCCCCTAAATAATAATAACACTATTTCTACTTCCCTTGACAACAACATGGCAAGATGGCCGGGTAATTACTTTAAATACACCTGTTCAGAACAAAGGTGAGGTATTCCAGAAACGGAGAAAAACAGAAGTGTGTTGAGGGTTGCACACAAAGTAATTCTGTGCTTTCTTGTTTGTCTTTTTATTTCTTCTGACTGTTTAAATAAGAAGAGGAGAAGATCTAGCAATAGACATTGACTCGGTGCCTATTTGGCCTTCTCGCAGGCTGACTATACCCCCAGAAATGACACCATTATCCATCATGTTGCCTCAAGTACCGTGGAAGAGATTGTATTCCCTCTAATTATTACCCTACAACTTCACAGAATCAAATATAAACAACCTAATAAACTAATGATGAGAAATTAAAACATAATAGAGTGTTTCAAACTATGCCTAACATTGTTCTGTTTGTAATATATATAGTTATTCTAAGGCTCACACTCTTCTCTTCAGAGCTGCTTTAGGAATAGGAAGGGCAATTTAAATGCAAAATGGCTTTTTTTTTCTTTTTCCAAAGAGGGTGTAAACCTATAAATGCATCATTGCACATGTGGATGAACCTTTCATAAAAATGGAAAGTGAGTAATGAGGTGCGTCTATCTCCCCAATATGATTACTTATGAAATTCTGTGGCAGGCACATTCCTCGATGATTAAATAACTCTCAACAGTTCTCTGTCATTTTTTTTTTTAATTTGCATTTGGGTTTTATTTGTGAATGTTTTTATACCAGATTCCATGAACTCAAATATTCCTCTAATCTCTCCCGTGAATGAACTAAAATATTCCTCTTATCACGTTTTACTATTTACTTTCATAAATAATAACTAATTTGGAGGGTGATGGTGCTCAGAAATACTCTGTTTTGAGAGACATATATAACATTGACTTCTCAACATCCTGGGAGCTCCAAAATCAATTTATCATTCGAGATACCAGTGTTCTTAAAATGTATATACACTATACGTAACATCTTGGTATTTATTTATCTATACGGATCAAACTATTCTCAGCAAGTTCCTGGGGATGTGTTTCACTCTTGTGGCAGAGCTGAGCGTGGTTGCAGCAAAGCGGCCACTAGGGAGAGCTGCCTTACAGCACACCACAGCTACCACACTGCCACACTTGAGAAGCCTCCATCATCAGTAACAGTAATGGAAGAAACAACAGCAGCTTTCCCAACCAAGTACATTTAGTAATAGTGTCTTCCCAACATCTACTATCACTGTGTGGTCACATTTGTGATTCATGGAGATTTGGAACTGCATAAATCAGCAACGTTGGACTTTGCTGTCCTTTTAATAGGGAATCAACCATGATCCAAGCCATTTTACTTTTCAATTCCTCACTCCTCTTTGGCTGTGTAACTTGATAATAACATTCTTGATTATAAGAAAGAAAAACAAAATCACCGTGTGCATCACATTGATAATTGTAAAAAGTTGAGGTTTTTAAGAATAAGGCAGATTTATATAAAGAAATACATTCTAAAGGCAATGCACGGCCTTCAAACATTAAAATTGCACTGATGAAAAAAAGAACAGCCAAATCTAAATAGCTTCAGTTGTGGAACAATGTAAATAAACTGGCACCATTTTTAAGAAACGAAGGCATTTATTTTAAAGATTATAATATGATATCATCCTTATAATCAAGGTTGGCACTTTCAAATCACTGTATTGATGTTAAAGAAGAAAGTTTTTAATTAGATTTTGTTTGTGTTTTAGGGGCATGTCAAGCAAAAGTTGTTTTATCCTAAAAGGGGACTAAATAACCCAAATTATTCGTTTGGCTAGCAAAATAAAGTCCCCAAACCTAATGTACATAATTTAGATCTACCTCTTAATACTCCGTGTGCTTAACAACATAGTATCACTGATGTTGTAACATTAAACCATCTAAATTATATTATTTTTAGTAATTATAACTTGAAACTGTTTTTGTTGAATGTATTTATATTACTGGCCTCAGTTACATGTGCCTACTGATTTGTGTACATTTAAGAGCTATTTCCTTTTCCTTTTCTCTGTTTTTACTTATTATCCTTCCACATCATTTAGTTTTGGCTCTAGCCTAACAATTTTTCTATTTTGCAATTGAGTTTAAAGGGAAATGTTATTAAATCAGGGAATTCCATAAATATTGTTTAAAAGTTATAAATAGGCTGTCTTCGGTATTTGTCAACATAGAGTTCTTTCAATTAAAATATTTCCTGGCTACCACAGCGTGGAAGCTGCGGAAATTGGCTCTACATCCAGCTGGCTGATTCAGTACGAAATCAGCTGGCCTCAATTTAGCTTTCTTTTCTTTTAAAGCAGTGCCAAATTGAGGATTAGTACATTGTGGAGAGGGAGGCGGGCAGCTCCACCCCTGATCAGCCATTCTTCATACTCTAGAATGGGCTTGCCTTCCCAGCCCCAGCTGTGCGCTGAATTAATCTACACAGGGAGCTTTTCTGTCTACACTATTTTCGACATGCTCATCAAGGTTCTGCACCACTTCTGACAAAGTAAAATGTGGCTCTGCTGACACTGGGTTTAGGAGCATATACTCAGGCCTCAAATGTAAACATTGTCACACGCGCACGCACACACACACACACACACACACACACACACGTCCAGCTCTATATCATATGTGTATTATGAAGATAGACAATAGTTGACACCGAATCTTAGGAGAAGTAAGTAAGAGAATAATGGACAAGATCAGTTTTTCGGAAACAAGTCCAACAGGGAATGGGTGTGATTTGACTTCACCAGAAATTGTTCTTCCTAAATAAGCGTGTAAGAATCTGTTAGGTACGAACTAGACTGAGAAGGGAACCAGCCTTTTCATTGGTACAGGCAAATATTTATGTGATTACCCCATTACTGCCCTCTTTTTTATAGTTGCTTCTATTCAAATCACCTAGGTCAAGTCTAGCACAGTCGCAGTTTGATTTTAAATGTCTGCTTTGAAGCTTCTCGAAACCTATGGGTCAATTAAGTGGCATTATGAACTAGTCTTGTTTTTCTACTACTAAGGAAGTATACCCTATGCATACAGTTTTATTGTGTGTCATTGTTCCTATAAACTCTGGCCTTTTACAAGAGTCTCAGTCCTTAATTTTGAAAGATTATTAATGATAATGTTTAAAATGGTTGTTTGGAGTTAGGACCTCACTCAAACTGTGAGCCAGCTAACCATAACTGTTTAGGTTTAGTCTTGGTTTATATTATCATCTATCTGTAGACCATGAAAGTCATTTACTGTCTATATTTTCACAAATGTTTGCAATAGACATTATACTCAAAATTAATTAAAATATTTTTGTAAGAAAGAAAAATACAAAAGGAAATTTAGCAGAAATTTATTTGAGCTCATTTTCTTGATAGTTGAAGATTTACTTTATAACTTGGATAAGTGGGCAGAAAATGTACACCTTCAGAGACATATAGAAAAAACTGAGGGTGCTAGATGGGAGAGAGAAGGGATGGGTGAGAAGGTAAAGGAATTTGAAAGTACAAATTAGTAGTCACCGTATAGCCACAGGGATGTGAAATACAGTTTGGGGAATATAATCAATAATGTTGTAAAGATTATGTAGGGTGTCAGATGGACACTGGACTTATTAGGGCAAACACTTCAAAGACTGTGTAGATGCCTAAACACTGCGCTGTACACCTGAAGCTGAAGCTGAGTAATAATGAATGTCAACTATAATTAAATATAGATAGATAGATAGATAGATAGATAGATAGATAGATAGATAGTCACTGGATGTGGAATACAGTATATGGAATAGAGTCAGTGGAACTGTAACAGCTACATAGGATGTCAGAGGAGTAGTAGATTGGGGGAGAGGGTTATCACTTTGTGAGGGGTGTAAATGTTTAACTATTACATTGTTTTGTACACCTGAAACTAATAAAAAAAGAAAATATACATCTAGAGGAGCTCTTGATTAGTCATCCTATGAGAACTACAACAATCAAATTACTGGAATTAACATCCTGACCAAAAACAACATTAATATTAAAAAAGATGGCACAAATATTAATAATGAAAATGTTGATAAATATATTTCAGGTCCTGAACTGTGTATTCATCATCACCTATGAATACATTTCATATATCTCCTTAATTTAATTTCTTAACAACCTCTGGATTTTTAACATGTTCCAGGTCCAAGGTCAATACTGTTGTTTTCTACCAGAAAACCTGTCACTGAGTTAACTTTCAGGTTTTCCTCATGATTTCCATAAGTTTGCAATAGAAGGCCATGAAGTTATCAAACTTTCATCTATGAAAAATATATCTGAAGTGGTTGAAAACACCAGAGATGTACCTGAAAACATTAGGTTGTGTGGATTGAAATAAAATGTGAATTACCTAAAGAAATGAAATGTACAATGTTGGTCACGTTGTTTCTGCTTATCATTCCTGGCTGAAATAGAAACTTCAAATAAAAGAATTGACTTGTAAATGTGAATGTTAACCCAGCTTTTACGAAAAAGCACATTTGCCTCCCCTCTTTTCAGAACTGAATTTTAAAATCTGTATTATATTGGTGTGTTTGAAGAAACAAAAACAACTCCAAGGGAAAACAAAACAAAACAACAACAACGAAAAAAAAAACAGGAAAATAAATGTATCTGCGGATCAAAAAGCAATTTAGATTGCAATTGCTTCTGTAGAGATGAAATAGTTTGGGGTGCCAAACTAAAAGTAGGAAAAAAATCATTTGGCTCCTTTGCCACTATTGTGTTCTTTGGTATCCCATAGGAAAACAAAGGGAGTGCTTTTCATTCTGGCCACAGTGCCTGAAAATACACAAGGAATGGGGAGGAAAACAGGGTGACATCAATGGTCATAAAAATGTGACCTTCGCCTTGATGGAATAAAACAAATAAAAAGTTTCCACAGGACCTGGCGTTTAAACATTAAAGGAAGTTGTAAAGACAACCTACGCTTTACAATGGGCCTACGTATTATTTATTGTGTTTCCAAATATTCCTTATAGTCACACTTTTGAGTCACTGAAAACATTATGTTATCTCAGAGAAAGACAAAACCCTCAGAAGCTGTACTAAACCTGAGGTTGTTTGTTTTTTGTCATTTGGGTAAAAGCACCGTTCATTGTATTGGAGAAGTACTGTATCTTTCTTCCCCTCATAAGTGTCAGGTTCTTCTGCCAACCCAAGTGACCATCCACCGAGGAGAAGCGGAGTTCACTAAACTACTTGGCATTTCTCTCCTTGGAGCTGAAACTACCCTCTGGGATGAAAGGCCTGAAGACCTTAAGGCTGGTTTCATCTTAAAGAATGTATCCCTCAGTTCTTGCTACTGTGGACTCAGGAACAGTAAAGCCATCCTGATTTCAGTATTTTCCAAACCTGTTTCCTCAGTTTTCTCTTCACTTTATGCTCATAACTTTTCCTCAAGTTTTCTATTTGCTTAAATTATCCAGAGTTCACTTATCCTAAAACCAGAGAAGCAGAAGCGATACTTAGTGGTTAACTTTACATACATTGACAAAATCACAGTGACACTTTTTTATTAATTCAAAGATAGAATAATGTGTTAAATGTACTATAAATCAAATGCGCTTATTCTATTTAAATTTAATATGCCCTCACCAAATGTAAATAAATAATAATAATAATAATAATAATAATAATAATAATATTTAAAAGCTAGTGGGTCCTTTTTTCTGTGACACTACATTGGACTGACATTTACCTAATTATGTCCTCCTGATCTCCCAGATAGTCAGAAAGGATCCTGCTGGAGAAATCAAAACCTAATAATTTTTGAGGAAAATCGCCTTTATTTGGACATAGAATATCCATCACAGGTTTTTTTTCCCCTTATTTGCAGGTTTCTTTATCATGCTTTCATTATACTATATTTGAAATAAAAGGAAATAAATGTTTGCTGGGTCTTGCTTAAGGAGAATAAAAAGACATGAAACATGCAAATATACATATGTGCATACATATTTACATAAAAATTTTTAACTAAAGTTTATCCATTGGGAAGACTTTATTGGTTACTTACAAGATAAACATTCACTCTTCCTTTTTTACCAACGCAATTTTGGGGCAAATGTGTAGCAACATGCCCACCTGAATATTTTCATTGGACACCTGTCGTCATAGATAACAGTGGCCATGTTATTAACTTCCTGTTTATATGATGTTGATTGAGATTTTAATTGGGCTTCCAAGATCCTTACTTATAAAGTTATCTGACTCAATTGGCAGATAGCTATAGCACACCTATTTCTTCCTTGTTTTTAATTATTCTTCTTGTTTGGAACATGGATGCAATTGCTGGGCCTCAGCAGCTATATTGTAATCAGAGGTTATGAAAACCAGGCTTCCAGCATGACGGAGAAAAAAGACCAAAGGAGCTAAGAACATTCATGAGGCTCAGGTAGAAGAGCCTCCATATAAATCTTGGACTATCAACCTCTGTACTTTTTTTATTATTATTTTTTATTTTTATTTATTTATTTATTTATTTATTTATTTTATGAAAGGGGGAAAAAAACAAGACAAAAGACAACTCTATCTTGTTTAAGCCACTATTTTTTGGATCTTGTATTTGCAACTCAATTCATTTCCCAGAGATACAGCCACCAACATGTTTTATATGTTTTTAATAGTTTGTAATTTAATTTAACCTTAAACATCTTTTGATAGCATTATTAGAATTTTTTTGTTTTTAAATATGTTTTGGTAGCAATAGCTTTAGACATTTAGTTAAGAGATTGGGTTTCACATCAGACACCATAGGTTTACATCCTATTTTTTCACTGAGTAATTTTATAATATTATACAACTATGAAAATATTCTAACCTCAGTTTCTTCTTCCATAAATTGGAAAAAAAATAATTATAATACTTATATAAGAGGATTCTTTTGAGAATCAAAAGTGCTTTGCACAGTGCCTGACATATTTTAAGTACTCAATAGATGACAGTTACTATAGTAAATAATATATACTCAAATGGTAGTCCTGTCCCACATTGAGCAGGAAATGAACCCTCAGTTTTTCAGAATACGATGCTGGATTGTATTTATCTAAATGTCCTAGCTCCTCTTGAACAATACACAAAATATTTTAGACTCATAAATGGGTATAATCAATGAATCACCAATAAAAAACAGATTAAAAATTATATAGGAATCCAATTCATGATTTTGGCCTTTGTAATGTTGTAACCTAATCAAGTGAGAAGGAAAAAAAATGTATACACACATATCCTCAAAAGCATAAAAACTGAGAATAGGGTCTCTTCCAAACTTTAATTGACATATCTGTTCCATCTCTCAATATCATACTTACCCACAAAAATAAAGACTAATAACAACTGCAAATTGAGCAATAAGAAATTACATTCAACTCTAGGAAAATATTATGTATTTCAATGAATTATATGTATAAATATCATTTTTTGATATGTATTTGTAGTTTACCTCTTTTTAAAAAATTAACTCTTAATATACACACCCAGACACATATCTCAGTAGCAGATAAAATCTTTTAAAAAAAACCTCTCATGTTTCAAGTTTGTTTTAACTCCATTGTTTACATTTGGATCTTTCTATCCCTTGCTTTGAGGGGATCAGTGATAGCTTTTTATTTGGATATTATGATAGTTCTCACAACCATCACAGACATCATTTAAGATGCCATTGTGATAAGGTCTTAACAAAACAGGACCCCGATCATGTTTCAGAGAGCCAGGTATGTGGGCTAAGATTTATGCATCATTTTTCTGTGCATCTCCCATTTCTATACAAATAAAAATTAATTAATATTACTAAAAATTAAATAATTGTTTGGTTAGGGAAATTGTTTTGTTTTATTTTATGTCTGAAATTATGAAGAGCTATTATTTTAATTATACAGGCCTCTGGTCCCTGACATGGGATAGGTAGAAAAATCAATTTTCTAAAACTCTAGTTCCAAGTGCCACGTGTTAGTTTTTTGTTTTGTTTTGTTTTCTTTTCTTTTCTTTTCCTCTGGGACTCTGTAAGATAGGTATAATATAAAGAAGGCCAACAGAAAGAGAAAATTCCTGCCCCTTTTTAAACATCTACAGAATTGAAAAATTATCTTCTTCAGAGGATAAATTTAACATATATTCACATGTAAACCTTACTAGGGTTGAAGTATTCCAGCAGGGTCTAAACTAAACAATAGATTGGGATAGAAAATGAAGTGAAAATTCTGCTTTGGGGAAGGATAAGGAAAGGAGGATTTAGTGCACAGTAGTAGTTTATTTAAACTGTTTAGTCTACTTGCATTTTGATGACTCTTATTTCCACATTCTGCTTTCCTAACACTTTCCTACAAATAAAAAAATGTACCTCTACATTAATGATTCCTCACTCAGCAAGGCTTGTACTTATTAAAGCTTTTTATTGCCACTTTGCTTAAAGAGGTGTATGAACTTTAGCAAGTAGGCAAATCCATTGGAAAGTATTCATAATGGAATTCAAGAATGAAAAATAATATTGTTGCTGTGGATTACACGTTTTGTTTTGTTTTGTTTGTTTGTTTTGTTTCTGGTCTCTGAATAAACATCAGATTTCTGCACTTTAACTCAAGAATCTGAAATAAATCTTCTCTTGGGTTCAAATATGTAATGGAATTAGTTTCCTTTCCATTCATTATTGTGTGACTATAAAAATTACATTGGTATTAGGATATGACCAACTGAAGATTAAAAAAATAGACTCATTATTTCTTTCTTCTCAATAAGAAATTATTCTGAAGAAATTGCATGGTGCTGGTACAAATCAATGATATTTTTCCCAACAAACGATTCAAACTTTTTTCAATAGTACTGTCTTTCAGCAATTATTTCTTATTGAAAAGATTTTTCTTTTCTTTTTCATTTCATTTCATTTTCTTGATGAAACTTAGTGGAATAATGAGGTAACCATGGAGATACTAAGTTGGCTGATGTCTTCGTGTTAGAAATATTTACTCTTCATAGACTACCGTGCCCTCATAGGTGAACAAATATACTTAACCTTTATAGGAATGATGACAACTTTAGCTGTTTCTTTTTGTTTTTTTGTTTGTTTTCTGTTTTTTGTTTTTTTTTATTTTAGTTTAAGATGAGTCATGAGTTTTCAAATCCTTAGAATTATCTAGACAATAGAAATTGTGAGCCTCAAAACTTCTTTTGTGGCATGGCTGCCTTAGTTTTCAGCATTTGACCAGAATTAAATGACCATATTGAACAACTATCTTAAATAATAAAATGGGCTGTTACCTCGAAATGAATGAAGCATGGTCGAAACATTGAAGGATCATAGCTATCACTACCTTAAAGAAAAAGTAGTAGACTTACATTTTCAGAAAGAAGAAAGTGCATGAAGAGAGAAAGTTTCTAATATGAGAGAGCTTGCTAAGAAAATCTTATGAGGGACATGTTCAAAGTAAGTAGGTGATGGAGAAAATGCATCAAGTTCAAAATTTTGCAGAAAGAGAAGGCTCAAATTGCATTCCTTGAAAGGAAATCATAAATTGTCCTTTCTAGCAACAAGAGGTATTACGAAGTAGGTAATGATAAGACATAAGAAAATGAGCGGATTTGGGGAACAGTTTTTCTGTTACTGTTGCAAAATTTCTGATTTTTTGTGTATTTGTTTGTTTGATTTTGTATCTTAGCCAATGCACATTACAGTTAAGACCAACTCAGGTTGTATTATAAAACCATTTTTCCATTTTAAGGGAGAGGTTCTATTTCTTATTTCATCTATTCAGGCAAAGGAAAATTTGTATTCAAACGTCTATCCTCTACTTCTTATACCATATCACGTATGACAGGTTTGGGAGTTATTACTTCAGGAGATTATAAGGTCTAAAATTTTGGAGTAGCAGTTGGAGTAATATTTAGTCATTGGCTAAATATCATAAGTCTATACAGGATTTTAAATATCAATCTTATATAGAAAGTTGTTCAGATATACAAAATACACGTGTGATTAGCTAGTAAGGACATGTTAATACAACCTAATTCGCTTTTCTGATATGGAACACCATGTAGGCATGTAAGTGCTTTGGATCTTTGATTTCACAATCATCCGGAATTTTGCTATTTGAGTCCTACTATGCCATTTGGGGAATCAGAGTAGCCATTGCCTCATAGAGTAAAATTCATTCTTTTGCCTCCACAATGCTTTTCTGGCACTTCAGTCCCAGTAGATAATTTATATAAAACAAACAAACAAACGTGTGTGTGTGTGTGTGTGTGTGTGTGTGTGTGTGTGTGTTTTCTTCCTTAAGGAGAGAAACTTTATACCGCATCTCTACCCCACCTTGCCCTGTTTTCTTCAATCTTGCTGGCTTCCTTTTCAGGCATCAGTTGGTAATCCTTATAACTATTTCTCAGTAGGCTCTAGCTGCCACTGTAATTTTTTAGTGCTCTCTTCTAAACATCACGCCAAATATCTTAGCTCTCTGGCAAATTTTGGAAGATGCTGTTCTGAATTTCAGTCATCCCATATAGCAGTAAGCATTTGCTCTCCATTTCCTTCTGAAAACTTTCTCAATTGCTCCACCCTCCGGTAGACCCATCAAGGTGCTTTCCAGATGCTAACACCAATATGAATCCTTCCCTTTCACCTCAGAAAGCAAAACTCTGCATCCTCTAAAATCCATTTAGATCTTGATTCTTTTGCAGAAACCTACTATGTACAGCACTGAATCATCTGTACATATGCAAGCTCCTTAACAGTATAAGCAATGCTTATTTAAAGGTGTATTCCCAACACTTCAGCACAATGCCAAGCACTTAATAAATGCCCAATTAATATTTGCTGATTCCATGGAAGGAAAGAAGGAAGAAAGAAAGGAAGGCAGGCAAGCCAGGTGTTTCTGACTATCAAACTTTTAGTTTTTAGAGGGTAGTGTAAAAAAAAGTTAGTAAACAGAAACCTTATTAAAAATGGAGTAGGGAGGTCAGAAAAGGGAACTCTCATGCCCTACATAATCTTGGAGCTTAACAGAAAGAACATTTTGTTTGTAATAGCCCTCCCAACTTCATCTTCTTCACTATAAAACAGTTTCCTTTCCTTTGTTTTAGCTGGCTTGCATGCGACCCACCATGGTTGTATGTTCTGGGTTGCAATTCTTCATTATTACTTAACAAACACATTTTTCTGGAGAAATATCTGGCTGACTTTTTCTTTAAAGTCAACGTATTTGGTGACTCCCACTGAGATCCAAAGAAGGCCCCCTGTGATTCCAAGGCTGTTGAGCAAATATAAGGTGTGATCAAAATATATGATGAATGATTAAATTAAAAAATGTATGACAGTAAAAGACACATTGATATTAATCACCCTCAAAATAGTCCCTCTTTCTTCGAACACACTTATCTCGTTGTTCTTGCCACTTTCTGAAGCTGTTCTGGAAGTCCTCTTTCGTGAGTGTCTTTAGTTGTGCGGTCTTGGCTGCCTCCGTGTCCTGAATTATTTGGACTTTGGGAAGAACCAGAAGTCTCACGGTGAAAGATCAGGTGAATAAAGTGCATGAGGACACACCATAATGCTTTTTGTTTTTGTTTTTGTTTTTACAGAAATTGCTGTATAGCAGAAACACTGTGTGACACAGAGCATTGCCATGATAGACAATGATTTATGGCACACTTTAAAACATACCTTCTCTCGACTGTAGCTCACAACCTACTGACTGCACTGAACAAGTTAAAACTTGTCACACACTGTTACTAAGGTTCATCATGCCGCTTCCCTATTGAAGGTCCCTGCCTTTCCAGTGGATGGCACTCGCAGCAGCATTACTGTGTTTTTTATCATACCTCATAGGTGTGTCACCCACAGAGCAATGAGCTCACTGCTTCTTGCAGACTCTGGAGTTTGAGGGTGAGTTTTCTCTTGGATCTAAGATTCTACTCTCTTTGCATTTTGAAGCACTTCAGGCTCTATTTGGGATCTTTTTAAAGGCTTTATCCTTTCCTGTTGAAGGTCTTGTTTTTCTATAATTACTCCTTTGGCTAACTGTGCCCCTCAGCCTCTGGACTGACTCCTTTGGTATAAAACTGTTCTCACTACGTGGTTGTTATTTGGCCTATGCACAGTTTGAACCTTTGCTCTCAAGAATGAGATCTCAATTACCTAAATATATTGAAGATAACACCTCTTTGGGGGACCCCCGCCAATTTTATGTTTAAAAATCATGGTCCACCGCTCCAGGCATATTTCTAACTAAATGGCTGATTTGAACAAAAAATAATTTGGAATACCAATGGTCAGTATGGGGAACTTTTAAAATCCCCAACCTTACTGTTCTTAAAACCAAATTGGACATATATTAGCTCTGAAATTTGCAAAACTGACTGGAATACATATTTCAATTGATATTTTGAGGTTTCCAAACACTGACAGGAGTCTAAAATTACCCGTTTGCAAAATAAAAATGTCAGATTAACTGAAGTAAACAAACAATTGTAAAGGACAAATTGGCTTCCAAAGCCTCATAATCCTTCCTTTGGACCATCTTTTCCTTCTCCCTTGATACTTTTTTTTCAGGCTCCACGTCAGATGCCATCTTTCTCCTCCTCTGAATTTATCAGTACCTGTCCTTTTAAAGTTAAGTCTTCTGAGGACTCTAACAAACCCCAAGTTTTGTATGTTCCTCAGACTAAGACCAAATTGCAATCACAGTTAAAGAATGTCCTAAAGTAATAGAGCACACCCAGCTTTGTTGAAGAATTTAACATAGTTGTTCAAATTTATCAACTTGGTTTCTTAGATTTATATCAATTAGTTTACAAGCTTGTTGGTGAGGGTCAAACCAAACACTGGATGAAGCTTTCCCAGGAGGAACATTCTGAAAGGGATTAATTGGCTTGGAGAATCCATTCCAGATTGGGAATGGATCTCTCTGTCCTTATTGACACCACAGTCCACTTGCAGTGCTTAACCCCATTGCTATAAAGCAGCCCTTGCCCCAGACTACTAAACTAGTTCAAAATGTGGGGATCACTAATAAAACTCAACAGGTTCCTGTCTATAAATCTATCATTTGTTGTTTAGGCCCTTTGAGACATCATCCTTTTCTCCTTAGTTCCTCTGTCCTTATTCATTTATTAGGCTGAGACTTCCTAGAAAAGTATCATGCCAGAATTTCTTCCTCCCAAAACAGTTCTACAATTTGTCAGTAGCCATCAAAGTATCCAATCAGGTGAATTAAATGATCCTTCAAAATCTCTTATTTGCTCCATTTCTGATGACACTATAGCTGAATCTAGGAGCATGGATCATTTGTCCTGACTGGATCAGCTGCCATTCTCTTTATGGGCAAAATCTTCAACTGATATTGGCAGAATCCACAGTGTACCTCTTATTAAGACTGAAATAGATCCCTCAAAACTTTTTCCCAGAATCAATCAATACCCCATAAGATAAGAACCCCTTCAAGGTATAAAGCTCAACAACAGACCTCAGAAAGGAAAAAACAGGATGGTAAATCCAACAATATTGGGTTTGATAAAATGGGAAAGCTCTGTTTTGGGCCAAATAACAACCCAGTCCTACCAGAGATTCTAAAATCCCCACTTCTAACTATTGTACATGCATTAAACAACTGATATGCTTACAAAATAAGAATATTTATGAATCAATATTATTTGGGAAATCCACAAAAAGTGCCTATCTCACTTGTTTAAAACACAACACAGGAAAGTCTATTTGCACTGCTCCTGGACATTCTAAATTTCCTAATGGACTACTCAAGTTCTGACAAATGGATTTCAAACAGCTTCCACTATCTCATGGATATAAATGTGTTTTAGTCATGTTTTGCAAGTTTTCTCACTGGACTGAAGCTTTCTTTGTAGATAAGCTACTGCCTCTTATGTGATTAAGGTACTTTAGAAAAAAATATCTCCACTTAGGAAACCCTTCTCAAACTGCACAGTGATCAGGAAATGGATTTTAGTAGTCAAATACTTCAACAAATCTGTGTTGTTTGGTTGGTCTTACGACACTTTTATTGTGCTTACTTACCTCACTCCTCTAATTTAGTGGAACACTAATGGCATTATTAAGACTCAATTGACAAAATTTGTAGAAACCCACCAGATGTACTAGCCAAAAGTACTGCCACTTAAACTTTTAAATCTCAGGTCCACCCCCTTTGGAATTCATAAACTCTCACCCTTTAAGATAATTGTAAGATGTCACACGTACTTGGCTCCTGCTTCTTTCAATCCACAGTTGATTAAAGAGACATGCTCCTATAGCGCAAAGGCCTAACTGCTTCTATTAAAAATAACCATGTTTTGACAGAGCAATCATTTCACAGTGCACATGCGAGAGAAAAGAGTGCATCATACTTTGCAACCTGAAGACTTCATCTATGGGAAAACACACCTCCAGAAAGTTTCTCTTCAACCTCACTGAAAAGACTACTATCAGGTACTGACAACCAGCCCTTATGTCACAAAATCCCAGCAAACAGACTCTTGGATTGACACATCTAAAACAAGCACCTAACCCTGACTGGACTTGCACACAATCTGATGACTTGAAATTAAAGATTTCTTGGCATTAAAGCACTGACATCTGATGAGACAGTTTCACTAAGATATATGGACGAAGACATCTTGAAAAACATGTATACCTTATTTTCATTGTTGCTTCTTCCTTCTCTTTCTTTGAAAGACAATTTCCTCATCCATATTTCCAATCCTTTGAAAAATGGGGAAAACACTTTTTGATTACGACCTTTCAGAAACAGTCTCAACATGATCCCTGACAAATTAATCTTTCAATTTGCTTTTGCAAAGAGTCCAAAGATTAAAATTCACAGAAGTCTGTATATCTAGATTGTCTTTATATCTAGATTGTATATCTACATCTGAATATCTAGAAGTCTTTATATCTAGATTGTTCATTGACTCTTATACAAAACGTTATAGTCTCTGAATTTGTTGCCTATAGGCTATATTATTGATAAAGTATTTTGTTCCAAACAGTTTCTTTTGAGACAATACTGTTTAATTACTTCATGTGTTATTCCTGTGTTATATCTTCCCAAATCACTTGTTTAATTCTTTCTGTCCTGAGTAT
This sequence comes from Rhinolophus hipposideros, assembly GCF_964194185.1. Classification (NCBI taxonomy): domain Eukaryota; kingdom Metazoa; phylum Chordata; class Mammalia; order Chiroptera; family Rhinolophidae; genus Rhinolophus; species Rhinolophus hipposideros. Next base: position 84,379,653 of record NC_138050.1, on the reverse strand, counting down.
GCATTTTCCATATTCTCTATTCCAAGATACAGACTTTGAATGAGAAGTACCTAAAAGTTCTCACTTCTACCACTCCTTCTCACTCAAATGTGACCACAATGGCTTTCTAAATCCATGCATTTTCACTCTGATGTGGAATATGACACCAAGCAATGATCTTCTCTAGCACGGAGGGACAAAGGCCACTGAACTGGAACACAACTCACTCTTGGTCAACAGTGCTTTTAGAGAAAGATCTTGATCAAAAGGTGGAAATGTTAAAAAATTAGTAAACAGAAACTTTAGCTAAAATGAAGTAGGGGTTCCAGAAGTGATAGCTGAATTCCCTATGTCAACAAAGAAGCACAAAAGGAACAACTTTTTGTTTGTAATAGCCTACCTAACTTGATATTTCTCTGTAAAAGAGTTTCATCTCCTTTGGGTCAGTGGACTTGCACACAGCACACCACGGTTGCATGTTGTGGATTGTAATTCTTTCTTGTTCCTGAATAAACACATATTGCTGGAGAAATACTTGACGGACTTTTTGTTTGAGGTCAATAGGTGTTTTCTATTTTTCCCACATAGCCTGTAGTCAATATATTCTCAATAGATAAATTTACATCCAATCTAGCAAACATGACATAACATATGGAGTAAAATATATTTTGTAATAATATCATCAGGGTAAATAAATGTCTTGTATGCATTTCTTTCCACAGAATTCACCTGTTTTTCTAAAGCTGTCTTTTCATAGCTAAGAAAGGAATAAATGCTGACACTGCATCAATTTTAGACTATTTTCTTATTATTTCTTATATTGGAATTAAAATATCCAAAAATAAGTTTTCCTTTCATGAAAGAAAAAAACAAAAACGAAAAACTATTGAGAAGTCAGTGGGGTGATGTCACAAAAATGGCGGCATGAGGTGAGCCTCCTGAAATCTCCCCTGGAATTTACGACAAATTAAACAACTATAACTCCACAAAGTACTCCGTGTGAAGCAGAGAGGAAAGACTAAGAGGCACACTACTGAAATCACCTAAAGGTGGGCAAATTGTACAAGTCGGGGAGGAGGGAAGAGAGAAGTGTGCAGACGGGGCCACGTAGGTGAGGGCACAGACCTAGCTCAGTGCTCAGAGCTTGCTGCATCCCAGAAGTACCGCAACTGCAGGAGAGGGAAGAACTCGAACTGCTAGGTCTCTGCTTATGGCCCACAGGACTGAGGGGACAGCATAAAACACGGCTGAACCCAATGCTCACGGCAGAGACCTTGGAGCAAAGACTGAAGGAAGAAGGCTGAAAACAGTGGTTTAAGCCCTAACTGCCACAGAAAACGAAAGCCTTAGGCACTGAGCATAGCCGGCCTTTTCCTATGCTCCCAGGGCTTCCCCTGCCCCCACCTGCCCAGTGCTAGAAATGGAACAGTAGCAGTCCAAAAGAACAGGATATTTGAAGTTCTGAGAACTGTGGTCCGCAGACTCGGACTCACAGCCCATCTAATTCTGGCAAACGGGAGGGAGCTGTGGAAGCAGGAATGACTATGATGGTTGTCGCTGCCATTGCTCTGGACCACCTCTCACAACCTACCCCACCCTGTCCCTACCTATCTGGGCAGATCCCTGCAGGAATAAACAGAGCTGCTGAAACAAATGGGCTCTGAATGTGGTGCAGGAAGAGCTTTGGAATTTCAAAGCTCTCCATATCCGTTCACGGAGGCGGCACCGTATGACCCAGACAAACTGTTCACAGAGGAGAAGCCCACCTTCCAGGGAATCCCTCCATTGTGTGAGAAGATGACATAGTGCAAAGAAAACATAACACTACAGTGTGAGAGAGAAAAAAAAGCTGAAGTAGGAGAGAAAATAAAACATTCTACTAACACCTACTTGAAAAGAAAGGAAGACCTCTTTCTATCAACCTGTTGTAGAACAACTATTATAGATGTCTAGGAAGAGAAATAATAAATCATTAATTGTCATGAATAGCCAAAGCAACAAGACAGCTCAGAAATAAAATGAAAAGTCTCCAGAAAATGAACTTAAAGATATGGAAATATGTGACTCAAATGGCAGAGAATTCAAGACTGCAGTTCTTAAAAAACTCAACAAGATGCAAGCAAACACAGACAGGCGGTTTAATGAACTCAGAAACACAATCAAAGAACAAAATGAACATTTTATCAAAGAGATTGAAATTAAAAAAACAAACAAATAGAATTTCTAGAGATTAAGAACTCGATAAAAAAAATGAAGAATGAAATAGACCAGCTTAGGTAGTAGAGTTGACCAGATGGAGGAAAGAATCAGTGACATCAAAGATAGAAATCTGGAAATGACATGAATGGAAGAAGAAAGAGACTTGAGACTTAAAAGAAATGAAAGAACTCTACATGAACTTTCTGATTTCATCAGAAAGAGCAATATAAAAATAACATGCATACCAGAAGGAGAAGAAAAACAGAAGAGAACAGAGAGTATATTTAAACAAATAGTCAATGAGAACTTCCCAAACTTGTGGAAAGAACTGGATCCTTGAATCCAAGAAGCAAATAGAATACCTGATTACGTCAACCCCAAAATGATAAAGGGGACTATATAACAAGAAGACATAACAGTCATCAATATTTATGCCCCCAATCAGGGAGCACCAAAATATACCAAGCAAATAATAACAGAACTAAAGGGAGAAATTGACCAAAACACAATTATACTAGGGGAACTAAATACATCATTGACAACTATAGATAGATCATCAAACCAGAAAAAAAATAAAGAAGTAGCAGCCCTAAATGACAATTTGATGAAATGGACATAATTGACATTTATAGAGCACTTCATTAGACTATACATTTTTTTTTCTTGTGTACATGGAACATTCTCAAGGATAGATTATATACTGGGATATAAAACTAGCCTCAGCAAATTTAAGAAGATTGAAATCACACCAAGCATATTCTCTGATCACAAGCCTTTGAAATTGGATATCAACTGCTAAAAAGAAAGCAGGAAAAACCACAATTATGGAGATTAAACAACATACTGTTAAAGAACGACCAGTTCAAAGAAGACATAAGAGGAGAAATCAAAAACTACATAGAAACAAATAAGAATGAAAATACATTATACCAAAATTTGGGGGATGCAGCGAAAGCAGTTTTAAGAGGGAAATTTATATCATTACAGGCCTATCTCAAGAAACAACAAAAATCCCAGGTAAGTAACCTAAAGATACACCTTAAAAAAACTAGAGAAAGAAGAACAAATGAAACCCACAGTCAGCAGAAGAAAGGAAATAACAAAAATCAGAGCAGAACTAAATGAAACAGAGTACAAAAAGACAATAGAAAAAAATTAATGTGACAAAGAGCTGGTTCTTTGAAAAGATTAACAAAATTGACAAACCCTTAGCTAGACTCACTAAGATAAAAAGAGAAAAGACACTAATAAACAAAATCAGAAATGAAAGAGGGGCAGTTATCACAGATGCCACAGAAATACAAAGAATCATCCAAGAATACTATGAAGGACTATAAGCCACCAAATTCAATAACCTACAAGAAACTAACAAGTTCTTAGAAATATATAACCTTTCTAGGCTGAATCATGAAGAATTGGAAAGTCTAAATACACTGACCACCAGTAAGAAAATTGAATCAGTCATCGGGAATCCTCCCAAAAGCAAAAGTCCAGGACCAGATGGCTTCACTAGTGAATTCTACCAAACCTTTAAAGAGGATCTAATACATGTACTACTCAAACTCTTCCAAAAAACTGAAGAAGAGACAATACTCTCTAACTCATTTTATGATGCCATCATTACCCTGATACCAAATCCTGGTAACGATAACACAAAAACAGAAAACTACAGACCAATATCTTTGATAAATACAGATGCAAAACTCTCAACCAGTTTGTAGCAAATTGAATGCAACAATACATTAAAAAGATTAGTCATCGTGACCAGGTGTGGTTCATCCCAGGGGCACAAGGACAGTTCAGCATACGCAAATGCATCAATGTGATACACCAGATAAACAAAATAAAGAACAAAAATCATATGATTATTTCAATTGATGCAGAAAAAGCATTTGACAAAATACAACATCCATTTATGATTACAACAATAAAATAGGTATAGAAGGAAAATACTTTAACATAATAAAGGCCGTATATAACAAACCCTCGGCTTGTATCATAATTAACAGTGAAAAACAAAAGCCATTCGCTCTATGTTCACAAACATAAAAGGTCTGTCTCCTATAACCTCTGCTTTTCAACATAGTGTTGGAAGTCCTTGCCAGAGCAATCAGGAAAGACAAAGAAATAAAAGGCATCCGAATTGGAATGAAGAAGTTAAACTGTCACTCTTTGCAGATGACATGATGCTATATATGGAAAACCATAACGAATTCACCAAAAAAGCTATTAGAATAAATGAAAACAGTGAAATTGTAAGCTACAAAATCAACGTAGAAAAGTCCATTGCATTCCTATATACTAACAATGAAATCTCAGAAAAAGAGATTTAAAAAATTCCTTTTGCAGTTGCAACAAAAAGAATAAAATACCTAGGAATAAACTTAACCAAGGATGTGAAAGAACTATATGCTAAAAACTATAAGACATTTGTAAAGAAATTGAAGAAAACACAAAGAAATGGAAAAACATTCCATGCTCATGGATTGGAAGAATCAATATAGTTAAAATGGTCATATTACCCAAAGCAATATACAAATATAATACAATCCCCATCAAAATCCCAATGGCACTTTTTAAAGAAATAGAACCAAAAAAATCATCAGATTTGTTTGGAACCACAAAAGACCCCAATAGCCAAAACAATCCTAAGAAAAAAAAAAAAAAACAATGCTGGAGGTATCACACTCTCTGACTTTAGCTTGTACTACAGGGCAACAATAATCAAAACAGCATGGTATTGGCAAAAAAACAGATACATAAAATAATGGAACAGAATTGAGAACCTAGAAATAAAACCACATAAATATGGACAGATAATTTTTGACAAAGAAGCAAAAACATACAATAGAGAAAAGAGAGCTTCTTCAATAAATGGTGCTGGCAGAACTGGAAAGCCACATGCAAAAGAATGAAACTGGATGCTATCTGTCACCATGTACCAAAATTAATTCAAAATGGATCAAAGACTTAAGCATAAGACCTGACACAATAAACTGTATAGAAGAAAACATAGGTACTAAACTTATGGACCTTGGGTTCAAAGAGCATTTTATGATTTTGACTCCAGAGGCAATGGAAGTAAACGCTAAAATAAATGAATGGGACTATATGAAACTTAAAAGCTTCTGCACAGCAGAAGAAACCATCTGCAAAATAAAGAGGCAACCTACTGAATGGGAGAAAATTTTTGCAAACAGTGCCTCCAATAAGGGGCTAATATCCAAAATATGCAAGGAACTCATATAACTCAACAACTGAAAAACAAACAACCCAACAGAAGAATGGACAGAGGACCTGAAGGGACATTTTTCCAAAAAAGACATACAAATAGCTAATAGACATGTGAAAAAATGCTCAACATAATTAATCATCAGAGAAATGCAAAAAAAGAAACCACAATGAGATATCACCTCACCCCAGTTAGAATGGCTATCATCAACAAGACAAATAATAACAAGTGTTGGAGAGGCTGTGGAGAAAAAGGAACCCTCATACACTGTTGGTGGGAATGCAGATTGGTGCAGCTGCTATGGAAGGCAGTGTGGAGGTTGCTCAAAAAATTACAAATAGAATTACCATATGACCCAGCAATCGCTCTCCTGGGTATCTACCCAAAGAATTTGAAATCATTTATACATAAAGATACGTGTGCTCCAATGTTCATTGCAGCTTTGTTTACGGTGGCCAAGACATGGAAACAACCAAAATGTCCTTCGATAGATGAACGGATAAAGAAGTGGTATATATACACAATGGAATACTACTCAGCAGTAAGAAAAGATGAAATAGGACCATTTGTGACAACATGGGTGGATCTTGAGATTATAATGCTTAGCGAAATAAGTCAGACAGAAAAAATAGAGAATCATGATTTCACTGATATGTAGTATATAAACCAAAAACAACAAAAGAACAAGAAAACAAATGAGAAACAAAAACTCAGACACAGACAATAGTTTAGTGGTTACCAGAGGATAAGAGGGAAGGGGATGGTATATGAGGGTAAAAGGGATCAAATATATGGTGATGGAAGGAGAACTGACTCTGGGTGGTGAACACACAATGTGATTTATAGAGGATGTAATACAAAATTGTACCCTGAAATCTATGTAACTTTACTAACAATTGTCACCCAATAAACTTTAATTAAAAAAAAAAAATAGAAGAAGTCAGTGAGCACTGTTTTTCCTATTTTAATTAGTAAGAGGAATTTAGACCTATCACTTCACTTCTAGTTTGAAGATGTTTCTGAAGACAGAGCTGTTATTTTTGTGGACTAGAGCTACAAAATTCAATTCATGAACTGCTGTTCTTTCCACATTATTACACTACACATGCCTGTTATTCTCTAGAAGGCTTGTCACTTGTCTGACTATTTAGAAACACTTCGTTTGAGGTCAAAGAAAGAGGGTGCATTTTGATGATTTGTTTTGCCTCCTGTGGCTTCCTCTTTACATTAAAATATATTCTTTCCAAAAATGCCATCATCAAAAGGGCCATTTTCGTGATGAAAATAAGAACAAAATATCTGATGATATAGTTATTGGATTCATCATATTTATAAAGACAATAATTATAACTTTGACATTAATTGCAGCCCATTGGTGGTTTTCTATTCTGCCCCTACCAATAGGCCCTTGCCAATCCAGGCTTCAATTTATTTTGCATTAACTCTGCCTCAAATATAATGATTACCATTTAACTCAGTGGTTACATAATCCTAGTGAAATTTTAATGTGGACATCTTGCATTAACTTTCTTTCCTTTAACAACAACAACAAAAAAAGAAAAAGTGCCCCCTACACAAATGAAACTCAATTTCACGGCACATTATCTCTCTCAATTCTTTCCTCACAGCTTTCATTTTCATTAAAATCACAGACAACCATAAATTAATAATTACTTCAGGTTGACTAAATGCAGGCCAAACTATTTAGCTCTTGCTTTCCTACAGTGGCCCTTCTTGTTCATGCTGGAAAAATGTTAATTTAGATAATGTGGCTTGTCCCTTGTCTTATAATTCTGTTTTGCAGTTTCACTGATCTATAATGGTCTGTTCTTATTAGATAGTATTAACTTTATCTTTTGTTCAATCAAGCTTTACACTTTGCTTTGTGTATAACTATTGCAAACTCTCAGCTGAAATGTGTCATTATCTACATTTCTATTATATTTCAATTCTTCTCAAAATGTGTTCTGTGTTTACTAACTTATTTGGGATTCCAAGCATTCAAAAATGTATTGTCCATTAACTTAGTGTGGCAGAGATACTTAAAAGGAGAATTAAGATATACACATAAAATTCTAACCTTTCATAATTGTGAGAATTTCACATAAGCTATATAATTTTACATTTCAAAAGATTCAGGCAATATTTGTTTCACTTAAAGAAGTAGTAACTAAGAATGCAATGCAACTGCTTCTCTTGTTTCTCTATTTGAGAACTCTGATTAGCCTTAAGTCATTACACTGTTTACTTAAAACCCTACTTCCTTAGACAACTTTTTAAGATATGCATCTATTTTTATAGAGGTTCCAAAGGGAAAGGAGTTACACAATTGTACATTAGTACACTGAGAACAATAAAATACAGGATCTGCCAGCAGAAATGGAAGTTAACAGTTTAGTCTCTGGCAATGTTATTTTTGAGAATGCTTTCACTTTCTTAAGTTTAGGTTAACCTAGCGGTTGATTGGAACTAAATAGAATTTCCTCAGTACTTTAGAATGTATGCTATGTTAATAATGGTTGCAAGTAAGTTAAATAATATGAACAAGTTTAACAAGTTTAAATTAGACTACAGAAAAACAAAAAACTCTGATTAAAATATATATTTATATTTTATTTCAACTTTATTTCAAGCTTTTGGAAAATTGAGTAATTGTTTGAAGATGTGATGGAAAGCTCTTACCTTTAGCCCAAAGTGTAAATCACTTACATCATCCAACACAGTGGTGCTCTCAATGATATCCTTAAATAAACATCCTCACCTGCTACTCTATGAGACAAACATTTCTCGCTAAAATGTTTTTCTTTACTTGGGATTACTGTAATTCAATCTTTATTTCTATCATCTAAATTGAAAACCACAAACTGTGTTGTTGGAAGACATCATATTCATTTCTGCTCATTTATTAAAGAATACAATTTTAAAAACAAACTAAATTAATTTTTAAGGAATATGTCACCACAATTGATTTGTTGGCTAAACTCATTCAATAAGTCTATTTGACTCCACTGAGCTTATGGCAATTTTTAAAATAATAGCCTGAGATGACTTTCTTTAGTGTTAATTCACATAGTAATTGCCACCAAATTATCCAATTTGTACTGATGTTATTAAGTTATAGAGACACATGGCATTTTCATTATTTGATTTTCCAATGAATATTTTCCCTAACTAATGATAAATCATGTAAGCCATGTTTACTAATGATCGTATCCTGAAAATGTCCATGTGTATTGAAGGCATAGTTGCTCTGAACCCACAATCTAAAGAGTCCCAGAGGAGGCATCTGAAATGACTCAAACAATACAATAGTTTGAAATTGATCTGGGAATCTCATTTCCCTCTTTGTACCAAAGCTCAACTCCATTTGCTATAAATATTATGATACTATTCTGCACGTATTAACATCACTCAGTGCTTTAGCTAAAACATAACTTACTTAATAATACAAATTAATTTTACAGGCATTGTACTTTTAACCCCTATATTCTGAAATTTATTTTTGTAATGGGAGCAATGGAAGAATCTAAGTGTATCATGATATTTAAGCTATTAATCTTTTTTATATATTTCAATTTATAAAAAGTGAATTCAATATATTAGAGTTTTATCATTAAAGGCAAGTAGATTAAGAAAATGATGTTATTTTCTGGAATATTAACAGATATATATATATATATATTATATATATATATTATATATATAAATATATATATTTTTTTCCTTTTTGACTCAAGATTTATGTGAAATTTTGAATAAGCCCCTACATTTACATTTTAAATAATCCCCTTCCCTAATATAGAAACATCACTCTCTAATCATTTCTTTTTGAGTCTTTTATGGTCACATTTTTTTTTATATTGTAATATATGACATTTATGTAAATCTTAAAAAAAGAAACAAGGGACATATTTTCCTTAACGTGTTCATTCATTAATTGCCTATGTGAAATTGAATGGATGGACTTTTTTGTTCAGCAGACTTTATACTCCTGACCCATCACGTATCCTTTCTTGATGTTTTGACGGCTACTTATATTTTTGAACCTCAACAATTTACTTCGTAAAAAGAGAGTACACTTACCTCACAAAATTATTTTGAGGATTAGAAAACAAAATATTTTAACATATTTAGTAGAATAAGAACCTATGAATAGTACTTGTTAGTCCTTCCTTTTATTTCACCTTTCAGAACTCACAGCCACATTTATTTTTATTAACTTCAAATAGCAGTTGCTATTTAGAAAATACCTTATATCGTTACAATAAGGAAGGGCTGTTTGTATTTTTTCTCAAGATTACCCTAAGAAAGAAACTGTAGAGTTGTAAGAAACATGGCCTAATGCCAGTCAAGCTGTGGCTAATGTTCATGTTAAGGAGCTAAAGGCAAGCTAATGTTTATGAAAAGGAAGAGCAAGGGTTGAAGGATAGGAGAGTAGGTTAGAAAAGTATTTGATTCCTTGAAATCAAATAATGAGGAGGTCTGTATTGGTCTCCAAGCAATAGAGACTAGCCCTCCCTGGGAATGCTGCTGGAACTCTGATGCCTGTGACTGAGCTGGAGCCACTTGCTTGGCATAGTTTATAGAAGATGAGCCAAACATCAAATATAAACTGAAAAACTTTTTTTCAGGACATTCCTAACAATCTACTGAGATTGGTTTAATGAAGTTGAAGTCTTCCTTCCACCCCGAAACCCCACAAAATAACAGAAAACACATATTATAAAAGAGTAAATCCATACAGGCTCTGAAAATGTAGTGTACTTTCAGTGTTCCATAAATATTGAAAAATTTTGAAGGTTAAAAAATACGAGTATAACTACATAGAAAAACAGAACTGGGGAATACTTGAGCACTAAACACATGCAGGCTGAAATATGACAGAGATAGAAACATTTGCAGAAGACCAGGTCCTGAGTCAATCAGTTGTGTCACTGGCTTTTGAGAGTGAGAATTCAAAGAGTTGCATTTGGAGCAGCTAGGTGGGCCAGACTCTCCTTCTTTCCCTTATTGTCCTCAACATTATTATTAGCAATATTCATAGTCAAATGATAGCAGTAAATCTAGCAGTTGGAGAAAAACGGTGCGACCATGTCTTAGGCACCTATTAATCACCAGAAACGATAATCCGTACATCTACGTTAGAGATAATTCACCCACAATAAGAATTCTGAAAAATTCAGGAAAATCAACCAAAAACAATAGTTAACAAATATCAAAAGTTTATGTGACAGGCACTATGCTAGGTACTTTATACACATTACCTGATTTACTCGGTACAATAATTCATAATGAATATCAGTAGTTACACTTTATTTTAACTGCTGAGAAATTTTCTGCTTGAAAGACTAAACAATAACACTTAGGTCATATAGCTAGCAAGTAAGAGAACTAACTAGCATTTGATCCTAAATAATCTGACCCAGAGTATCTCTTAGCAGACATCTTGATGATATATCAGAATTCTGTATTATCTCAGAATGATTCTAAAAGAAAAAGGGATGGAGATCATGATAGACCATTTACTCTAACATTTACCTCATAATAGTTCCAAAGAACTTTTACCCTATGATCCTGTACTCCCTATTACGAGGTTGGACAATTAAATTTGACAATTTCCACTGTGCGCTTACACGGTTGAAAGTTCGCACACTTAATTGTCCAACCTTCATATTTATCCAAAGGAATCAAAAACTTATGTCCACACAAAACCCTGCACACAGATGTTTATAGCAGCTTTATTCATAATTGTGAATACTTGGAATTAACAAAGAAGTCCTTCAGTATGTGCATGGATAAATAAACTTCGATGGAATAAGCAATGGAATATGATTTGGTGCTACAAAGAAATGAGCTATCAATAACTGAAAAGACTTGGAGTAACCTTACATGCATATTACGAAGTGAAAAAAGCCACTCTGAAAATTCTAAGTACTGTATCATTCTAAGATATTCTGGAAAAGGCAAAATGATGGAGATAGGGAAAACATCAGTGGTTGCCAGTGGTTGGGGTGAGTGGGGAGGAGAGATAAGTAGGTGAAGCACAGATTTTTTAAGGCAGTGAAAATACTCTGTATGGTACTATAATTATGAATATATGTCATAATATATTTGTGCGAAGCCGTAGAATAGACACCACCACCAGATAAACCCAAAGTAGACTATGGACTTTGGGTGATTATGGTGTGTCAATGCAGATATTAATACATCAGTTGTAACACATGTACCACTCTGATAGGAGATGTTAAAAATGGCAGGAGCTATGTATATGTGAGGGCAGGGGCTATACGGAAATCTCTGCACCTTCTGCTCAATTTTGTAATGAACCTAAAACTGCTCTACAAATTAAATAAAAAATCAAAAGTTCCAAAAGGGAATAAAAGAGTAGAAATAAAAGGAAATAATAGAAGAAAATTGTTGAGAGCTGAAACTGTAAGGACTGACTGAAGGATACACTAAGTACTGTACAGGACTAACAGAAAAGGAACACAACTAGACAAACCATGACATTCCAGCATCATATGAATAAAGAAAACATCCTTAAAGTTTGTGAGAGTGATAAAGGCTGCTTTTCTAAAACTCTGAACTCAAAAAAAATAATTTAACAAAGTTACATGAAGCCGTGCTTATAAACCTAAGTTGAATTAATTACTTCAACTGTCACTTATATGTCAAAACAAAAAAGTAAAGATATTTAAGATGAAAAAATACTCAAGGATGATACTCCATACGATATTCTGTCTAAAGATTACAATTCTGCCACTAACTCCAGATGATCTTAAGATGAGTGTTGTTTGAAGGAGGATATGGGTAAAAAGTCTGGGTAGGAAGGTAATGGCAAAGTTTTTGTCTTATTCAAAAGAAAGATATAGATGCTCATTATTTATAGATTGATCAAAACATAATTGTGTTAAATGATTAAAGATAATGAAAGGAAGACTAGAAATATAATATTTTAATATTATTAATATTTTCCCCAAACATGAAGAAAAGATAAAGGAAAAAGAAGGAAGTGATGAATATACAAAACCCTAAAAGTAAATATAAAGAAATGATAGTACAGCATGTTAATAAACTGCCATTTAAGTGCCATCCTAACAAATAAGATCAGGTTAATGCCTTTATTAAAAGGCACAGATTATGAAAAATTGTTAAAAGAAAATTTATGATATGAGAAAATGAAAATCTATATAAGAGATACAAATAAAACAAAATTGCATTCACTATTTCAACATCTTTATATAATTGGTTTGATATATATATATATATGTATATATATATGTATATATATATATGTAAAGAAATGTTTGTAAATACAAAACAATTTTAACACTAGTAATATAAGGCAAAATATGATTCAAGTCAAAATTTTATGGATTGACTTTTATGTTTTATTAAAATTTAAAGGTCACCAATATGTATTTTAAAATACAAAAAGGGAAAAAAGTGAGAAAGGGCCAATGACAAATGCAGAACCTATATAGTGAAAAATATGGCAAATTTCCCTCTACAATTGATATATCAAATAACCAAATACTAAGGTAAAACTAAGTAGAGATGGTAAAACATCAATAATATAATTGTGTTGAACTAATATACGTATTGAATATTTTAATTGTGTCAAAAGAATGCATTTATTAAAAACACATGGAATTGTCACAAAAACTGACCTTTGAGTCTAAAAGTAAATCTCACTAAAGTAATTTTTACAGCATATTTTGTAGGCTATATATCAGATAGTAATATAAGACAATAATTTAAAAAAAAGATAACATTTCTCTACTCCCTAATTCACTCATATTGACAATAGTTTTTATAAGGAATCGTTAAACAAGAATACTGATAAAATTAAAAATAGAAATTATTAAAAATTTTAAGTGTATGATACTAATGGTGTTTCCTATTAAAAAACACCTGTATGATATAGCCAAAGTATCACCTGTAATATGTTAAGATATAAATGCATTAAGGTAAAATTAAGATGAACTGAAAATAACAGAGTCCACCTACATATCCAAAATGTAGAAGAATAACAAGCAAAAACAATTTTAAAAATAGAGGTAAGAACAAGAAATAATAGAGCAGAATGTAATAAGAACATAGTTTTCATTGATATATTGAAAAGTTGGTTCTTTGAAAATTAATTTTTGCAAACCTGAGTTAAGGAAAATTGTAACAGGAAAAAGATAGCATTAAAATTTAAAAGGATGTGTAACAAAGGAGGTTAAAACTTTAAGATAATATCATTTTACACTAACATATTGGAATGACTAAATAAAAATTGCTAAGTAAGAATAATTCAAACAGAGCTCATCAGGACTGCCACAGGCAGACGATTAAGTGACCACCACTTTAAGCAAATATTCTTTAAACATTTATTCAAATTTCATCATCAGGGGAAGTGAAAAATTAGTGAATATTTACCACACACTAGGCATTATGTTAAGTGCCCTATATGGATAATCTAATTTAAGCCTCATTAAAAATAATAATAAACTAAATACTCTATGGGGCATGTACGATTTATCTACCATCACATGGGTAGGCTAAGAGCCCAAGCCAAGATTCAAATCTAAGCTCTCTGGATCTAGAGCTTAGTCTCCATGCTATTCTTCCTTTTATTAGTAAAAACAAAAAAGCCTGCTTTTTTAGGCATGTGACTCATATGTGAGAATCTTGTAGTTTTTTTCTATAGGACTGACCAAAAGCAAACTCCACTATCATCAGAACATAGGTGAGCTATTTAAAATTTATTGATTCCTGTTAGCATAATGGAACAAGGGGTTTATGATGTAGAGTACACAGCATTTCCTTAGAGAAATCTCCAAGTACCTCTTCTAAGATTGTAGTTCTGAGGTCTCTTGACTCTTTTTTCGTCTATAGCCCTTCACCTTCCAAGGAAGCTCCTGGTATCCTCTTATTGAATCCCTAAAAATTTTACTTGAATCTCTCCTTGAATCTCTCCTTACATGTAGCAAAGAGCATTGTGATTTTTCTCAACATTTGTCGTAATATATATAGACACCCCCGTCTACTCAGTAATATTGTCTTAACACATTGCGAAAGTCATTGTGCCAAGTATAAAAAGTTTGTTTGCTATCAGAAAAAACAATTACCTCTTAGCAAAATCCACACTTCTTTGAAGGCATTGTGTTTGACATGAATAAATTAGAACTAAAATGTCTATTGCATGCACTGACTAGGAATATAACAAATTTGAATTGTATAAGATGGATAAGGAGTCACTCTTGGAAAATGGAGTAAACAGCACCATAGCTGTATTCATTTTAGTGATGTTGTATCACCATATAGAGTAATCACCTCACCTGGAAATCCCTCTTACTGTTATCCTGTCTTTGTGTCTTGGTCATTTTTGCTTATCAAGATAACAGTAAAATACGGACTTACAAACAAGGATAACTATAAATCTTCAACTATGTATACTTGTTAAATAAAATATTTATATTAAAACAAGTTATTTTTCATAACTGAGAGAGTATAATATAAACATTAAAAAAACATTAACAGTACAAAACCCAGATGCAGGCTGCTTGGTGTGAACCTTGGCTTAGCCATTCATTGTCTATGTAACCAGAGAGAGTGATTCCTTAGCCCGTCAGAGCTCCAGGTTTCTCCTCTATAAATGGAAAATGATAGCCCTACTTGAAAGGAATGTTGTTGAGGTTAAATGAGATAATATGTAATAGTATTTAAGCATAAAAAAATAAGAAGCTACAATTATTTTTTCTGCTTTTTGAATCCTACTTATATGTATTAATAATATGTATGAATACAGCTTTTCATTTTCTTTTTCATTGAACATTTTTATTTTCTGAAATTCTAAAGTTGTGTTCCTTAATTTTTTTCATTTTTTTAAAATTTGGTTTTACTGTTTCCTCTGCACTTGATTCATGGGTGTTTCCATCCACTTTGAGAGTTTCAATAAAACTTTGTCTGCAGTTACCTCCTATATTGAAATGCTTTGGGCCTCCCTAGATTTTCAGCCAATTCCTCCCAAAATATCCATGTCTTAATAAACAGATACATATAGGTACACTATCCTTACCTCAAACTGAATGCGCCTAATAC
Organism: Rhinolophus hipposideros; assembly: GCF_964194185.1. Lineage (NCBI taxonomy): Eukaryota > Metazoa > Chordata > Mammalia > Chiroptera > Rhinolophidae > Rhinolophus > Rhinolophus hipposideros. The sequence continues at coordinate 84,364,154 of NC_138050.1, read as the reverse complement.
TAAAAATGTATGTTCTCAAAACAATTTATCTTGTTTTCCATCAAGGGTAACTTTTCTATCTCAATTATAACAGCCCAAACTTTATTATTAGATTAATGCCTCTCTCTCTTCCATCTATAAAATATACTTATCAGGTTTGAAAAGCCCATAGATTCTCCTCCAATATTTCTTACATTTGTCTGCTTGTTAATAACATCTTGCCTAAACTCTTACAATAGTTTTCTACCCTGACTCGTTCCTTCCAGTTGCTTTCTCTTCCATGTTATATTCTACATAAGGCATTATGATTTATCTTGATAAACCACAACTTCAGTCTTCCTCTAAATGAAATACAGTGAATCAAACAAGTGTTTTTTCCCTTTTTCTCAATTCTTGTAGCATTTTATTTGCAACTCTAATGGTAAGCATCCCTAAAATATTGTTTGAGGCTTCATAGTGTTTTCCCAGACATCAAACAGGTGTTTGAATACTGAATCAATTTTGGAAATTTATTAAGCCTGTTTGAATCTGTACTCCATTAGCATAAAAACTTTAAAGTACAGAAAATAGGACCAGGCAGATAGTAAGTTCTCAATAAATATTAATTTTCTTATACAACCACTAGTGAGGAATATCATTCTCTTAATTTTAAATACACTTTTGTAAAATTATAACTCTCTTGAGCATAACAATTCTAATTCTGATATTCCTATATATCACTTATCTTTGTACTCTCTCTACAGTCCTTGCATAGAGTCAGCATGTAATAATATCACATTCAATTATTTTGATTAATAATAAAAAAATCATTATAATAGTTAATGTTATAAATTTAGATGATTTCTTAAACATTCGGTATTTTTCACCAGGTGTTCATTGAACTTAATTCAAACTCTGATTTTGACCTGTATTAATGACATGAGAGGTTAGGAATGCCTGACCTGTAAGTTCTGAGGTTAACATTGTACATGAGAACTACTGGTCATGAAAAAGTGCATGATTTTTCTTGAAAACAATTCCAGGAAATATACTGCTATATAGATTGGGTTATATCCATCCAGAATAGTATTGAATGTCTGCTATAGCCATTGCTTCCTCCAAATTTAGATTATGAGTAATAGAGTCATACAAAGTTTACTAACAGGAAAAAGTAATTGTTTAGACAATGTTCTCCTCATTGTATTGAAATATTTCATGCATAGTCACCATGGAGATGGAATAAAAAAAGGTTAGTTAGGAAAGCATCCTTCAAAATGTTAGAATATACAAGAATAATTTTGCAATAGCACTATAATTTAGTATCAAAATATTTTACACAGCAAACATTGTATTATTCTACTTTTCTATTGTCTATTTTGTGTAGTGGTATATGCTTTTGGAGCTATGAAGCATAATAATATTTCAAAGAAATATTAAGAAGTTACATAGATCTGAAGAAAGTGCAACAATGGTCAGGTAGGTAAATATCTTATTAAATGGAAGAACCATTTAATGTGCTTTTATCACTGTTATTTTTTTCTATGAATTTATTTTTTAATTCTAGAGAATAAACTTTAAGTAAGTAAAGCTGAAGGAACATATTAGGCATATCAAATCAGCATTGAAATGAATTAATGAGGGATTTTAAATAGAGGCACAATGTCACCATTTTATCAATCACAGACATCAGAAACTAGTGATACCCTAGAAATAGATTTCCTCTTTCCACACTCTCCTTGAAAAGTGGGTATAATGTAAGTTATATGTATGTTAGGTTTAAAGTAAGTGAAATTTATGTTAAATTTCCCCATGATTTTCTTTTCTACTATCCAAATATTCCAAAGTCCTCTGTTCTCACTAAAGCCCAGTAAATACACTTGGCAAAGTATATGTTAAAATGTAAACCAAAATGTAGCATGATGAATAAATCATTAATGATAAAATAAAGAATTACTGAAAGAGTTCTAGTGGTGACCAAGATGGAATAAGCTCATTACAGCTTATCATTCCCTGTGATTAAAACAAACAAACAAACAAACAAACAAAAAAACTGGACAGAATACAAGAATGACTACATTTACTCTGGAAAGTCAATACTAGTAGATGAATTGGGAGGGAAGTCAAACTTGAAGAAGAAAGAAAAGGCCATGACTTTATGTTTTTGTTTTTGTTTTTAATTTTTTTTTCCTTCCTCCTTTATCTCTTGGCTTTTACCTGAAAGTGAAAATTGAGGTGAACAATAAAATTACGAAGAAAAAAATCTGTTTTTCAAGGCAGAAGACAGGACAAAAGGACCTCTGTTAGCTGATGAGTAAATTAGGAGAAGCTTTTTTTTTTTTCCTATTTCACCCCTGCTCTGAGGAAGCTCCAGTCGTGACACTGCTCTGCTCCCGTGACAGGTTATCTACAAATGTCAGTGGGGAAAAAATCCCTGTGTGTAGAGTAATCATGAAAGGGACTTCAACGGTCCAAAGAATGTGAGGTGGATCACCATTATTTTCTCTCTCAGCTTCGCCTGAGAATGGCCACAGTATTGCAAAACTGCACAACGGCTAAAAAGGCTAAACTAGGAGAGAAACTCTGGCTTCCAAATCAGAAGACTGGGAAAACGGGCCCCAGGGAAGCAGAGTGACTGGGAAATTGCAGAGATGAGAGACGAAGGGGATGTCCAAATACTGTATCTGAACTGACAAAAACCCAGGCTCACTCCAATCTGTGCAAGAGACATCACTAAGCATGATAAAAGCTTTGAGAACTGAATTACTATTTACACCAACACCTAAGTCCTAGACAAATCCCTAAGTGAACAGGCACAAGGAAACTCAAACAGCACATAGAGACTTTGAAACCTGAACTAACTTTGGAAGCACCACCTACAGAAGGCAAATGAAAACTTTTGATGTGAACCTAACCATGCCAATGGCCTACTAAAATAAACAGGAAAAAAATGTACAGTAAATCTTCAAAGAATTTTAACAGAACTCCGATTTTTACAATGTAATATTCACAATGCCCAGGATATAATCCAAAATCACTTTACACTGAAAGAACTGGGAAAATCTGGCCAACATCATGAGAAAAAGAATAAAAATGCCAATCCCAAAATGACTCAGATATTTAAATTACCAGACAAAGATTTAAAGTAATTTATCACCATGACCTGTAAGCTGAAGTTGATAAATCTTAATATTAATAGAAAGAAATGTGCAGCAGAGAAATAGAAATTAAAGAGTCATGTGCCAAATAGAAATGATATAACTGAAAAACATAATATATGAGATAAAAGTTTCACTGCATGGGCTGAAAAGTAGACACGGGAATGAAATAGGAAAAACTCAGTGAAATTAAAGATAGATCAATAGAAATTTACCAGTTTCAACAATAGAAGGGAAAAAAAAGATTGAACAAAAGTAAGCAGAGCTTAGGCATCTGTGGGACAGTATCAGAAAGTCAAATAATTATTTCATTAGCATTCCAGAAAGAGAAGTCAAAGTGATTGGTGCAGAATAAGAAAATGTTTGAAGAAACAATGGTCTGAAAACTATCTTCCAAAATTTTAACAGTTTGACCCTTCTTTTTATTTCAGGTAAATATCTGTCACCCAACGTCTAGTCTTTTATTGGTAATGGAACTCAACTATTGTATCTGGCTAAAGTGAAGACATCCATTCTGAGCTTCATTTGCACCAGATGTGGCTGTGTGACCATGTGCTGGCCAATGGGGTGTAAATAGACATGATTTGTGTTACTAATCCAGGTGATGTCTTCAATGAAATGGCATGTGTTCCCTTTCTCCTTTTCTCTTCCTCTCTGTCTGAAATGTGAACCTTTTAGATCTAATATTGAATGCTAATCAACATGAGGATGAAAACAATATCCTGGGGGTAAGGGAATGGAGAAGAGCCAAACTATAGAAGAGAAATTGACCACACCAACATGGAGTGGTAATCCAAGGACTGTTACATGACAGATAAAACATTGTTTAAACTATTATCATCCAGTTCAGACTTTGTTGTAGGAAATTTACATTTATCCCAACTAACATAGGATTTTAGCTCAATTACAATTCAGACATTCCCTCAGCACACTTCAAAAATAGCCCCTCCCAGACACTTTCCATCACATGATTTTACTTTGCCTATCACTATCTCAATTATTTTTTAATGTGTTGATCTGGAGATTATTTTATCTGTATAGTATGTAGATATTACCAAGCATGCATTTATGCATTTCTTTTACTATTTCTAAAATACTGAAGAGTGAGTGAATCAGTATGAAGATTTTATTTCCATGGAATTAATTTCTTGGTTTTCTATCAAATCCAAAGAAATATGGAAAATATCAAAGATTAAATATTATTCAGTTATCTTATTAATTACTTAATTAACTTAACACACTTTAAAACTAAATGTACAATACTTAATGTAAATGTTGAAATTTGTTAAAAATAAATGCATGAGATAAAAACAAAAAGACACAATATTAAACACTGAGAAGAGTGGGCTAAGTATTTGCATTCACCATTTCTTCAAAGCATAATGGACAACAGCTCATATTTTATTTAGTTATCCAACAGATGGAAGAAAATCAGTGTCACTAATTGAGAGGTGGGAGATATTCCAAATTTAACAACAGAAAATATAAGCTGTCCATTCCATCTTTCCTAAATTGCAACAAAACAAACAAATAAACAAACAAAAAACAACAAAACGAAAAAAAGAATACATCAAACCTGTGTTTTATGAAACAGTAACTTAAATGTGTGTATTCTGGTATACATTAACAATTTGAAGAGTCATTGTGCATGATAAAAATTGATTGAGCTACTGGTTTTTTGTACTTCATTTCAATACAGCTTTTATCTATCTTTTAAATTTTATTTTAATTTTAAAATTCAATAAAGACAGTGATTTTAACTTTTTTTCATTACTGATGCTTTTTTAGTTGCTTTTTTAAATCTGTTTTTCTTCCACCCACCCACCCAGAGGTAACTATACATTGGTTTGGCTGAATTAACAGTTTTACATGATAAATTACTTGCTAATTCTAAACCTACTTCTTTATCTCCAACACACAAAAGTATAGAAGAATGTAATTCTGTCAGAGCAATCATATTTTATAGGTAATCTAGAATTTTTCCTCATGTCAAAATTATCTTTTTAAAGTTGGTATTTTAATTACTATTAGTAACAAATAAAAGTGAGTCTCTTTACATAAAAGTGTAACACCACTATATTGAGATACCAATTTAGCACTAATAAAGTAACAGTGCATTCCCCAATAGAGTATTTTTTTTTTTTATAATTTTCATGGGTGCGAGGAAGAAGCTGGCAGTGAAAAATAGATACTTGTCCCTATTACGACTTAATTTGGCTGCATGAAATGAAACCCAGACAATGTTGGACCAACAAATAATGCTAGCTGTTTCTCACAAGACAATTACAGAGGTTGGTGTCCAAGAAAGTTTAATTAATTTAATTGTGTCAACTACATTCATACTTCCATCTTTCTGATTTTCTTTTCTTGTGTGGTAATATTTATTCTCATTTTGTTTCCTCAAAGTGTAGCTTAAGCCATTGCAAACATATGGTTGCTCAATATTCAAGACATCATGACAGTATTTAAGTAAGAAGATAAGTGTGCAAGAAAAAGGGGGCAAGATATTTTTCTAGAAATTTAACAGATAACCAGTTCTATCTTTACAGAAAGCTAGGAAATGTGATTATGTGACTGGTTACATTATACATAAAACAACACTGAGACTTGATTTTTAATGAAGAAAATAGTGAAGAAAAATTGCATATTATCTAGTCAACTGTCATGACTATATTATTTCAAAAGTCTTTACCCCGCAAGAAATAAGGCTGTGGGAAATCATGTAATTTGGGGAACACACTCATCCACTTACAAAGTCCTCTTCCTCTGAAACACCATACTAAAAATCAAAAGCCTACATTCTAGTGCCACATTGTCTCCAATGTTCACTGAATGTATAAAGATGGCTTCCATATTGCTTAGGGAAGTCATTCCATGATCAAGAAATTTTAAACATTAAACATAAGATTACACAACCAGACATGAGGACCTATTTTAAAGCGACATCAATTAAGACAGTTTGGTACTGTACCAGAATACATAAATAGACCAGTGTAACAGAATAAATAGCATAGAAATAGATCCACACGTTTATGGTCACTTGATTTAATTCAGATGTGAAAATGTACTGTTATGAAGAAATAATGGACTTTTTAATAAATGGGACTCTCTTGATTAGACAGCCAAACTGAAAAAAAAAAAAAAAAGATGAATCTTGACCTCACATCATTCATAAAAGTCAATCCCAGATGGTCTGTACTTGAACGGAAAAGATAACACAATAAAGTAATAAAAATAATATATCTCCATGTCCAACGACATATGTTTTATAGTATTAATTTAAATAAAATTTAATTGTAGCTTTTTAACTATGGAAATCATCACATTAGTAAGAGTAAAAATTGAAATGTTGCATACCTGTATAGAAGTATAGAATTGACCCAATTATAGACACAGAAGTTATTTTAGCTATGAAAACAAAAATTAATCTCATTCAAAGAAGCCAAAAAGGAAAGTTTGAACCATAAAACCTCTAATCTTGTATGCAGTGTACGAGGTTGATAGCAAGGGATTTCCAAAATAAAATATGGTATTCTTGAGGAATACATGAAGACATGCATACATACATATAGCCTATTTTGGGTTGTTGTGATTACTACTGGTGGATGTCAATAGTATGCTGTGCTTATAAAAAAAGTGCTTAAAGGATTCTTTCTTCTTTTATTCTCTTTCTTCTTAAAATTTTCAAATAGTACGTGAAATTTTGTGTAAGATTAAGCTACAAAAATGTTTGGTTCTAGTGCACTTTTGTAGTTAGCTATTTTTAAATGTCTCCATTTCCTCTTGAGGTTTTTTTTTTTTTGTCTGTTTGTTTTGTTTTTTTAATCTTTTTGGAACTAAGTTTAAAATTTATAGTTTTTACTATATTTGTTTGAAAAACAAATCATGTATTTCATAGAACTAAATAGAACTCTTATATTTACTTACCTGGACTTAAGTTAAAAGATCTCTTAAATTTAGTAACAATTATTTCATTTACTATTCTCTACATTTGTCAATAAACTATTAAATGGCATATGAATTTTTGATTATTAGTTGTTTCTTTTATTTTTCTAAAATGATAGATTTATTAATATCTTACGAGAAAACTTAGAGTTCACATTAGAGAACTTCTAAAAATTCGAAGGGGCCATTTCATTCAATGTACTCATAATGAAGAAACACTGAAAAACTAAATGCATAAATGATTTATTAAGAATTATATAACTGCCTAGGTATACCCTTCAATCCTTGCTCAGAGCTTTTCTTTACAGAGCAAATAGAGTAACACTCATGTAAAGGTTTCTGTCTTAGAAAAATATATTGCATTCCTACCCCAGCACTTAATAACCCCGCGACTTTGGGCAAACAGCTTAACCTCTCTCTTCTTCCTTTTTTCACTTTTTAAAACAACGTACAACCTGTCTTGTAGTGTTGTTAACAGTGTCTGTTAAATAATCTATGTGATATGTATATCACAAAAAATATATATGACATATATTTTTTTTTCCTGAAAAACAGGTGGACCACAAACCTGTACTTTAAAAACTGCTCTTTATTTCAGAAAACTTTATTTTATATATTTAAACTTTACTGTCCTTGAATTGAGTTTTGTAGCAAAATTCATGTTTGGATTTAAAGAAAGCTTTAAACAAGATTTTTTATATCTTCTAAAATATCCAGTGTAAGATATATAGATGTACATTATATTTATATTGCTTCATGTAGTTGAACTACTATGTTATTATTGAAATCAGGACTATCATTTGAGATTGTTTTTCAAGTATCCCCTATGAATATTCAATTTTTCTTTTCTCTTTAAAAGCTCTGTTTAAGAAGAATAATAATAATAACACTCTAGCCTTTTCCTGATATCCTTTCCTTTGAACAAACACTTTATCTTTGTTCCAGTTGTGTTCATTACCACATCAATGAGCCTGTTTGGTTTACTTTTCATCTTAATATGACTAATGGACCACTGTTTATATATTTTTCTGTTGCTTTTACTAACTATTCCACTTGCCAATTGTGCTCTGTTTGAAGTATACATATCCTCCATCTGCTGTAACATTCTGTACCCATGTCCCAGCTGTACTAATTCTATTAATTGCACACTATTTATTGAACTTTATTACCCAGAATTAATCGTATGTGTTAGAGAAACCTGAACTACTTATGAACAAAATTGTTCTAGATTCAATATTTTGTTCTTAGTGTTAATTTGTAAAACAAAACATTTGTGCTTTTAGTTTTCTTTGAATTACGGCCCTTAAATGAATTAAATAAAGTGTTTGATTTATTCATCTTGCCAGAAATGAACCTTTTTGTGTGAAAAATAAACTGTCTTTTCACTCACTCTAAGAAAAGTACATTGATGACAATTCTAAAGAGGATTGCATAGATTCTGGCAAAAGTATAGCCCGGTATATATATAGCTTTAGTTCACTGTTTGCCTCTTAAAAGATCAAATAGCATTGGGCATATCATTAAACCTCTCTGAGTCTCGATATACTTTGTAAATTTTTCAAATAGTGTTTTAAAATCTTGTACATAGGGTGGCTTAAATCATGCTAAATTTGAATAAACAACTGCATAACCAAGGTCTTACAGAGTGCCCATAACTGTTTCTCGTCTTATAAAGAAATCTGATGAGATGGCATTAGTTCCCTTTCTCTTGTAATCCTCTCTGGTTCTGCTGTATATTTCAGATTGTATAATATAGATGTATTTATATATTTGTTTCCCATCTATGCACAATCTCTCCTGTCTCCACAACAACTTTGTTTCCCAGAGCTCCTTTTTTTACAGCCATTTCCAGGTTTCAGTCACAAGTCCTCAGAGCATAATTAATACTGAGGGTAAAACTTTGACCAAAACATCTAGAATCTATGATATTTCTGATTCATTTATCAAAAGTTAATTTCTTCATCTACCACAAATGATTATTCTGTTAGAACACAGACCTTTTTCATCTGGAGCGAGATCTAGGTTTGAATCCTGGATATACATATTTTTTCAGCAACCTTGGACAAATCACTTAAACTCTGTGACATGTTTTTATCTTCTTTAGAAAGAAAATAATAGAAATACCTCTTTCTCTACCTTCCAAGTTCCTGTGAGAGTCAAATATAATAATGCCCGGTACATTAAAATACATAGGAAATATTGGTTATATTTATGTAGATGGCATTGTGAATTACTTGTCAATTACCCTACAAGCAGAACAACCTTGTCAGAAAGACTGTCCCTCTCTGGTTAGGAAGGGTGGAGAGAAAAATAATCTGGAATCCTGGGCCAAATTATGTATATGCCAATGTATTCAGAGAATGAGGCAGAAAAATTACCTCTCAGGTGGGGAGATAAGAAGCAAGGCCCTACAGCTCTTGACCTCAAGTCCTGTTTTAAGCTCTTAAGAGACACGTTATCCCCATGGAGGTCACTAGCCAGTCTCTGGAGAGACCCTGTTCTAAGAGTGCATAGTCAACAGTTAGATTTTAAAGAACGGTTAGTGCTTATTCTGATGCATTCAGGCAATTCAAGCCACTAAGACTTGCCTGGATATATTGGAAGGAATGTGTGGAGAGCTACAAGTCTATCAAAAACAGAAAAAAAAAAAAAAAAAAACTCACATCTTATATCAAAACAAACTTCTTAGGGTACCCACACTCAACTCTGTTGCTGCCAATTCCCTAATTAAACTCTACCTAGAAATAGGGAAATGAGCTCAGCCTGAGGGAAGCAAGCACAAGTCTAAGCCACATGCTTCGCTGGAGCCTCGGCATTCACAATAGAACAAGATATTACAAAATGTCATGGGCTGCAGTGTGGGGGTTTATGTCAAGTACCAACACACACCTGTTAAGACCAAGCACAGAAATTTGCCTCATTGAACTTAAGCAGGTCTTAACAAATCTTGATTTATTGAAAGTATAATCAGGAGCTCACAAAATTAACACAAAAACTGGACAACATGGTTTAGAAAATGAGCAAGAAAAAAAGAAAACCGGAAACAGGAAGTACAGCAAAGAGCACTTAAAATGGTTGCAAGAAATATGGCATCTCACCATCCCATGTTCCTATGTCACTCACTAAAGATTTCAAATCACAGGAGACAGAGTTTCAGAGACTGAGCTTAAATCACCTAAGTGACCTCTGATGGGCCAGAAGAGGGAAAGAAAACATAACTCCTCCAGCTTTCAGACTGAGTGCGGCTACTGCCTCCAACAAGGGCTACACAGAATCTGGGATTGCTTAGAGGGAAGACTGATTGGCTAATGGAAGGACCCAAGAATGACAAATTCCACTACACTGTTGTAAGCCATGGTTTCTCATGGTCCAACACAAGCATAATTATTCTAGGCAAATGTTCTTCTTTTTTTTTAATTTTTTTATTGTGATCAATAAATCAACAAACCCAATGTAGCAATGCTATGAAAAACAGCTATGCAGGAGTGTATTTTTGCCATTACCATGAACAGTTAGCTATACAACCAGGGAGGCAACTGCTGAAGATGGTGCTCTCTCTCACGTGTAGCATACAATGGGCGTTCTTGTTGGCACTGAGCTTAGCAGTGCCAAGGAGGCGGCATAGGAGATTTGAGCCAGCTGTTCAGTGTAATTTTGTCTGTTTATACGTTCCTACCAGAAACCAAAATACCACTTGATGGCTATTCACTTAGGAGCCATGACAGACACTATTACCTATTTACCCAAAAGCAATTCACAGCCAGACCCTTTCTCTCTGCTGCTAGATCTTACCTTTCATTTAGAAACTGAAAGTGAAAACTACTCATTTTCTCAGCCTCCTTTCTTTCATCTAGGAGAAGGACAAGTGACTCAGTAGTTTCCAATGAAATTTAGAAAGTGACCTGGGTGCCTTCCTGGGAAGCTTTCCCTCCTAATAACTAAAGTAGTATCCAAGAGAAAAAATGATCTTTCCTCTCATTCTGTTTTGATATTGTAATCTGAGGCTGTGCTGCATAGATTTTCTATAGACATTCAAGTATCTTAAGAAGAAAGAGAAGTTAGTTTTAGAGGATTACTAAGACCTGTGATAGCCTTGAAGCCACCTTGCTCTGGAATGTTTGTTACATGAGGAAAACTTTCCAGTCTTTAAGCCATGTAGACAAGGTGTCTGTGACTTGCAACCAAAAGTATGCTAACAAATCAGTAATCTAAAAATGGGAAATGGGTTGGTACAACTAAAAGATTCTAAAATAAGTGCTTGACAGAATAGAGGATACAAAATTAAGAATGGAACTAATCCAGGCTGGAACTTTGGTGCTCTTAATGAAGCAGTACACATCTGATATACCTTGGGATATAAAGTTTCTCTTGAATCTTTAGTGTTATGGGACATAGTAGGAAAATCCAGAATATTGATAATGTGTTGTTTATTTCTTAGAGGTTTCTGCTAGATTCTACAGAAGATATAAACGTAGTCTAAAGTCAGCTGGTCTGCAAAGGAAGAAACGAAAGAAAGAAATTTGGCCCTCTATTAGTGAAACTTCACACCTCTTGCCTTAACTTCTAGTCTGGGCCTATTGAAAGAATTGAGATTTAGATGAATTTTAAACATGGCAACAGTGCCCCATCCATTTTATGGCTTACAATTGGTCCTAATGATGTTCAGAGCAATGATGTTCAGAGCAATGATGTTCAGAGCAATGCCTCCAAACTCTTGCCTATACTAAAGAAACCATTTGTACCCGCCTTTTAAGTGTTCCTCAAAATATTTCTATTTTTTTTCACAGAGTTAAACATTGAATTTATTATATATGAGTGCCTGAATTTAATGTAAATTAATGTATACATTGGAAAAGCGGACTATATATCACATTTATGAAAACATTTAACTTTAACAAAGACTTTGAACAATAAACTCATTAAATAATAGTTTGAGTAATAGTGTGCCTCAAGAGGTGATTATTGACTAAATAAAGAACTTACCACTTAGAAAGAAATTACACACCTTTCAAAGGGCTTTTAAATATATATATATATAATTTATAAGAATTTGATTTTTAGGTAATTCACAATATATGGCATAAAATAAGCTATTTCTGTGTGTTTTTCCTTTATGTCAACAATGATTTAAATTGGGTGTTGGCAAAGCATGTCTCTGTAAATGAGCATACTTATGATCATCAGACCTTCACATGTGTTTGTAAGTAAAGTTTTGTTGGAACACAGCCATAACTCTTTGTTTCCTATTGTCTATGGCTGCTTTTGGGGGTACATTCGCATTGTTGCGTAGCTGAGATATAGACAATAAGTCTGCAACCTTAAAAGAGTTACTATCTTCCCCTTTAAGAAAAAGTATTCCAAAATGCTAACCCCTGCTTTATATATTTTAAACGTAAATTAGTACTCATATTTAGGTGTCAAAATGGGTTTCTCTATGGATCAGCTAAAACATGGACCTTAAGCTCTGTCGATCCAAATCTAGAGATTAGAAACACAAATTTAATGTATTGTTTTAAAGAAAGTATAACAAATAGAGCTTTTAGTTTGTTCTGTTCCCAAACTCAAGTTTCTTCTTTTCTCACTCCAATTATATCAATAGCTGCAGATATACCTGGAACAGAGAGAGGCCAGATGTATACCAAGAACACCCTGGACAAAACAGATGTCCAAGCCTCACTTCAGTTAGCTTAGGGCCATATGACTGGGTTCTGATCAATGAAATGAAAGTAGTACTGACATATGCCTTTCCAGATCCTGCTAAAATCTTCCACGTAATTCTCTAGTCTCTCTATCTCCCATTCACATGGCTGAATGTGCAGGATGCTGAGATGGCTAAAACACCTAATGAAAGGATCCTTGAGTCATTGATTGTAGAAGAGCCACCCAAAAGAGCCTCCCAAATCCACATTAGACTGTGGTGAAAGAAAACAGCAATAACAACAACAACAAAATAGATAAATAAACATACATTCTCTTGACTAATATACTATACAAAGGTTTTGATTAGTTGTTAAAACCAATTATTAATATTTAAACAAAATGGGTTATTCTCTATTCCATTTTCTTGTACCACTTCTCTTCCAAGAGGATTATACATTTCTAAATGCATGCAATCTTATTTCCATTTCTTTCTCTATTTTGTAGTTTTGCTAAATTTGATCTGATTTCCATTTTGCTTTTAGAAGATACAGTCTCTTCTCCTCTACCAGGTTGACTCAGTTATAAAGTAAAATCCTGTTTTCGTTAATTATTTCAGAATACTCACACAGCCTTTACTGAATGTTTTGAGATAATAGCATTCCATTGCCATGAAGTAAACAAATAAATTCTGATCAGCATTAGGCAAACTTCTGAAGTCATTTGGTCTCTCTCACTTCCCTCTCCAACATATCCCTCTCCTGTTTCCACCTGTTTCCTCATTTTCCATTCTTTCTCTACTATACTCTGTCCCTCTCGAGAAAAGAAACACCTTTTTAACTTTTTTGACAGAAGTGCTCTCTTTGCCTAGGTTTATTTCATTTAAGACCATATTCATAATCAAACATATCTACGAGGATGTATTCATAAAGAGACTTATCCACTTGACAAAGTTCAGTAAATATCACTTAAAATAGCATTTTTTTCTTCTCACAACAGATGAAATCTCACTTCTTCAAAGCCCTATTCCCATCCCCACCACCGCCCTCTGCAATCTATAGAGATTCTCCAAGGATTTTCTGATATATGAATATATTAGAAAATATATACATATATATATATATACACATATATAACCATATATATACATGGATATGTACATATGGATATGTATAGTACATGGGCCAGAAACCTGTGGGTAGTTAGACAGACCTACCAATGTGAGTGATCCAGTCCTTAGAATCTGGTTATTACATGACCCTTCATTGAGGCACTCATATAGGAAATATTGTACTGCCTTTCTTCCCAATACATCACATATGTTCTACTAACTGGGTTCAATACCACTCAATTCTTAAATCTATGCTTATTAAGATCAGACTCTACCACTGAATTTCTTATGTACTGGCTCAATTCAGAGCCCGAAATGATTAAGGCTGACCAAGGGCAGGGAACATCTCAGATTACTTCTGCCCTGCACAGATATTGTGAACTACATCTATTAAAAACAAAAATAATAACATAAATATTAAATTAAGAGCCAAAAATAGAATTAAATTAAATTAAATAGTGAATTTTGCAACTAAAACTTACAAAACAAAAAGGAAGCCATACCAAAATATGTTTGAGCCTTAAAACTATTCTTTATTTGCTAGAGTGCAGCAGGCTGGTGTGTGTAGAAAGTCCTGACAGAGACATGCTACAATTCTCTGTTCAATTCTGATGCTGGCTGGCATAAAGTTACCATTAATTGCTCGAGGGCTACATAACCCTTCTTACTGAGTACACTGAAAAGAGTTTGTGAAAAATGCCTATCCAACTCTGGCAAGCTGAGTAGGTTAAATAAAGCTTAAACAACGCTTTTTCCATCTCGAGCATGCAAGTTACTCGGCATTTTCGGGATCACAGTGGGACCCCAGAGACAAGACTCAACAAAACCAGGACATAAAATCAGGAAGGCATTGAATGTTTGGAATTAGGACTAGATAAAGGGAAAATGCAAAGGACGCCTTTAAATTGCACACTCTCTGTTACAAAGCAAAAACAATTTACAAACATTTTGTTGAGCTTGCAAAGGAGGGGCACTGTGAAATGTTTTCGGAAAACAAAAGTAACCTAAAAAAAGTATTTGTAAGTCCTTGATGTGCCCCTTTGTTTTCTAATGCTCCTTATACTTATTTCCAGAAACAGAAGGTGGTCCTAAATCATAAATAATATTGAGATTTTCTTTTTTAATCATGCGACCATCTAAAACATTGCTAGGACATTTCCCCAATCTAGGCTAAGTATCTTTGCCAAGTGAGAGGCTCTGAAGTTCTTTTTGTTAACTTCATGCCAAATATGTCTCTCCCTATTTCTTAGAAAGTTTCATTATATTCACGAAGAATTCCCTTACCAGGAAGTTTGCAAGAAATTAAATCTCGAGTTTGATGCAAACATATGCTTTTGTTCTATTTTCATAATCTCATAGTAAATATTTTATATTCTGTCATTTCAAAACCATTTTATATTTGGATGAATATTTAATCTAGATATACCTACTATTATATTTACTCCAGAAAAAACTTTATGCATATCACTTCCTGAAATAATTGATTCATTTTATTTATTTTTTTTCAATCTTCTCTTTTCTCCATCTGTAACTCTCTCTGTTCTTATTTTGGAGCACAGTATTGTACACGTATTATTCTAACTTGTATCCTCTTTATTTTTAAAATCATATTTCCTAATCTGTATTGACAAGTTGATGCTCTGTTAATATTAATAGGTAATTAATATCATGTTTCAAAAACAAACTTAGCCACATGTATACCAATATATTTATTATTTTAAAAATATGTAGTACTAAATTTTATGATGACCGCCATTTTTCCTATCATTCGGTCCCCATTCTCTCCTCATTTCAGATGGACTTGCAAACATGAACTACTTCCTTACCAATATATAAAATGAGTCTGGAACACTGATGTATATTTTTGTTAACATCAATCAAAAACAGTGGATACATATAAGCACGTACTTTCATAAATTAATACTTTTAAAAGCACTATATTAAAAATATTTTAATTTTTAAACTGCAAAATATCCAATTCTTAAAAATTCTACTGTAAGATTTTGTAGATTTTCTCCTAAAATA
Source organism: Rhinolophus hipposideros (assembly GCF_964194185.1). NCBI lineage: Eukaryota > Metazoa > Chordata > Mammalia > Chiroptera > Rhinolophidae > Rhinolophus > Rhinolophus hipposideros. The sequence continues at coordinate 84,348,323 of NC_138050.1, read as the reverse complement.
TTCTTTTAGTTTTAATTTCCATGTTTAATTGCATAGTCAATTTTGAATTTCTTTTGTATGTATGCTATGAATTAGAACTTTTTAAGTGAATATACAGTTTTTCAATGCCATATGATTAAGTGCTATGCTTTCCCCTTTGAATTCACTTAACACTTTAGGTAAAGATAAGTTGAACGTGTTTTCATGGGTCTATTTCTATTAGTCTATTCCTTTCCTATTGAGTCAGTTTGGTAATTTGTGTTCCTAGGAATTTGTATCATTTATCTAGTCATCTAGTTAATTTGTGTATAACTGTTCATAGTGTTCTCTTATAATTTTGTTTCTGTTAGTTCAGTAGTAATGTCCTATTTTCATTTCTGATTTTATTTATTTTTGACTTCTCTCTCTCTCTCTCTCTCTCTCTCTCTCTCTCTCTATATATATATATATATATATATAGATAGATAGATAGATAGATAGATAGATAGATAGATAGATATAGATATAGATATAGATATCTATAGATATCTAGATATCTATAGATAGATAGATACAGATATAGACATAGACATAGATAGATATAGATATAGATATGTATATCTATATACATATATATGTATATAGATATACATATATATATATATATATATTTCTCTCTCTTTATTCAGTCTAGCTGATTTTTTTGAAAGTTTTGTTAATCTTTTCATAGAATTAACTTTTGGTTTCATTAATCCTATTGTTTTTCTTCTCTATTATGTTTATTTCCACTTTAATCTGTTTTTCTTCTGCCAACTTTGAATTTAGTTTCCTATTCTCTTTATCCTTCTTTAAAGTATGAAATTAGATTACTGACTTTATTTTTTTAACAGTGGTGTTCACAGTTATAAATTTTCCTCTGAGCATGTCTTTGCTACATCCCATAAGTTCTAGAATGTTTGGTGTTGTTTCTTTCTAAATATTTTGTAATCTCTTTTGTAATTTTTTCTTGGACCCATTAGTTGTTTAAAAGTATATTGTTAATTTCTACATATTTGTGAATTTTGCAGTTCTACTTTTCTTATTAATTTCAACCTTCATTACATTTGATCAAAAAAGACACCTTACTGAGGACTTATTTCATCTTACCAGTCACTTCGTTCTTGATGCTTTTAAATTTCCTCTATCTTTTGTTTTCAACAGTTTGATTATAATGTATTTCTATGTGGTTCTATGAGTTTATACTGCTTAGAGTTCATTGAGTTTGTTGGATATTTAGATTCATGTCTTTCATCAATTTTGGGGACCATGATCATTATTCTTCAATTATACTTCCTGCCCCTTTCTTTGTCTCATCTTCTTCCGGCGTTCTGTAATGTGTGTGTTGGTCTACCTGATGGTCTCCCACATGTCTCTCAGGCTCTGTTCTCTTTTTTGCATCCCTTTTTCTTTCTGATACTGATCCAATCATTTCGACTGTCTTATCTGAAAGTTTAATGACTCTTTCTTCTACCTACTCAAATTGTTGTTGAATCCCTGTAGTATTTTTTTATTTCAATTATTGTACTTTTCAGTTCCAAAATTTGTTTCTTTTTATAATTTTTCTTGATTGATATTCTAATTTTGTTCACACATCATATTCTTTATTTCTTTTAGTTTTTTATACAGATTTCTTTTTTTTCCCTTTAGCTCTTTTAGCATTTTGAAACAGTGGTCTTAAAGTTTCTGCATAGGAAGTCTGATCTTTCATAGGGAGGGTTTCTGTTGGTTTGCTTTGTTTCTCTCAGTGGGCCATACTTACTTCTCTCTTTGTAGGTCTGGTGATTTATTTTTGTTGAAAAATGGGCATTTAAATCTTATAATATGGTAACTCTGGAAATCAGATTCTCCCATGACTCCCAGCTCTGCTGTTTTTTCAATTGTTGAAGGCTATAGTCATCTACCTGTCCAATGACCCCAAACTATTTCTGCAAAGACTAAATCCCTTGTCATGTACAGCTGCCAATATCTCTGTTTCCCATCTTGTGTTCAGCTAGTGTTTTGACAAAGGTTTCCTTTAACACTTGGAGTGAAAAAAAAAAAAAGAAAAGAAAAAAATAAGGAGTCAGTCTCTGCATATTGGTTCGGTATAAGGGCACTCCTTCCACACTTAGTCAGGCTTGTCCTGAGTTTACAGATCAGCCCAACATAAAAGTTTAGGATTTTCTCATGTTCTGAGGATGTACTTTAGCCTAGTCATGTGCATAGATTTCTTAATTCTGCAGTGTATGAGGTCGGACAATTAAGTTAACAAACTCATCCTAGAGAAAGTGCTACATACATCATTGCTGAATATCAGTATGGTCACCTTTGAAGTGCTCCCCTTGGGAAGGTACACACCAACACCAGTGCCTAATCCACCCTTCAAAGCAATTTTGGAAATTTTTTTCTCAAGTGACCATCAGAGCTGTCGTCATTTTGCCCTTGATGTCCTGAATGTCATCAAAATATCTTCCTTTCAATATTTCCTTTATCTTTGGATAAATAAAGAAGTCATTGGGGACCAAATCAGGTGAGTAGGGAGGGTGTTCCAATATAGTTATTTGTTTACTGGCTGAAAACTCCCTCACGGACAGTGCCATGTGAGCTGGTGCATGTCATGATGCAAGAGCCATGAATTGTTGGCCAAAATTTCAGGTCATCTAACTTTTTCATGCAGCCTTTTCAGCACTTCCAAATAGTAAATTTGGTTAACTGTTTGTCCAGTTGGCAAACATTCATAATGAATAATCACTCTGATATCAAAAAAGGTTAGCAATACTCTTGCAAAAATTTGTGAATTTAATTGTCAGACCTGCTTAATTATCACATACTGCTTTTCTCTGCAGCTTTGATTCCTGGGCCTTAGGTGATCTATTGTTTGTTTTGACTATAATATTTTCCCCCTGACGAAGGATTGTTAGTTCAGCTTGCAGTGTTTTTGAGCAATGCTTACCATTGAGTTCCCAGTAAGGCAACAGAAAGATAAGCACCTTGCATTAGTTGTTCAGGTAGTGCCTGACAGGTTGGAACATTAATTTGCAAAGAGAACTGCTTTGTTTCCTCTGGAATCAGTGGATTCCCTATGAAAATGAAGGCTGCTGCCACTTTAAAACCAAAACCTTTACCGTCATATGGCGAGGTGAGAAATAGGGCAAGTCCAGTTAAAACAACGCCAAACATTCCTATTATTGTATCTTTTTTTCTTGATTCAGCTTTTCCTTGGTGCTGTAAACTTTTGACTGTTTTTCAGAGTTCTGACAAATTTGGTTTTGACAGTTTATGCTTGTTTTTTCAATGTTTCTGTGAGAGGAAGAGAGCTGGGAGCTGCCATCCACCATTTTGTTGTCACTTCCTTTATGTCCATTATCGAAAAGGTTGTTTGAAATTCTGTGTTGAGAAGGATTGTGAGGCTAAGTCAAATGGGAGAAAATGTCAAGAGTGATTAGTTACGTCTCTTACGGTTATGGAAGAAGAGGGTAAGAGAAAATGGTGACCAAGTTTCCAACTCTGGACAAGCTCAATTACTACTACATGATTTAGTAAACTACAGTTCAGAACAGGACCATGATTTCTGAAATACCACTCTAGTACTGACTGACAGTGTTCTAAATCATAACTGCACATATACATTCTGACGAGGGGCATACTATTGACTCTCAAAGATGCTCCAGTCTTCAGAGAGGGAATGCTCTTAACAATGTGGCATGGTGATTCAAAGAGGAGGACTTGGCATCAGACAAACCTTGGTTAAAATCCTGAGTTTACCCTTTACTAGTGTGAATTTGAGCAATTGGTTTAACTCTAGCTTAAATAAACTTAATTCTAAAATTGTTAATTGCATTTTTTTTTAATTTTCAACAGTTTTTTGAAAACGTTAAGCAAGATATCTGCGAACATGATTTGATCTACCAATACTAGTAATTACTATTGTTACACTAGACGAACACTAGAATAAAACTGGACCTAGCCTTAGGCTACTGAGAAGGTAAATGGCAGGAAGTAATGAGGTTGCTCATAACAAAGTTCATATATCTTCATTTACCCAAGAGGATTCCAGTTTATATCTGTTATTCTAACATATGAATAATATCTTCATTCAATTCTCAAGTATCCTGATTTGGATAAATTAGATGGCTGCGCTAGACGTGATGTTACAAACATCACACCATAGTACATTATCTTTTAGAAAGGGTACCAACAACGATTTCCTAGTGGAAGCCAGAGAAGAAAAAAAAAATAGTATCTTTAGATTGCAGGTTTTATAACAAATCTATTCCCTTCTGTCAATTTCTCCTTTCCTCTCTCATTTTCTGCTGGGAGCTACTGACCTTAACTACCACTCCTTTTTTCTTCCCTAGTAGAAGAACCCAATTTTTATATGGGTACCTTGTTACCTAGACTAAAAGACAATAGTCGCTAGCTTCTCCTGGAGGCTTATCAACCAGATGACTGAGTTTGAACAATAGTGTATAAGTGTTGGGTGTGAAAACTAGGAAGTTTATTAATCAAGATGACTCAAGTCAAAGGAACAAAAAAAGGAGGGCCCCTCTAGTTTGTCAGCTCCATTTAATAATTTCCCTCTTGTGTTTTGTCACATAGACATAATGATCAGAACTGCAGCAGCCTCTTTGTCTTTAAGTGACCTTCGGCATAAGCACTATTCACTGGAATGGTGAACAATAAAGATAGAGACTAGGGCTCCTGATGGCCTTGGGGTCTTACCCACTAGCCCTGGACTGCTTGGAATATCAAAGAGAGAAAAATTCATAATTTTTAAGCAACTGTTACCTCAGCCTATCACAGTTCTAATATGTTACGTGCATATGAAACATGAAATATCAGAACCTGAAATGTGCCTCTGTTAAAGAACAAAATTCAACAGAGTACATTTTCAAGATCTTATGGATTTTATTCATAGCTGCCTGAATTGAGAAACATCCAATTTAGCAGAGAGAAGGGAGCTCTAAAGAGGTGTACAAAATAAGAGGTTTAATAGGAAGAAATGAGCTTGAATAAGGAAGGTATACTGGGCATTTGCATGTTGGTAAAATCAGGGTTCCTTTCCTTAGACAGAGAAGAGGAAGGTGGTGGATCCAAGTCATGTAACTTGTGCTGAGAGGCAAGCACTGACTGGTGGAACTTGGTCTCCCTTTTCTGGGAGAGATGGGCATAAAAACTTAGTTAAAGATCTTGGTTTGCTGATGTGGGCATTTCCCCAAGTGACTCCATCTAAGAACTAATCTGTTTACCTTAACAGCTCTAGTATTGTAGACTAAAGCATTTGGTCAAACTGTTGCCTGTCTTTCCTTGGAAAGCAGATGAAAGGCTGTCTGGAAAGCAGAGTAAATGGCCTTATGGGAAACTGTGAAGAAATTAGAATGCTGTCTGTACTGGCTGCTTCTTGCTGATTTCAACCAAGTTCTAGTATTGATGAACTTAGACTCAAAGCAGCGTATGTGTAGGTAGAGATATTAGGGAGGTGTTCTCTCTCTGTGGCCTGCGATCTAAATACATTAAATCTAGAGCCTTTCAAGATTTAAAAAAAAAAGAAGAAAAAAAAAGGACAACTGCACTGTTCTCCAAAGTGAAACAATTATAAGATACTCTAAAGAAGCAGCCTTAGCAGAAGATAAATCACTGGTCCCAGGCTTTTAAAAGGCCATCTATTAATAGTTCTCTGTCAGACATTGGGAGGCAAGCTAGCAGCAAAGATCAAATTAAGTACATTGTCTTCCCACCCAACCCTTTTCTTTTAAGTGGTCTCAAGGTAGAATCAAGCTTTAAAACTACCAGATCTGGAAGCCAAAAGAAACCGCAAACCTAGACTGCAAATGTCTGTTACTATTAAAACTTTAATAATATCTGAACCTCCACTAGAAGGTAATGGACTTTAGAATCTTTGCAGCTCCATGAGGAGATACCCTCTGTTGCCTATAATAAAAATAGCCGTGGAGGGTCATGTAGAAGAAAGAACACCTTCACAAGGTGGAATTCTGGAACAAGACACTAGAGTGGACAATCGCAGGAGGGTTTCTCTTGAAAGCAGAACTAGAACACACAGATAACGTAACCAAAGAATCTACTGTACCACTGGGTTAAGTGGTGTCGCTATCCCATCCTAGCAGGATTGCAGCATTTTGATAGGCTAACGTGGTCAGTGTTGTCTTTTCTACACTTGTTCTAAATGGAATTTTGATGCCATTCTCCCTGTTCCTTCTCTTCTGGGTGTGTATCAGGCAGATATTGTTTTTTTCAGTTTAGAAAGTCACAAAATAATAAAGAGTTACTGGATCTGATAGAAAATAAACAATCATCCAGAGACCCTGCACTTTAAGCTAGATGCATGGCTAGACAAGCTACCATGCAGCCAGCTGTGGCCATGTGACTAAGCTCTAGGCAATAAATTGCAAATGATAGGACTGGGTGCTTAAGGATTATTTTCAAAGAATGTAGGGCACTTTCTCCTTTTCTTACTCCATCCTAATAACTGGGATTGGCTGACGTTCCAGCAGTCCCCTTAGATAAATGAGGATCATAAGTAAGGATGGCCAAACAGGGAGAAAGAAGATGGCAAGGCACTGCCATACCAGCTCTGCTTATTTTAGACTTACTTTATTTAAAAGAAATCAGCTTCTCTTAAGTCATCATAATTTAGTGGCCGTGTGTGTGTGTGTGTGTGTGTGTGTGTGTGTATGTCTAATGGGACTAACTTATTCTAATGAATATATTACCTTACATGTATGAAAGGGAAATTGTAAATGAGGATAATTTTGTTGGAGAGTCCCCTCCCCACCAAGATTAAAACAAGGAGGGGAGGAGGAAACATGTTTACGCTGAGAAACTACATACCAAGCACTCTCAGTGCAATGGCCTGAATTCAAAGAGATTGTCTTGATTATTCCTACATGTTCCTATTTTTCAAAAGATATTTAATATACCTAATTGAAAATGTATAGTTTCTTAGTATTCAAAGTTCAAATAAATTTTGTATTTGTCTTTTAATTTTCCAATATTTTAAATGGATACTTAACCACATTATGCTTCCATGCAAAGCATATTTTCCAATATCTAGTGTTTTCTTAGTCTCTCAGGAACTTCATAAATAAACTTTCTGCAAAGTTTTTATATTGCTATATGTTATGGCAAGACATTGATAGTCAGTGCTATGGAGCGCTGCCCAGATTTCTCCCCTAAAAGATCAAGGAGCTCCTTATCCCAGAAGCCACATTATTTAAGGAAGTGGGTCCCGACACAGTGGTAAGGAAGGGCTGGGCTGGAGAAGGCCTCCTTGAAGTCTGGCTAGAAACATTGAGATGAATAAACCAGCCCATTATTTCCCACCCTGTCTCCTCCTTCCAAGGTTGCCATACAGGTGTAGGACTGTAACAGGGGCAGCTGTAGCCCCTCTACCTACAAGAAGCCTTCAGTGCTGAATTCTGGGCTTTGGGGATAGCAGTCATGGCCTAGTTACCTGGTTGTAGTCATCCGTTCATCTATATATTTATCCATTTTCTTTCTTTTTTCATTCACTGCTCACTGACTTCTAATCTATTCCGGGTTTTGGAAGACATCTAAATAAATTTAATAGGACTGCCTCTTTTGAAATTTAGTCTAGCAGGGACACCAGGAAGCTGTTGCCAGTGTTGGGCCTAGAAAGTAGTGCAAGAAAGCCACATGGTATAACTTGGTCCTCCATGAAGATAGCTGCTATACCTCGATTGGCTACAGCTACTCATAATTACTCCCAGTGTGATGTCAACAAACAAAGATCTTCGTTGTTGGGGAACTATTAAGTTGGTGCAAAAGTAATTGTGATTGTTGTAATTTTTAACCTTTTCAACAGCAATTACTTTTTCTCCAACCTCATGAATCCAAATGGGAACTTCTCAGATGTCTACCCCACAGCTCTGACTTCTGGGTGTTTGGAGGCAATGTCCAGTCAAGAAACCAAAATCATCTATAAGTCTTAAATTCTGAAACTAGGACCTGAATCCTGATAGAGATGACCATTCCCACTCCCACTATGCCCCAAAACATTCCACGTATCATTAAAAGCCTTTGGAAACCATTCATATGTCTGAGCTGGAAGATAATGAGACACCAACCCCTAAAGGATTGAAGCTTTGAGTGTTGGGGCAAACACTCTGTCCTGACCTGGTCTCAGCCAAGATCCACTAAAACAAAACAAAACAAAACAAAACAAACAAACACACAAAAAAAAACAAAATAAAACAAACAAAACAAGCAAAAGACATAATATTCCTGGGAATAATAATGTGATGATGGCAACAGAGACAATACTTCATCTGTGGTGGCTCATCAGGTGAAAAGCTCTATGATTACTTCCATTACATTGGTGTAAATAACATGAAGTTGTAGAAGTTGGGTCCCACTGGGCCCATTCCAACAGGCTGTGCCACACATGTAGCTGTGACTGTGAAAAACATATGTATATTACTATAAAATGGCTGTCACAGGACCCTTAGACACAATGTACCAACATCAAAAGAAAACATTGAATCCTGCTTAAATTTGACATCTGACCTCTCCGCTGTACAACGGATATCATTCCAAGGCTTGTGATATCTACATCTGAGAAAGGAGAGTCACTTTCTGTCTCTTTCAACTGTGAAGCTGAAAAAGGGGATTTTGCTGACAAACCAAGGTTGTGGTCCACGTAAGGAAAATTTGACGGGCAAACAGCTTTGTTCTGTGTTTGGGAGAATGAATAAAGAAGGGCACTCTATAATAATCCTATTATGATTGCAACTGACTAATGAAACCCATGTTTTATTAAAGAAAAAATTAATAAGATAAATAAGTCCTGGGGTTATAATGTACAGGATGTTGACTATAGCTAATACTATTTTGCATATTTGAAAGTTGCCAAGAGAGCAGGTCTTAAAAATTATCATCACAAAGAAAAACAATGTGTTACTATGTGTGGTTATCATTCTGCAATATATACAAATGTAAAATCATTATGTCACTTACCTTAAACTAATATGTTATATGTCAATTACATTTCAGTGAAATATAGTATATATCACTTGTAAAAAAAGTGAAAATGCCGCAATAAAAAGAGGGGTCTCACCCAATGCTGAACATCTCTTCCTGAAGGCAGTCATTATCAGTGACTAATCAAAGCTGTGGTACAAAGGCTTGACACCCTTACTTAAATTTGGAATGATTCAGAAGATCCACTACAGTTCCAGAACCCCAATGTGTGCTATTTGAGACCCTTGCATCAATACCTGGCAGTCCAACTCCCCTACTGCCCATTCCTGATTTCCTCACTCCCTCACATGTATTAATCCCAAGAACACTTTCCAATAAACTTTCTCTATGTGAATCGCTGTCTCTGAACCTGTTTTCTAGGGAATACTAAACTGGACATCACTTATCTGTTCAATTTAATGCAACTACATGTATTTGTCAAATTTGTATACACCGTGTGTACTTTTTATAATAGGGACAGGGATTAGAATTTATTAGTGAATCTTCAGTCACTGTCATAAATCTTCAAGACTAGCCTATAGAAAAGAACCAGATAATATCCAACTATCGATATATATTGCTATGCAACAAACTACCTTGAATACATTGAATTTTAAAGGGCAATCATTTTATTTATCACGATTCTATAGGTTGGCTGGACAGCCCTTCTGCTTTTCTCACCTGGGCAAACTCATATTTGTATTCAGCTGGTAGATCTACTGGGATCTGGGCTGCAGCTGGGATGGCTGAATTTCTCTCTCCATGTGCCCCTGAGGAGGCTAGACTGGACTCTTTTACATGGTGGTCTCAGGAAAACATTCCAACAAGGAATGCCATTGCAAAAACACTTATCAAAAAAGACTTATTTTATATTTTCTGATGGCCCATTGGCCAAAGTAAGTCATATGGGCAAGCCCAGAGTAAATGTAGAATGGGATCACAGAAGGGCACAAGTGTTAGGTGTGGCTGCTCTCTCATTTTCTTTCTGTGTATGTTTGTGTGTGTGTGTGTGTGTTTGTGTGTGCATTTGTGTAATAATAAGCACTTTTATGTAGTGTTTATTATATGGTGAATGCTATTTTAAGTTACACACACAAACACACACACACACACATGATTTGATGATAAAATATAATCCTATGAAGTTCAAACTATTATTATTCCTGATTAACCGATGAAGAAACTGAGGTATGGGTAAGCAAGAAATTTAATTAAGGGCATAGAGCTAAGAAATGGAGGAAAAGGAATTTAAATCCTGGAGGTTTAATTCTTAAGTGAACGTACTTATCTACACTGTAGTTTTCTCTTTGTCTTCCACGTATTTTTTTCCCTCACAGCAGGTGGTCGGGAATAGGTGGTAGGAAGGCAAGAGCGGAAGATGGAAGGAATTTTAGAGATTATCAAGCACTTTGATTTATAGATAATTTTGAGACCTATAAATATAAGATAATTTTCCTCAGAACATGCAATTAATTAAAAGCAAATCTCTTTACATTATGTATCACAACTATTATGTGGCTGTCAGAATATTGTAAAAGGGTAGGAATATAAGTTTTTATAAATCTACAGATGAGACTTCATAGAGTCAAGCTGCCAAATCATGAAAGGTAAAGATGAATTCCTTTCACCAAATTAAAGAGCACCAGGATTAGAGGATGCCCAATGTTGCATAAAAGATAAAAGGGATTTATGCTTTGTACTTTACATAGTTGGTAGTAAACATATGCAAGTCATTACCCCAGAAGGTTATATAGTCTGAAAATATAAATAGGTTCAGGAAAGGCTTAGATGAATTAATGAATAAAGTTTATAATGGGTTACCAAAAGGAAGTTAGGGATCACAGACTCCTCAAGGTTCAGGTGTGGAGGGCAACTAACATGTTTTCCTGCAAAACATCAAAGAAACTATGCTGGATCTTTAGAGTTGATGTGACTCAGTATGACAGTTACATTCTCACACTCTTTCCATAAGATCCCCGATCCATGTAAACCCATTCATCTAAAGATATGATTAGACTTCATTTATTTTATAAACATTTAAGAAAAACTATTCCTTTCTCCTCCATCAACAATATAATTTCTCTCATAGATTCTTTATAATATCATGTAAATTTATTTTCTTTTCTGTTTTCTAACTTATTTCCACTATCCCATTTTTCATATCAAACTTTTTTTGCCTCTTTCCTAGTCCAGCTCTCTTAAAAATTTTTCCTATTACTTCACTTTTATCTTTATTATCTTCTTTCCAGCTTCTTTTCACCTCTTCCTAACCACTTATCTGCAACCCTTTCTTTACACTTTATGCTACAAGAATTACTATATGTCAGTAATTCGTTTCTAATAACTCTCATACTTTATTATAATGAAATAAGAACATGATCCATTCAAATCTCAAAATGAATAAAAATAACTTTAGAAAAAATTGTAAATATCACAAGAAAATAAATACAAGTAAATAACAGTAAGCACATATGCCAATCTTCCATTAATATAAGCAGTTTCTATTGAGACAACATAAATATGCTATAAAAACAGTGGATCTAAAGTGATGGTTATATTAAGTTATGCTTGAAGTAAATCCTAGTAGAAAATGTTTGTTCTCTTTATTTAGAAAGGGATATTTACATGATCAAATTTATCAAATAGTGTCTGTGCTACCAGAATAAGTAAATCAGTAAGAAACATTTGATTTTGCATGGAAATTGCTGCTTTGAAGACATTTTATTTTGATGTCAAAATACATTAGTAATATGAGGTGTGTGTTAGACTAAAGCCATTTATTATATTTTTTAAAAAGACATTTTTTGATATATAAATTTCTAGAAACTATATTCAAAGACTTATTTTTTTAACCTATATTGCCTTTTATCACTTATGTATGTGTGATACATTTTAAAATACTCTAACATGCAAAGGAAATCAAACATCTGAAATATTTTTGGCTGATTCAAAGTAGTTTCTTTAAAAAAAATTATGTGTGTGTGTGTGTGTGTGTGTGTGTGTATTATATTATATATACTTTACCATTTTGCTGGAGTTGTTAGAATTGTAGTAGCAAGCTGTCATTGCATTGATTTTCCATTGTTAATATAATTGCTATAAGTGTTGGTAATATATACAAAACTCTTCTAAATTTGAGTTTAAATATGGAAAAGATTGCTTTTTATTCATCCACACGTTTAGGTTATTTTTCATTGTATATATTTACCATATTTAATAAATACCTCCATTTTTTAACTTTTCTACACTTATTTAGTGTCCACATATTCTAAATACTTGCCCCGTTCTGTAATTGCTACATCAATTAACTATTAAATTCTAATAATACAACATCCTTTTTGATGTCAATATTCTATTTCACTGGCTTCTTTGATTTCCTATACCTTCTCTTCGGTCCTATTGTAGAGGACATTGGATTTTTCTCTCCCTTATTGTTCCAATGTTGTCAGATTAAAAAAGCAAATGCTATCTTGCAGCAAAGACACAGACATGACACCTAAACTCTGTTCATTTAGAAACACCATGAAGAAACAGATGTTGCCTGGAATCTGTTCTATTGAGTATGTTGGCAGAGGAATCCAGCTTTCCATAGCAAAATGACAGAATCTTATGAAGTAGTGCTTAGTACCCAGCTTCAGCAATGCTGTCTGCAGGGTCTGTTACCAAATCCAGGCAACAGGGTTTTCACTAAAGCAATTCTTCAATGTACTTCAGTTCTTTCTGGTAGGGTAGACTGCATATTTGATATTCTGGCTCCAAAACAGTTCTGTGAATTTTTTAATACAATTTTATGTTATTACCTTCTTACAATAGCAAAAATGGGTTTTACTCTTTGCAGGTAAGGATTTTTATCTAATAAGCTGGTCAAAATCGTAAAGCCTTTAAAATGATATCAATACTTATGGATATTTTTTCTTTTCAAAGACTCTTCTACAAATCATTTCTGCTGACTGCATGCTCACAGTCCCCCTTATCTTCAGGGGATATGTTCCAAAACCCCCAGTGGATGCCTGAAATCGCAGATAACATCAAACCCCATATGTACTATGCTTTTTTTCTATACATACATATCTATGATAAAGTTTAATTCATATATTAGGCATAGTAAGAGATTAACAACAATGACTTATAACAAAATAGAACAATTATAATGATACTGTAATAAAAGTTTTGTGAATGTGGTCTTTCTATGTTCCTATCTTCCACCCACAATTTACTGCCTTTTCCATCATAACTAAGCACTTATCAGACACTACAGCAGTAACTTTTGCAGTTTTAGGTGTAACAGCAAAAATGGTACAAATTTATTTTTCCTTTTCCACAATGTTATGAATGGAAGATTCATTTTTACCATAGATCTTAGCAACCTCAGCACACATATTTTTTCTTTCCTTATAAATCAAGAACTTTTACCATTTCACTTAAAGGAAGCACTTTGGCTTCTCTTTGGCATAACCAAGTGGCCAGCATCATTATTCTTTCATTTGAGGGTCATTATTAAGTAAAATAAAGGTTACTTAACACAGTCACTGTGACACCACTAGTGTTGATCTGATAACCAAATGTCTACTAAGGTGGCATGTATAGAGTGTATATGCCAGACAAAGAGATGGTTCAAATCCCAAGCAGAATGAAGCAAGATGGTGGAGAGTTTATCATGCTACTCAAAACAGTGTGCAATCTAAAACTTATGACTTTTTTTTTTAATTGAGGAATTTTCCATTTAATATTTTTAAACCAATAGTTGACCATGGGTAACTGAAACCACGGAAAGAGAAACCACATATAAGGATGTCAACTGTATTCTACTTTTATATTCACTGTATAAAACCTACACCATGAATCAATCCAAACATCTGACTTATCCACCCCTGAGCCTGGATGGATAAGCCTAACTGAAGAACTCACTCGGTCATTTGAAATTATGTGTACTTAAAAAAGAAAAAGTAGACCTAAAATATCCAAGTTATTGTTGTGTGGGAAAAGCAAGTTGCTTCAGCTGTATGTAGGTTGGTAGATAGATGATTGATGATAGATAGATAGATAGATAGATAGATAGATAGATAGATAGATAGATAGATAGAGATAGACAGACATGTGCCTAGATAACAGATTAGCTTTTTTTACATCCAGGCCAGCCTTTTCAAAGGGTACTGTAGAAGCTGGAAAGTATATTTCTCAGAAGATCATGCCATTGGTTTTCACATGTAATTGACGTTTCACCAATCAAATACATTTCCTCAAAATGTTAAGCTGCATCACAGTTAGGAGGGAAGAATTTAAGGGATATGATGATTTATGTTGCTGATGCAGATTGTTGCAAAATTTTCCTAATTTGATAGTTTACTAAATTAGAGGTAGGAGCTTTCCCCATAATAGCAGAGGCACTCAGATTGCAAGAAATTGGAGCAGTAGGTGAAGCCCTTTCTTCTAGCTTGTAAAGAAAAAAAAAATCTGGCAATAAAGCATTTGTGCTTAAAATAGGGAAAGTCATTTTTAGAGTCTAAAACTAAACCCTAATCAGTATTGAACGGTAATAAATGTTTAGAGTCCTAGGCATCTGCTGACATTTTCTTTGGGGTTGCTGTACAAGATAAAATCTAATTGGTGTTTTTTTTTTATCTCTCTTGCTTCCATTGCAACTAGAGAAGTCTCACTCTTTATTTATGTTGACAATCCATATTAGATTATTTTTTAAATAAGTTTATCCTATTTTTGAAGGAAGAAATAAGTATAAAATTACTGGCATTCTTGTGATTGTTGCAGATTGAACAAATAATTATCTTAATGCCCACTCAAATGGCAGTAAAATGATCATTAAGAAAGTATAAATGTACAAACCCGGGGAAGAAAAGGGAAGAGGAGATGCACATAATTAGGAGACATCAACATTCTGGAAAACTGAGACTAAAAGAATGGATGAATACGTGGCAACTGCATCTAGCAAAGATAAGAAAGCTGGCACATGAGCAGCAAGATGTGGTGTGATTTATACTGCAGGCTCCTGAAAGGCCCAGGTGTTGCAGACAACAGGTATCTGTAAAGGTAAATACTAGGGACTGAGTCAAACACAGGACGATCATAAATCTGTGAACAACCCTACACCAAGTGTATATTTACCATATTTAATAAATGACTCCTACAACAGAAAGATGATTACTTGAAAAAAAATTATCCCTGGGGACATTAAACCAGAGAAGCTCAGACTATAGGGAAACAAGGCACAGTTGAACACAAAAGTGAGGTATGATACTGAAACCAAAGGGAATGAGGGAAATTATACACGTCACATTGAGAGATCTCGGCTTCCTTTTTTTAGACATTTTGCAGAAAACAGGATATTGGAAACTAAACATATTCTATCAAGCAGACAAGAGTCTACGGATTTCACTTGGAAAAGATGCCAAGTTCAGGGGAAAAAACTGACAGACATGTCATGAGGGAGTCCCAGTGAAATGCTCTACCATTTTCTTCCATGATGAGTCCACTAGACAGCAAGTCCCACATATGCATAAGCTAGCAATCTACTATCTAGTTCTGTTTTGTTCCCCTGGGTTTGTACATTTATACTTTCTTAATGATCATTTTACTGCCATTTCAGTGGGAATTAAGATAATTATTTATTCAATCTGCAATAATCACAAGAATGCCAGCAATTTTATACTTATTTCTTCCTTTAAAAATAGGATAAACTTATTTTTTAAATTGTGTACTTTTGATTATGGATTGTTAGCCAAAGTTTACCAAATCTCTAACATGAAAATCTCTAACATGAAAGATAGGAAGTATAATAAACAAACCAAAAGAAAAAAAAAGAGAGAGCTAAGAGATAATGCAATAAAGGAAGAAAAAAAACATATTTACCAGCTATAATGTCTTGAGAAAGATAAGAGATGTAGTCAGTACGAACAAGAAGAGATTACTGTACAAAAGCAAAAAAAAGATGCCATGAGACCATCTTTATATAGACTGACAGACGCACAAGAACTTTTGGTAATTAGAGAACATGATCACAGTATTACTTTGAGAAAATAATGAGTAAAAAAATGTGTGGGTATTTCCTAAAATGATAAATAAAAAAATGAAAAGAAAAAAGATAGGAAAATCAAAAGATAAATGCATGATTTTCAAGATCGAAGCAAAAGGAATACCCAAAATGGCTGAAAAATTGGATGGAGTAACATTGTTAAATAATGCAAAAAAATGTTTCTAAAACACAAGATTCTAAATAGAAAGGACCCACTGAGTAGACAAATTAATGGGGGAGAGGGGAATCCATATTAAGGCATAGCACTGAGAAACGTTGGACCGATGGCAACAAAAAGAGAAGAATCAAAACGCTTCTATGATTGAGGCGTGGGATGGGAGGGATAAAAACAAATCAAAAAGTACAAATTCCCAGTAACCAAATTGCTTCAAACTCATTATTGACAATACCGGTAACTAAGACACTGAAAATGCCTTTGAACTATCTAAAGAGAATTATCCCTAATAACAGAAAAAGTATCACTCAAACATGAGGTTAAAAAAAGTTTTTAAAACAAGAAAGATCTCGAAACAAGCCAGCACACTTTATTCAGGAAGCTTCTTGTAGATTTGTTTCTCTAAAACAACAGGTAAACAAAGCAAGAAAAAAACAAAGGATCAACCAAGAGCAAGTGCATTTCCTAGTGAAAGAGAACGAATGAATTTCCTAGTGAAAGAGAAGATGGAGAGGCAGGTGACAACCTCTATCAGTACACTTGGAGAGCAGCAGATGAAAAAAAAAATCATATAGCAACATACAGAAACACAGGGAAATATGTGTTTTTCCATGTAAATAGTAAGTTTACAGTTCTATCGTACAATGTAGAGATGGACTATTAATATTTTAGAATACCACCAAATTATAAAATTGTAAAATGAGATAAGTGCTAGCTTCAGAAAACAAAGTATTGGCATGTGGAAGTTAATTCATTGCTTGTGAATTCTGTGAGTCACCTGCAAACAATACTATGTAATCATGAAAAGAAAGCACTAATGTTGATTTACCTAAATTTTATGACATAATTATACAGAGCAGATGTGAAGAGGGAAAGTACACGACTAGGTGGTGGAAGGTAAGAGGTAAATCTTCATCTTCCATTTCAGAAATTGGATAATTTTAAGTTGAAAAGTTATAAAATAGAATTATAAGTTCATTATTTGGAAATATGGAGCTTAATATCTGAAAACGCAAAGGAGGAATGTTAAAAGTTACTTACTCAGGGAGCTGGAGATGGGGAGGTGTGGAATTTTAGATTGCTGTTTTGCTGCATGCCTTTTGCTGTGTTGTGTGTGTGTGTGTGTGTGTGTGTGTGTGTATACATATACGCATATGTAAACATATACACATATATTACATATATGAAATATATGATCAACAATACTAAATATATAGATAATAAAAATGTAGACAATCAAAAACCACAATAGTGTCCTTAGCTAGATGTTTTTATCCCCATTTTGCATGGAAAAGACTTGGAGAAGTCAAAACCTTAGCTAAATATTTGGCAAAGCCAAGATTTACACTCAGGTTTTCCTGAGTTTAGGGCAATGTATTTCCTACCATGTCACACAAACTCCTTCCCAATTGTGATTACTCCTTTCTTCTCCACTTTCAGTTAAGACGTTGCATTCCAAGCTAAAAGCATGATTGCTTGGTATTTTATCAGGTACATGACCTTGAGTCACACACATCTCATTTCTATTCCTTGTGAAATATCCCAGAAGGGGCTAATAGGAAAAGTGACAAAAACTGGAACTTTGTGGAATGGTAAGACACATCTGAATGAGGTGTGAGAGAGAGACAATAGAAATATTTCATTCATATTGCTTTTAATTCTTAACTAAAAAGTGTCTAAATATGCACATGAATAACTGGTAAGTAAGATTAATCCCAACCTAAACGTTTATACAATATCTACTCTGATGTTTAAGAAGAACAAATATTATTGCATATTTCTTGCTGTTATACTAGAGGCAGGAGAATGAGCTAAAATAACTTCTTCTCTATAACTAAGAAATTTCTCACCGAAGAACGTGATGGAAACAAAATTCATTAAACCCAAACATAGATGTACGTGAAATAACAGAATGTATTAATGCAAATAGAATCATTTAAAATTGTACTATCTAATGCATTTTTTTTGCCTCAAAGGATTGCAGAAAGTTAGACATCAATATTTTAAACCTAGTTTATAATACAAAATTTAAACCTTGTTTATAATACAAAAAAATTATAAGCACTATTTCCCAATATACAATTATTAAAGAGACATTATCTGCAAAATATGTGTGCTCAATCTGTGTCCAAAGTAATCAAAAGTGAGTAATCAAAAGTGAGAAGATACATCTAGACCAGAGAAACACATAGCTCAATATCATTTCTTCTTGATCAGAACACACACAGCAAGTGTCCGTGATTGAACAATTTTACAGGTCTGTTTTCTTGCCACGTTTCATTTGCCCTGAGTTTAAAAATAAATAAAGTTTTAAAACCAAGTAAACCTTCCACAGTTTCTGCATTTGTGCGATTCTCTTTGGCACCTACTTCAGTCTACAACTGCAAAGAACCCATCTTTTATTCATTTGTGGGATTCTTCTGTGTTGTTCCTGACATCCTTTTAATGCATTTTCGCAGGGACCATGAGAATGACATCCCTCTAGGAATTTTTGTCATTGTTTTTTAAAGTCCCAGCTTTTGCCGTAGTCTATTGTAGGAAACAGATTCTCCATATCACAGTTACCTTCCCTTGGTCCTGCTCATTATCACATAGAAGCGTCCTCCATGCCTCAGTATATTCATCTCTCTTTGGTCCAGATCAATAGATCATTTTATATCAGTGCACTGAAGACAGAAAGACCCCCATTAAGGCAGGCTGGTAGTTCAGATGTAAGAAAGTGAATGATTTCTTGGGATTTGTGGTCCACAGTTACATTAACCTTGGTCCTACACCAAGCTATTTGAAACTTCTCACACCTCATTACCAATCAATGTGTCCTTCTGTGTATAACAATTGCATTGTTTGACTTTGAAAGACATGTTTTTAAAATCCCTTTACAGGTTAGTGGTGTTTCTTTAGAAGAGTGGAACAAATTTCATGGTCAAAGTCAAAATTTTAGCACCCTTTTTATCACAAGAATATCTAATCCTGTGAATCCCAGAACAGTCTATATAGTTGAAAATGAGTTAGAGAAGAAAGAAGCAAATTGTTTTTACCGTTACCATATTAATAATGTACTTTACATATTTTAGCAAGTGACTATATTACATATGTGTGTTTAATGTTTTCTAAATTAAATGAATCTCCTCAAATTATGGAAAATAAACTAGTAAAAACAATGATTGATTTATATTAAAAATATATATTTTCCAATCAGTGACCTTAATCCTGCCTTGAGTTTAAAAAGAGAAATACTTTTGGGAGCAGAAAGATCTTTTACTGATGTGAATAAGATGGTTCCTTCTGGGAGATTTCCTTGAGAATGTATTGGTCATCTTTTAAATTAATTAATAATTTATGAATACAGCCTAAAGAAGTCTTTTTAAATAAACAAAAACAAACTAAAAAATAGCATATGTATTTTACTAAGCTGTACTGAGGGTATCAGCTTGTCTGTAGTTTAAAAATAATCTAGATAAGAGATATGTTTGATTTCCACTGAATAATTAAACAGTCTGAAGCCAAAATGTTCTCTTTTTTCTCTAAGAGGAAAACTGGAAGACAAAAGGGTGAACTATATAAAGTTCCAACTGTTCCTTTTTATGAGAAAGCAGTCAGACAAAGACTGGATGAGCAAAAGGGCAATTGTACTGGGCATCACCCAGGGGATTCCTTTAAAACGTAATGCATCTGCTCAGCATATGAAACACTGAATGTTTGTTATTTGACAAGATGGAGTAAATGATTTATCCTTGGAAGATCAGTACCAAATCAAATCAATGGGAAGGTCAAGTTTAGAACTCACATAGTTTGAAAAATTTTAAGTTATAAACTATCTTGAAAATATACAATGTAATCTATACACTTGTAAAAACTTGGGGAGAAAGGGTAAAAGTCAAATTAAACAAATTGATCATCTCCTAACTCAACATTTCGCTAATTACCCCATTCCTTTCTTAGGTATCTAGTTTTCCTGAAAAAATAATAAGAATCTTAATTGTTAAAACAAAAATTCTCTGAGATATAAATATCATATAATAAAGTTTATCTGAGATTGTCACTAAAATAGGTGTTCCAATTCACAAAATGTCTTAATTAATACAAGCATCATTTATGCTTTAATTTTCAATGTAAGAAAAATCACTGTAAAATGTGTTGGGCCAACTTAATTTCAAGTAAGCATACTATATTGATATATATTTTAACTCATCTTGTAGGGTATTGAAGTCCTCATATTGAACATAATTTTTCAAATTATGGCCATGCAAATTTAAAACAAATATGTTTAGGATATATTATAGGTCATAGAAATGTTGTTTCTGATAATATCATCATCAATGATTTAATGGAAGATTCAATATTTTAAGTTTCATGGTTCAATTCTTGATTAAATTTTGGTAATACTGACTTTACCAGATATTTTACACACACACACACATACACACATGGAATTATCCTTTTGAATCAATTGCCATCTATTTCTATATTCAAGTATTTTAATAAGTGTTATATCACGGTTTGATTGACACAAGTGAGATGTCTACTTTAGCACAGACATCTGCTCCTGGCTCTGTAACTAACTCCCCCAGTTTATAGTATTGCTAAGAGGAGTGTTGGCTCTTTTGTTGTTTCCTAAAGCATTCCTTATGTCCATAGTAGGATTTTCTAACTTCCATAATGTTGTTTTCTACCTTCAGTTGGTATCACATAAAGTTTGGGCTTGTTGAGAATTTTGAAATACTCAGAATTACTTGGAGGAAAGTAGCTCCTTTGGTCTCTTTTAGAGTGGCATAAAACACAGTTATTTGCCATGTGAATGGTAAAATAGCTTAGCATTCACAGAGACCACTGTAAGCACTTTTTGAAATGGACAAATACTTTTGGTGTAGCTTTTTAGGACAATCGTTTAAAGAACTATTTGTGGAATTTTTCTTCAGATGTCTATGGCATTTAGAAAATAAAAGAACTATATAATTACAAGTTTACTCATAGCACCTATTAAATGATTCAATACTGTATGGTTTTTGAAGTGGTTATCTATTACCTAATGGTTCTCCCTAGTCAGGTAGCTAGATTGAGCAAATAATCACTTGTAAGCACATTTTGGGGATACTCTGCCCTTTGTGTCCCTTTCCACTGCTGGGAATTATTACCATTTTGACAGGATTCTTTCAATGCCCCTTCCCCGTCCATTATCAGATGAGGCAGAGGGCTGTGGGAAAAGAACTAAAAATCCATTTAGTCCAATCTCATCCCCTGTGAACTAGTTAAATGTGAACAAGTCACCCAAAACCCTGAGGATTAGCATCCTCCTGGCAAAACAAGAATGTGAAATGACATGAAATCTAGAGTCTTTCCCCTTATTTTCAAAACAAACTAAAAATTATATTAAGTAGGTTTTCACACAATTAACAAACGTTTAATTTTATATTAAGAATCTAATATAAAGGAGGTGGCCTCCTTGCCTCAGTATATTTATCTTTCTTTGGTCCAGATCAATAGATCATTTTATATCAGTTCACTGAAGACTGAAAGACCCCCATTTATGGCAGGCTGGTAGTTCAGATGTAAGAAAGTGAATGATTTTTTGGGGGTTTGTGGTCCACAGTTATATTAACCTTGGTCCTACCCCAAACTATTGTTTATAATACAAAAAATAATTATAAGCACTATTTCCCAATATACACTTATTAAAGAGACAGTATTTGCAAACTATGTGTGCTCAATCTGTGTCCAAAAGTGAGTAATCAAAAGTGAGAAGGTACATCTAGACAAGAGAAACACATAGCTCAATATCATTGCTTCTTGATCAGAACACACACAGCAAGTGTCCATGATTAAAAGATTTGACAGACCTTTTTTCTTGCCACATGTTTCATTTGCCATGAGTTTAAAAATAAATAAAGTTTTAAAACCAATTAAACCTTCCAGTTTCTGCATTTGTGCGATTCTCTTTGGCACCTGCTTCAGTCTACAACTGCAAAGAACCCATCATTTATTCACTTGTGGGATTCTTCTGTGTTGTTCCTGACATCCTTTTAATGCATTTTCTCAGAGACCACGAGAATGAAATCCCTCTAGAATCTATAAAATTTATATAAAATTTTAAAATGTAAAGCAAAAATATAAACTAAGGTAAAATTAAAATTGTAGAATTGTAGTGGAAATATTTCATAAAACCTTTTCATTTCTAGATAGGTTGGTTACTCTGTGAAAATCAATATGAGAAAGTTTGATTATAACAATTAACAACATTAACATATTAGAAATTATGATCTCTGAATCTGGTAGCAACAAGAAAATTTACGTTCTTTTCAAGCACATATAGATTATTTACCAAAACAAAAATACATAAGTAAATAAAAGGCTAGGTACTAGCCCAGAATGTTATATCAACAAATATCAAAGAATAAGTCTATGTATGACAAAAATTACATTGACTTATAAATGAATAAAAAGAGTAATTTAAAAATTGTAATTTACTGAAAATTTTAATCATTTTGAATAAATCATGGTTTAGGATATAAAAAATCATCCTCATAAAATATTTTAAAAAGAACAATAAAGAAACTATTTCAAGTAAAATAAATCTTGTAGGGTTTAGCTAAAGCAGTCCTTAGAGGAACATTAGTAGTATCAATTTCATGTTTTAGAAAAAAGAGATGTAAAGATAATAGTGATTGGCTCAAGAAGGTAGAAAATATATAATAAAGCTATCCCAAAGACTGTGGAAAACAGGATATTAATTTAGTAGTAAGAAAGAAATAATGGAGAATGAGATGATCATTAAACCAAAATCTGTCTCTAGAAAAAAAAAATAGAAAAAGGAAAATACTTTTATAAGATTGGTCACAAAATAACAATAAAATAATAAGAGAAACATATATTTTTAAATGTTCTAACAGTCAGGATCCTTAATTCTAATTGCTATACATACCTATTAAAAAAAAAACTGACAATCTTAGTGGCTTAACAAGAGAAAGGGGGTGGCAATTATATTTTACTCTTCTCACTGACTAATTCAGCTGGTGTGGCTATCATGGATAGTTCTTCTTTAAGTGGTTATGTGGAACCCAGAATTTTGTATTTTTTACAAAATTAACCAAAGCCATGGACCTTCAGATTCAGGAAGCAGAATAAATTGCAAGTGAGATATATAAAATAAATTACCATTTATATGTATTGAAGTAAAATTTTCATGTTTTGGATCTAACCTTTCTTTAGGACTTCCTTAAAAGAATCCTTTGCTGCATTCATTTTTATGTTTGTTTGTTTGTTTCAAAACAAAGAGAATGATGATAATGATATGTTGGGATATTCTAGAACTGGAAATTGTGGACATCGTGTTTCACACCTTCATTGGCCAAAACATACCACAGGTACTACCTGCAAGAAGGCTAAGAAGAGGGGTCGGTAAGCATAGCGTAGTCTTCTACCATAATAGATAACATTATATATAACAGAGGGTTTAGGTACCATTTGGAATATCCTGAACCACTTACACTCATACGTTTATAATCTTAGAAGAAATGAGAATTTGTCTAGAAATATCTGAAGCATACATATTGACTCTAGAATAAAAGAGTATAGCTGGAGAGCGAAACTTACAGCCATTATAGAAAATGAATCAGTAGTTAAAATTCTACTCACATTAATGTATCAGACCCAAACGAATTTATGAATGATTTTTAAGAAAATGGAAAAGAGATAATATTTACTGCATAGAGAATAGAAAAAGAAGAAAACATTAATGCAGATAACGTTAAAGGATTATATGATATTGATACAATAATTAAAGGAAAGCGTGGAAAATAAAAATAATGGGACTAAAACTATGGATATATATATATATATATATATATATATATATATATATAAAGTAATAATTCAATGAATCTAGCAATGGAATTTTTAAACTGAAAAATGTAAAAATAGTTTATCTTTAAAATATATTAAGTAAACATAACTATCGATTTTTATCAAATTAATGATTAAAGAACCATTATTATCTCAATAAATATCAAAAAAAGAAAAAATATATATAATTATAAATATATATATATATATAGAATAATACTTACAAGAAACATGTACAAATATAACTATCTGAAAAAGAATTAAAGTATAAACAAAAAGCTAAAAAATTTTTTTAGAACATATAGAAAATTTGATTCTGCAAACAGCAGAAGTTTCATTACAAAATTTGATTCTGCAAACAGCAGAAGTTTCATTGGTAGGTATTTTAGCAATACCTACCAAGGTTGAAATTTACATAAATGTAGCAATTCCACTGCGAGCTACATATATTCTACAGAACACTCACATATGTATAAGGAGACCTGTGCCAGAGAGTTGACTGTAGCAAAACAATGAAATAATTTAAAATGTTACTCAATGAGAGAATGAATAAATTGTACAATTATTGGAATATTAAGCAACAAAAGCAATATACTAGTTATACAGAAAAAAAATGATAAGTCTCTCATACATTTGTTGGTTGAGAAAATCAAGTTATTGTGATATAGTATGATATAATTGTAGAAATTAAAATATTAAAACTTAACGTGTTACATAGGGCTAAGTTTATAGGAATAAGTTTGGCATGTTAAAGGAAGGAATACACTTCTAATTCAGCATATTTGTTTTCTCTTAAGAATGGATAGTGTGGAATGAAGTGGAAAGGGTTACTGCAAACGCATCTCTAATATTTCTTAAAAAAAATAAATTCTGAAACAAAAATGACAAAATGTCAATTTATATGATATGTGCCTAGGTACCTCTGTATCTTTGCATATATATTTGATATTACATTATTAAAATATTTTAAAAGTTTTGTTTTTGTTTCCAAGTGAATACAGAAGAATGTTAAACCAGCTTTTCAAAGATTTTCAAGAATTATTAGACCATGAAAGTTATATTGGGTTCCTCAAATGTTCATTGACCCAAATTAAATTACAAATGCCATGGCCTCAGCCGTCCATTCAACCATACTCTGGTAGTGTTCTGGTAATCAGCAAGTTAAAAGAAGACAAGCACCTTCCTGCAACGAATATTCTCAGAGTTCCAACAAACTGTAACTCATTATAAAACCCAAGCTGACAGGAAATGTGAACAAACTACACTAAATTTATTTTAGGCACTGATCATATGGGTCAATGCTTATTTGCATGACTGTCAACAAAACAACTCTCCTTTGTTGCTCCTTATAACTTCCATGTGTTTGTTGCCTTTGAATCAAATTGAATCTACATTTAGTCAATCACCTTTCTTCTTTATCATTATTAATTAATATTTTTTGAGCCCTCTGAACTCTTTCACTTTGTATTGAATTTCCTGATAATGAGATACCAAATTGAGTCCGTGGTATGTTTTCAAAACTTGATATAGGTATTTTCATTTGTCAGTGTCTGCAAAAGCAGTCCAAGGCTTACTATGCTGCCTGACTGTCTCAGAATTAATTCAAAACTTGTCTACACGAAAGTCACTCCACAGCTAACCTGAAGGCATGAGCTTCTATCCTGAATTATTTTTTTAATATCCATTCTTAGGTTTACCTCATCAGCTTTAAGAATATTTGTTACCACAGCAAGTATGCAAACCATGAGGGAAAGGGAAGGATTTGGAGGCTGATCATTTGAATATTTAAGAGGAAGTTCATAGAAACTAAGGTTTATGGATAATCTTACAAGCATTATTTCTGCATGTCATTCCAAATGCCTAATGGAGACATTTCCCCTGTATTTTCTCTCCTTCATCCCAGCAAGAACTACTGCCTCTTGTCTACTTTATATCCTGCCTCAGTAGGTTCCCATTTTATATTTTGACTGAAGACACCATAGCATTTTCAGAGTCCTTATTCCTGAACACAAATTCTCAATCTGTTTCCTGGCTTCATTTTTGCACATATATATTTAGCAGAATGCCAAAGTATACAAATAGGTCCTACCATCCAAACTGAAGTTATATTTGATTTTGTACTGAATATAGAAAGTACCTGGTACATAGTAAGCACTCAGTTAAGGTTAGTTGTTGTTGTTGCTGTTGCTATTCTGTTATTAGTTAAACTTGAGATCATAAAACCACTAACTTGTTTGTGAGATCTAATTCCCAAATTTATTGTAAAGTGAATTCATTTGTGTGTGTGTATATATATATATATATATATATATATATATATATATATATACACACACATACATATGATATGCTATTTAAGAGTTTTATTTTCGAAACAAATATCCAAAAACACATTTATATTGAAAAATTCAAGAAAATTCAAGTAATGACATTCAGAAATTTATTTAATGTTTCTGTGGTACTCCAAGCCCTAAGTTAACTCATATTAGGCCTCCATAAAGATGAACACTACACTTGTGGCAAAGAGAATACTTTTATAGCCTCACTTGAGTTGTCTTTATACACAAAGGTAAAGAGAACAACATGGTCAGAAGGTATTTGGAAGGCCAGTCAAGAAATACCATCAAGAAGAAAAGCTAAGGACTTCCATTTTTGTATATGCGATGGTGAGTGTTCCATGACTATGAATAATTTGTTATATTTCTTGAGCTTGGTATCACTTCCATATTTAAATATGTTATTTATTTTACTATTGGAAGTTAAAAGTTATACAATTGAAAATATATGTTTTAGAGCAGTAAGTATAGTGTTGTTGAGAAAGTTGTGTGGCTAGCCCTACAGGAAGAAAAAATCAATAAAATGAAAGTGGTTTTTGGGGAGAAAAATAGCAGACTGATTTTCTGAAGACATTGGGCAAAGGAAGGAAGAAGATAGTTGAGGATACAATTTACACATAAAATGTGACCATACCAACATGTTATGTTCATGTTGTAACTTAGTTGATAAACACCCAATGGGTAGAGGGTGTGTACTGTTTCAGATTCATGTATAGTCTCATAGTTCAAAAAATTCTTATCTGTTTTCAAACACACACACACACACACACACACACACACACACACACACACGAGGTCTGACAAGTTTGCAAACTTGACACCATGTACTTGCATTGGCAGCCCTGTACAAACAGCTCGGTAAGGTTTCATAACCTTGGTATATCAGTGTCTCACAGCTGTGTTCCTGTCAATGTGTGACGGTGTTTTGCTGAGTGGCGTTCATTATTGTTGTTGTGTGTTTTTGTGTGCCATCACAAGAATGTCTGAACTTGAAATAGAGCAATAAAGCAACATTAAATTTCTTGTTAAACTTGGCAAGAGTGGAGATGGAATCAAGGACATGTAGTCCAAGTTTATGGGGATAATCCCATGAAAAAAATGGCAGTGTACAAATGGATTAAACGTTTCTCTGAGGGGAGAGAACATGTCATTGATGAAGAGAGGCCAGGGCAGCTAGTAATGAGCAGAACTGATGAAAACATTGCAAAAATTTGTCAAATTGTGCTTCAAAATAATTAGCTGACTGTGAGAAGCATAGCAAACCAAGTAAACATTGATAGAAAAACAATTAGAAAAATCTTAACTGAAAATCTTGGTTTGAGAAAAATGTGTGCGAAAATGGTCCTGAAGGACCTCAGTGATGAACAAAAGCAAAGGAGAGTTGAAGTTTACCAAGACCTTTTGAAGAGGCAAGACAATGTTTTGGGCCATGTTATCACTGTCATTGAAACATGGGTCTACAAATATGAACCTAAAACAAAGTATAAAAGTGCACAGTGGAAGTCAGCCAATTCTCCACAACAAAAAATTTCCATCAGTCCAAATCAAGAGTCAAAACTATATTGTTAATCTTCTTTGGTATCAGAGGGATTATTCATTATAAATTTGTACCAACTGGAAATGGAAAGACATTCCGTGCTCATGGATTGGAAGAATCAACATAGTTAAAATGGCCATATTACCCAAAGCCATATACAGATTTAATGCAATCCCCATTAAAATCCCAATGGCATTTTTTAAAGAAATAGAACAAAAAATCATCAGATTTGTTTGGAACCACAAAAGACCCCGAATAGCCAAAGCAATATTAAAAAAAAAGAACAATACTGGAGGTATCACACTCCCTGATTTTTCCTTATACTACAGGGCTACAATAATCAAAACAGCTTGGTATTGGCGGAAAAACAGACACATAGACCAATGGAATAGAATTGAGAACCCAGAAATAAAACCACATAAATATGGACAGATAATTTTTGACAAAGAAGCTAAAAACATACAATGGAGAAAAGACAGCCTCTTCAATAAATGGTGCTGGCAGAATTGGATAGCTACGTGCAAAAGAATGAAACTGGACTGCTATCTGTCACCATGTACCAAAATTAATTCAAAGTGGATCAAAGACTTAAGCATAAGACCTGACACAATAAACTGCATTGAAGAAAACATAGGTACTAAACTTATGGACCTTGGGTTCAAAGAGCATTTTATGAATTTGACTCCAAAGGCAATGGAAGTAAAAACTAAAATAAACAAATGGGATTATATGAAACTGAAAAGCTTCTGCACAGCAAAAGAAACTATTGACAAAATAATGAGGCAACCAACTGAATGGGAGAAGATTTTCGCAAACAGTTCCTCTGATAAGGGGCTAATATCCAAAATATACAAGGAACTCATGAAACTCAACAACAAAAAAACAAACAACCCAATTGAAAAATGGACAGAGGACCTGAAGAGACATTTCTCCAAAGAGGATATACAAATGGCAAATAGACATATGAAAAAATGCTCAACATCGCTAATCATCAGAGAAATGCAAATGAAAACCACAATGAGATATCACCTCACCCCAGTCAGAATGGCTTTCATCAACAAAACAAATAGTAACAAGTGTTGGAGAGGCTGTGGAGAAAAAGGAACTCTCATACACTGTTGGTGGGAATGCAGACTGGTGCAGCTGCTATGGAAGGCAGTGTGGAGGTTCCTCAAGAAATTACGAATAGAATTACCATATGACCCAGCAATCGCTCTCCTGGGTATCTACCCCAAAAATATAAAAGCATTTCTCTATAGAGACACGTGTACGCCAATGTTCATTGCAGCTTTGTTTACGGTGGCCAAGACATGGAAACAACCAAAATGTCCTTCGATAGATGAATGGATAAAGAAGTTGTGGTACATATACACAATGGAATACTATTCGGCGTTAAGGAAAGATGATATAGGAGCATTTGTGACAACATGGATGGATCTCGAGAGAATAATGCTAAGTGAAATAAGTCAGACAGAAAAAGCAGAGAACCCTATGATTTCACTGATATGTGGTATATAAACCAAAAAGAACAAGACAAACAAATGAGAAACAAAAACTCATAGACACAGACAATAATTTAGTGGTTACCAGAGGGTAAGGGGGTGGGGGGAGGGTGATGAGGGTAAGGGGGATCAAATATATGGTGATGGAAGGAGAACTGACTCTGGGTGGTGAACACACAATGGGATTTATAGACGATGTAATACAGAATTGTACACCTGAAATCTATGTAAATTTACTAACGATTGTCACCCCAATAAAATTAATTAAAAAAAAAATTCTGTTAAGAATTGAAGCTATGGGTAGCAGGGACCAGGAGGGCAGGGACTGTGTCCATTTTGTTTACCATGGTACAGACATCACTTAGCAGGGTGCTGATAAAACAGTGGTTCAGCATTTAGATTCTTGAGCCAGGCTGCCTGCTTTAAATACTAAGTTTACCACGATGAGCTCTGTAATCTTTGGACAAGTTAGTGAACCTCTCCAGGGATCAGCTGCCCCCTTAACAAAATTGTGGTGATAATGATAAAAGTATCTATCTTAAAGAACTGTTGGAAAGACTGAATGAGGTAATCCATGTAAAGCATTTATCTTCATTTAGCCTGTAACAAATATATAATAAATGTTTAATAAGTATAATAACTACTCATAATATGGTGACTATTGACTAAGTATTTAAATGTGTTTGAATCGAGCTATTTGGTTTTTTTCTGTTGCAAATAAACTAGGTTGATATTGTAAATATACCTTAATTTGAACTAATTGATTTATTACATTTCCATTATTGCATTATATTGGTGTTTTGTACATATAGTTCAATTCTCTTTTCATTTATCTTTATTAAACTGAAGAATACAAAACACTGAAAAAAAAATTGTACCAACTGGACAGTTAACCAAGTTTACTAATTGGAAGTGAAAAGGCTGCATGAAAAAGTTAGACTAAAACAACTGAACTTTTCACCAATTCATGGCTCTTGCATCACGATAAAGCACCAGCTCACATGGCACGCTCTGTGAGGGAGTTTTTAGCCAGTAAACAAATAACTGTATTGGAACATCCTTCCTGCTCATTCAATCTGTTACTTCTTTCTTTAACTGAAGATAAATGCAATATTGAAAGGAAGACATTTTGATGACATTCAGGACCAGGGTTTCCGTGTGAAAATTCCTTCCTGCCCATTCTCGAGAATTTTTTTCGCTTTCCTGTTCCCGAGTCCCAAGGAAAGCAGGTTGGGAAATCAGGAAAATCAGCTCCTTAAACCCAGCAATACCTACAATGGGAAATAAAGGTACTAATCACAATGTATCTCTTAGACATTTTTCCTATTTATCTGCTATCTAAAGTTACATTGTGTTACAATGTTACATGCCACCAGACATGCACTTGCGACACCAGAATCAGATATCACATGACCAGCTAATTATTGGCTCTTGTAAATCGAGCACATTTGATCAGGCAAAACAGAAATCAGTTTGTATTTACACAGAGAAATATTTATTTTCACAACCCAGGATTTGACTACAAAGTCATCTTCAGGTGAACTAACTAAGGACATCTAAAGTAGTTTATCTTAATATGATATTGTAGTCAAATCCTCGGTTGTGAAAATTAATATTTCTCTGTGTAAAAACAAATTGTTTCCTGTTCTCCACAATGAATCGTTTCCACAAAGTGACAGTGGGTACTACCAACCACATTCAATCAGTTTGTTTGTGGCTGACGGTTGTGAATGTATGTGACTGTTCTTGGCTCTCTCAGCTACTGTGGGTAAGTCAGTCTATTTAAAAATAACTTACACTGCTAATATTTTATTCCAATATTACTATAATTTCCAAGCTCATATCATAATGTTTTGTGGCACGTTTTAGCGATAAATATTCACTGCACAATATAGGTATTTCTTATTTTTTTCTTAATGCTTGTAAAGGAAATAAAAATTGAATTGGTTAAACATAGAAATAGATATCTTGTGTCTCTTACAAAGTACTTCAACAATGTTAGTTGTCTATATGAGATGGAAGAGGATGAGTTTTTTGTCTTGTCAAGTAAGAATGAAATTGCCCGACTGGTGAAGTCATTAATGGAAAGATGTTTTAAAAGGAACATTTACAGCAGAAGAAGTTCCAAGAGAAGAAACAAAGGATGTCCTTTCAGAGTGTTCTGACATTAAATCAGAATCTGATCTGAAGCAATATTTGCTTTTACTAAAGCAATATCAGTTTTGACATCAAAGCCTAGCCCTATGCATGCAGACAAAACATTTTCTTCTCTAAGGAAGGAAATGAGCTTATATGAAGCAACGCATCCTCTCACTCCCAACTTGAAGATGCTTTTAGATGCACTCATAACAATTCAACCAACATGTACAGAAAATGAAAGAAATTTTTCCACATGAAGTATATTTGTGACAAAACGAAGATCACAATTATCTGATTGGGCAATTAATGCTCTATATTTCTTAAAGTTTCATTTTTAAAATGACAAATAAAAACGATTTGAAGTATTTTTAAAATTTTCAAACGAATATTTGCATTTATTTTCTATTAATGTTTAATTTAATAAATAAAATATTTAAACACAATTGGGAATGTTAATGCATTGCGTGATATATGTAAAAACTCACTGTATACTATAAGGTTTGGTTAAAAAAGGTTTGTATTATTACATTGTTTACATTTTGAGAAATCCTGAAATATAACAGAAATCTAGCCAAAATGATACCATAGTGACTGACCGCTGTTTATTG
The DNA here is from genome assembly GCF_964194185.1 of Rhinolophus hipposideros. Taxonomy (NCBI): domain Eukaryota; kingdom Metazoa; phylum Chordata; class Mammalia; order Chiroptera; family Rhinolophidae; genus Rhinolophus; species Rhinolophus hipposideros. The sequence goes on along the minus strand of NC_138050.1, from coordinate 84,316,187 downwards.
CTCAGGGTAAGAGATGCACTAGTCATGAAATCCCGGTCGACTTCCACTTAGGAAATTTTATTTACTCGTTTTGCATTGAAGTTTCACTCAAAACCTCTGAAAGACTGTCCCAGGGCCATGAACCCTGTTTGCCCCGCCTTCTCTATGGCTTTTCTGTTTATTAGTATTTACCGTTACAGCCATTATTACAGATGACCAATGAAAATTATATTAAAAAGATTATTTCGGTAACTCTCGAGAATTCTCAGGAAATACGATTTCCAGTTCTCGATTCCCAAAGATTTCAACATGTCGGGAATTTGGAAACCCTATTCAGGACATCAAGGGTAATACGACCATAGCTCTGATGGTCATTCCAGAAAAAGAGTTCCAAAATTGCTTTGAAGGGTGGACTAGGTGCTGGCATCAGTGCATAGCTTCCCAAAGGTGGTACTTTGAAGGAGATCATAGTGATATTCAGCAATGAGGTATGTAGCACTTTTTCTAGGATGAGTTTGTGAACTTAATTGCCATACCTTGCATGTGTGCATATGTGTGTGCATGTATTTGAAAAGATAAAACTAACATTATTATATCAATAAGCTATTATAATATTTTATTTTCACTTAATCTTGTTTGTCATTAAAACAACATTTTAATGTCTGAATTAATAGTATATGGATAAAGCATAGTTTATTAAAGTTAAGTATTATCAATTTATTAAATAGCATTTAAGTCAGTGTTCCCAGATAAAACACTAGTTAAATTTGAATTTCAAACAAACAAGAAAAAAAATTTTCTAGTATAACTCTGTACCAAATATCACACAGGATGCAATCATGAGAGAACCATGACAATATATTATATACGGGCCTTCCATCATAGTTTAGTTCATAATTTTTTGATTATTGCCAAAATTTAAGTAAAAAGAAGGCAAGGATTTCTGATTTTTTCAGTGCTACATTTCAGTGCCTGTTATAAAGAGGTACTCATGAATATTTGCATCGATTTTTATAAAAGATTCTTAAATACCTTGAACATATACTTCTTAAAGAAAAATAAATGAAACAATTCAATATTTGTTCAGAAAAAGGAAATCAAAAAATGATCAAAGGAAGTCCCAAACAATGGAGAGTTTTACAGAGTATTCTTAGGGAAGCAGTCATCAATAAATAATTATTTTAAAAAGGCACTTAAGTATCTCATGGTATCATGAGACACGATATACAAACTTAGAAGAAAGAGCATCTAGTTCTGATGGGAAGATGAGATGGGCTACACAGAAGAGTTGGATTTCAAATGGGCTCCACAACAATAACATATTCCATAGGCTCACAAGTTGAAGAATTTTCCAGCAGGTTGAAAAAAGACATGAAGTCTTGGCAGTGTAAGGCAAGCTCCAACCTAGCTGAGATATAAGGTATAAAGACAGAGTTAGCAGGAGATAAGGCTAGAATAAAGGGTGGGACATGACAAAGGAAATTACATTCTAATTAACCAATTACAAATGTGAAGATAATTACTTGTCAGAAGATAACATTGGCGGAAGAACTGAAATTCTATCTATATTCGTAAAGCATAGCCAACTTGATAGGCAAACCAATCACTCTAGACATTGGAATAAGAAGTAAATATTCTTACTTATAAATTCAAATTAAAAAAAAAAAAAAACTGGCAAAAACGAGCTTTGAGTAAGAAGGAGCTTCTTCCATTTTGGTGCCTCATTTTTTAATCATGTCCCAAATTCACAGAGAAGTAATGTCCTTACCATGACTCCTCGATAGCCTGTGTTTTAGTGTGAGCTACTTGAAAAATGTATCCTTCAGCAACATAAGCTTAGAAAACGTATCTGGATTGATGTATTTAATTTACAATCCACTTGTAATACAATATGGCCTTCTGTTTTTAAAGAAGCACTGACAGTGTGAAACATTATTACTTAGTGTTATAAAGACCATTTATAGTGTATGGCAGTTTTAACTCAAAATACCACAGATTTTGTTAAAGCATACTTCATACCTCACCTCATTTTGATATACAGAATGAAAATAAAATTATATGTCGGTATTAGAGTTTTGCATTAAATTGGAGTTTTGTTGTTTTTTTGTTTGTTTGTTTTGCCCCCATCCTATCTTTCTGCAAAGGAGATAGATCTGTAGAGGACAGCATTTTTTTTTTTTTCATTTGTGACATAGCTGCCCAAATACAGCACATAATTTTCAGCAAGAATATTTTTCCAAGTGAGGAAAAAAATAACGCCCTGGGTTATTATTTCAACTCGCAAGCCTGGATGCTGTACTTTGATATTATTTATTTGAAGTTTATGTAGCATATATTACTTGAAATTTGAAAGCTACTTTATTAATTCTAACAGTGAAAGCATACTAACCTCAGAAAAGCTGTCCTTCCACTTAGTGGAATGTTCAAGCACAAAATTATTAAAAAACATCATGTGCACAAAATGCAGCGGTAAGCTGATTTGTGTGCACAAGAGGGTCGTTTGTCCTCAAAAGTACATTCTTAAATAAGAAGAGAGTTGGAAAGAAAAGGCAAACAGCACCTTGAAGTAAAAGAACAGGAGCAGATGTCCTTTAGCTGTGTGTTTTATTGATTTATAAACACTCAGTCGGGCTCCCTCTTCTCTGCAGAGTAATTTAGATATGGGAAAATATCTGTGAAATATATTGATTGTATTATTGATTGAAAAGCCAATTGCTGTTGCACTCCTGTTTTACCATTTAAGTCCTGACACATTTTGACATATGAGCCAGCTGTGACTACTGCCTCGATTCTGCAGTAAGATAATGTGAAAGCTGTCATAACCACTTCTCTGTCAGCCTTGAGGATTTACAGCATGTTGCCGCTGCTATTTAGCTTGCTCTTTAACTATCTGAATAATGAGGATATGTTAAAGCTTTTACTCTGGCACATCCGTGTGTGTTTGCACTGGGTATGTCTACAAATGCACACAAAACCTTACCAGTTTTTGTTTCATTTAATGAATCAATACCTGATGAGTTAAGAGAAAAATGCACGAGGAACCAATTTTTTAGTATCTACAATTAATCATTTTAGTACTTTCATATTTAATCTATGCACATGAGAATGATTGACTCTGCAAATATTTTTCTCTTGGTGAAATTTGATTTCAGAACATTTCTCAGAGCTATTTTCACTGGTGATGTGATTGGTTTCTACTCAGTAGCAGTAGAGAAAGAATGAGGAAAATCCATTCCTTTCTATTCACAAATTTATCATTTATGTGAGATACTTACTGTATGGAAAAGGAAGATAAAAATTACTCAATATCCTTGATTTGAAAAGAAAAACAAACCAGCTTCTAAACCTATCCATTAAAGCTCATAAAAATGCATATAAATGTATCTCCAAAAAGTACCCTTTAAAAGATCTACATTTTAGGCCAGCCCTCATTAGATGATTGAAACTACAAATACCATTTCCTGCTTCTAGCCCCATAACCATAATGCACAAGAAAAACCCTTCTAAATCACCTTTTTGATGCATACAGTCAATATGGATCTTTTCCAAATAAGGCTGTTTAAATGTATACTATACGTTATTAAAGTTGGTGTCCATAATATTCCTCTCATGTTCTGATGTATCTTCTCATTGTCACAAAAGCTCTCTGATTAATCACAAGCAGCATGTTGATTTGTTCTTTTCTAGTTTATTTAAAAGCATCCTTCATTTTATGTAAACCAGTGAAACAGGTCCGTTGTAAGGTAGCACTGCTGATGCAAATAGCCTGGGAACAATGCTCCATATTATAAGGATGGACAGTAGATCACTCCTCTGGGAAATGAAAATGTTCATTTAACAGTATGAATGGCACACCATTCTGGAAATGACTGACACAGCAGGAGTATTAAGCACAAAGATTTGTGATTGATTTGGATCCAACTTCAGAAAATCCAACATTTCTTTTCAAAGTGCAGACTTCCTGTAATGTGGAATCTTGTGGAAGTACATTTTAGAGCCTCGATATCCTGTAAAGCACATTCCCCTCTCATATAAAAATTTCAGGCAGGCTTTTATATATGTTAACAAAATAGCAAATAGATTCTGACAAGTAAAATCTTTAGTCCAAGGATACTGCTTTAGAATATGGCACCAGTGAAAGGGAAGGGAGAAGAGAACCGAAAACTTAAAATGGCAGGACTATACCCTTTCTGCAGTGAAGAACCAAACTATGATACTAGAGAAGCCATTTCTTCTGTAACTGCCCACTCTCCCTCTCTACCTTGCAGGGAGGATTTGAACAAGACACATTCAGGATAATCTGTTTTGTAAGTTGTTCTTGAACCTTAGTGCGCAAAATAATTGCCCAGAATGTGTTGAAAAATGCATATCCCTAATGTCCCCTCTAGAGATCCGGGTTTAGTCGGTCTAGAATAGGGCACAGGAATCTGGTTTTATTGAAGATAAACTTTAAAACTTCAACTAATTTGACTCAGAAAACTCACAAATCGTACAATTCCATTATTTCCCTCATTCCACCTCCTCTAATATTCTTTTGCATATACAGAATGTGTGTGGGTTGTTTTAGATTAGAAAACTACCATTGGCACAATATTATTAAATAATCTATAGACTTTATGTGAAATTCAGAATTTTTTCTATTCATGTCTTTTTCTGCTTGAGGTTTCCACAATACACTCAGGTATCTCTCCTAGTCTTCTCCAGTCTGTACGTACCAATCCCTCAGGATCTGCTTTTAATTAATCACTTCGGTTTATCTGATATCAGCTGATTTGCAAAGAAAATTATGAGAAACACTCATCTAAATGGGCACTTATGTTCCCAAATCTGTTGCAAACATTACCTGTTAATTTTTTTAAAGTCAGCTATATGAAAGATTTTGGAAACTAAAGCTGAAATACAAACTGTGTATTAAAGAACAAACAAACACAAAACAAAACAAAACAAACAAAGAAAGCACTTTGAAGCCTGCGAGGTTATTCTACGCTTAGGGATAGATACTAAACTACTATTTAGTAGTGTTTTTACATGTATTCCACATTGGTCCTTAAGTTCAGCCAACTGTCATTTCTTAGTCCTTTGCTATTCAAAGTGGTATCTGTCTCTGGGAGCTTGTGTGAATGGCAGAAGCTCAGGCCTCACCCCGAGCCCAAGCCTACTAACTCAAGAATACACATTTTAACTAGATCTATGGGTGACTTGTTTGCCCAATAAAGTTTGAGAAGCACAGAACTAGAGGACCATTGTCTAGCACATGTAGAGTCTGAAAGGGGAAGATCCTTGGAGTCCCTCTGCTTTACTATTAATTCTGAAATTACTCAAACAATGATTTCTATAGATTGGTTACAGTTGCCTCATATACTTCTATATGTTCCCTTTGTTTCTCCTTCCCGTTTCTTATCCTTGGTATAAATCCTACAATATGCTTTTATTTTAGATCTGATTTATATCCCACATGTACATCATACTTACTGAGTAGGCTGTGATTATGCTGTACTATATTCCAGTGATGTTCCATTTCTGTATTACAGACATATTTGATGCACTAGTCTAACATTTCATAGGTTGGCTTATTCTGATAGTTCATATAAAATTGATTTTGTACAAAACAAAATCATGTTGTGCACTTCGCCTCTGTCGCAAGTCTCTAGGCCTGTGTGCGTCTTTCAAATTCATCGCTGACTTTCTGGGTAATCTCGGGCAAATAATTATCCTTTTGGCTTCTTATTTTCCAACTACAAAATCGAGAGTCTAACATTGCTGTGGAATGGCAATTCTCAAAATGATCTTAGAGAACACAGGGTTTATGTCACCAATTTATACAAATTTAACATATAGAAAACTGATATACAGGAAAGGTGTGACTTGTCAACAATCCATTACAAGGAAGAAAGTAGTCTTGAGCTGTTTCCATAGACCCCACCCTTCAGTGTAGTGCACCGTTAATACCTTTTTCATATTTTCTCAAAGGAAAATGGATTGTTTTTTTTTTCCTTTTAAGCCTTTGTCTTTGCCTTTATATGAGGTTCCCACTACTCCATCTTTGATTTCTTCATGTCTTTCTTCTCCATCCACAATTAGGTCAAAAGTGTTTTCTTTAATTAATAAATGACAATAATAAAACAGAAATACTTTCTATTACTTATCATTCATATTACTTCACTTTCCATTTGTCCCATAATCTTTTGAATATCTTTGCTTCTTCAACATCCAATTACTCTTCATTCCACCTTATTCTGGCCTCTTTCTTTAAATCATTTACTGATATATCACTCATCAATACCGTGAATAACCTACACATTTGCAAATTCAAAAGATTGAATTCTCTCCTCATCCATCTTGGCATCTGCAAAGTGACTAAACATTTAACCACATCCTATTTCTCAAAATTATGCTTTCCTTGGCTTTTCCAGCACCCTTCTCCTCGGTTCTCTAATCTTCCATCTCTCTTTCACTCTGGCTCACAATCCTCTACCCACTTTTAAAATGTCATGATCCTTCTGGCTACATTATTTCTTGTCTTATGTTATTACTTGTAATACTCTTCAAAGGTGGTCAGTGTTTAATTTATTGTCATTTTTCTTTTACCCTTTTTTGTCTGCTCAGTGAAAATGGATTTGAGCCTGTTAAATATTAACTTTGCCAAATGGCAAAATGTTCAGCTTTGTCAGTAGAGAGCACAGAAGTGACATTTCAGAGGGAAAGGGTTTTTTTCTTCCTGGCCTCATTTCTCACTTCTCAAGCTCCTGCAGCACAGCTGTCTCCTCCAACGTCCACCTTCTAGGGCACACTCAACTTTTCCAGGGCCCAGCACTGCAGTGAGGCCTCTGTTTTCTGCCACCAGTCTCATGCACTGAACATAGATTCTTCAGCACTGAGTTTCCACCACATGAGTCCTCCGCTGTGTCCATTCCTATGACACATAGTGGCAGGCAGCACCACCAGCCAGCAACTTCCCCAAGCAACCTCTTGAATCGGGGTGCCTCTGATGAGATACCTCCCTGTGAACAGTATTCCCCAGCCTTCTAGAGGACACATTTCTGGAAAGTTCTGCTAGCGTGGCACCACAGCAACTTCTCTGCCATTCAGTGATCCAGGGCTATGCCTGCTCCAACACAATATCTATCTCAGCCTGGGGGTGTCTCACCCTAGAGGGAGTGGCTCCTTTTTATATCTCGTATTTCTATATGTGTTAGAACCCCCTTAACTTCTTCCCCATTGTTCTTTATTACTCTAAGCCCCTGTTATAATTAATAATTATTTATATTAAACTTTACCTGCTCAAATCACTCAATGGTTTCCCTCACCCATTTGGTCTCAGAAATGAGGCACCTGTCCCAACATGAGATAATCTGGTTTCTCCAAAGAGCATCATCACCTTAGATAAAGTCTTACGTGTTACTATTCTATCAGATCATTGAGTCTGAAGAAACCAAGAATGAGATAAAGGAGAAGTGAGAAAATGAAGAAAGGAAGAACAGGATGAAGGGTTTGTAACTAAGCTGGAAACATCTATTATTATCAAACGTAATTGACTGATAGATTACATCGGACCATGTTCCGAAAGCCTGTATGAACCAATGAAGTCCATTTTGAGGAGGAAGGGAAAACAATTTATCTTTCGCTCTTGACTTTCACTGATCACACGACAGGGCATGAAGTCTTTTCCACTTCCAATTTGTGCTTGCAAAGATGCCAAACAGATCCCTGCCATGGCTCACACCACAGTGGCAAAAGGGGTTTCCTGAGGCAAGAAGAAAAAGTTACAGGTGTGGGCATAAGATGCATCTGCACAAAGATGGTCAGAAACTGCGCAGCACTGGTCACTGCCGTTTTTGGTTGAATGGTAATGACGTTAAGTAGCAGAAGGTCCCAGAGACAGATAAGAATGTGCGTATACGTGGAGGCATCTAACGTATACCTGAGAGATTTTATCCACAGTTATGACCTAACTATATTCTACATCCACATGAATTTTAAGCCTCTATCCCCAGCCACACTTTTCCTTCTGAGAACCAGGTTGTACTTCCAAATGCTTAACCAACACACATACATATGCATATCTTCAGAGTGCCTTAAATTCAGCATTTACAAAATTGAAGTCAATCTAATATTTTCAAAACATACTCTGTCTGATGTCTTCTCTCTTAGTCAAGAGGGCCAGTATTCCTATTTATATTCTTCCAAGATGGAAATTATGATTTTTTTTACCTTGGATCTTGCCAACTCTCACTGACTCAAATGTAATTATTCACCAATTTTTTTTTTTTGCATTATTTCTTTAGAAATGTCTCTCAAGTCTGGCTTCTATTCTTATCCTTACCGTCATGGTCTTCTTCCAAGTCTCTCCTCATCATTCTTTCAAATGATTGCAGCAGTCTCCTGTCACAGCCTCTCCCTAATCCCTCCAACATGATGATTATCTTTAAAAAAATATGATTCAGTCACTTCTCTATATTAAAACTACCCTTGGCTACAATATAAAACCCACATTGAGCTTGGCATCCAAAGTCACTCACAGTGTGTGCCCATTGTCCATCCCAAACAGTACGTCTCCTTCCACTCGTTCTACCCTTCACCCATGTTCTTTCATTGTACCAGGCTTATATGCCTCCACCCTCCGGAACTTTACAATGAACCAGGACATTTAAAAAATTATCATGTTTCCGGGCTTATGCAAATGTTTTTCCCATTGCTTAGAACAGAAAAAAAATCTCTATTTATTTTAAAACACAGGTTAAATATCACTTTGTCAGTAACTTTCTTAGAAGACGTTAACTGTTCTTTTCTCTGAGCTCCCATAGCACATTTCCTTTTTGTTCTAAAAGTGTTTATATTCTATTATAATTTATTTGTTTTTACACCTTGATTACCCAATATATTGTGATTTTCTCAAGTGCAGGGACCATGTATTATTCATCCTTGCATCTATAGCACTCGTGCATAAACTGCTCAATAAATATGTGTTGAATTGAATTTAAATAAAATCACAGGTGTAAAAGTATGCATCTATGGCATTGTTATCAGCAAAGCAGCATTTCACTACAGTATGATATACATCTAATTTTATACTTATAAAGATTCTGTGTTGATGCCATAGACACTTTGTCAACCATCCAAAAAGCAGCAAAGCTTTTTGCCAATGAGCAACAGCCGTGTATGTTGACAGTTTATTTCAGTACATTATATGGCACTCAACCAAAATTGAACAGCAAGAAAAGATGGAAAGAAAATGACTATTTTCTAGGCCTTCATCACTGCATGTAGGGCTAAATGGATTTCATGATGTTCATGGGCCTTGGTTTGCATCAGCCTTATGTGTAAATCAAATTGATCGCCCTAAGTTGTTTGGCCCAGGACTGTCATTCTAAGGTCTACAGTCATACAATGCTATATTACACTCTATTATTGTATACTACATCACAGCATACTGTATCTATTACAGTCATCTCATGTGGAATTACCTCTTACAAAAGGATGGAACACACCCTAAATTATAATGGCCTCATCACTTGTAGTAGCTTTAGGAGAAGAAGTCCTTTTAGCAACTATGTTATTACCTCTGGTATGATTAGAGGAAAGGTAGTAATTCATTCCAAGACTAAAATGCTTTCCTAGAAAAAATAAATAAATCTAGGTGTTTTAAGATATTTAAGATTACCTTTACAATTTACAGAAGCTTGTTCAGAAGTTTTTGCCCTTAGAATTATAGTATTATACGTATGATGTTAGAGTTGAAGTTAACTTTCAGACTGATTCGGACTGATTTGTGAGCAAAGAGACTTGATTCATGAGATCTTCACACTATTCTATATAAAGATGCAAAACTTTTTGTTTTTGTATAAGTTCTGTATTTTACCATTCCAACACACACACACACACACACACACACACGATTATTTGGACCTACTACCATACAGGCTGTAGAAGTTTATCTCTGGTCTCTCTAGCAGGAATAATTGTGTTTCTTCATTTATTAGCTTAGTTTTACGTTTTGGACTATGTAAACACTGCAAATGATCATTTTTCTTTCTTTGCTTTGGCTGGACAAAGCTGAGATTGAAATTTGTGGCCTATATTTAGCAAGTACATAAGTCTTTATGCACTGAATATTTTATACTAACCTTCATCCCAAATACATCTTAATTTTATACTTGTTTTGTTACTCTCACTCTATCTTCACTTAATTTAATCTATTTTAACATTCGAAAGTACCTATCTTTTTTAAACTGGATTGATTCATTTTTAGGAACAGGTGAGACATTAATAAGTAAATGCAGAAATAAAACTATTCCTTCTAATGAATTGTATAATTTTTACTCCTTGTCTCTGATTATTTGCTGGACTTCATATATCACCAGCACTACATAAAAGGCTCATCAAATATTCTACTTCAGTGACTCTTACTGTAGCAGCATAACATGGGAAAACACATCTTTAAAATTTTAAACAAATGTTCCTATCTCCCACACCTGGGAATTTTGGCTCAAGTCTAACATGTGGCTCATTTATCTGTATTTTGTGAACATCTCCAAAGATGAATCTGAAACATGGACCCATTTTTTAAAACATGAATATTTGGAGAAAATAGAATAAAGCATATTTTCAAAGTGAAAGAAGATGGTGTAAACCTGTGTATGTATATTTATGCTTGATAGATAGATAGATTAGACAGATAATAGATAATAGGAAGTTGTTTTAAGATGGAAAAGTAAAAAGGAAACAGCACAGAGGAGAAAATATGCTAACTTAAATCACACAGAGAGCTAGTAGAAATTGTTCTATGTTAGAAACACATTAGGTTGGTAGAGTCATTTGAAAGATTTCTGAAAAACAATCACTTTTCCCCTCTATTTTATAGGCCATCATAATAGGTCAGTAAACATCATGTTTGAGTGTTTATCATCTGCTAAAAAACAAAAACATTTCATAACCTTGTACCTCATTTCATCCTAGGATAACACTTCAAGGTTAATATTATCATCATCATCTTTTTGGATGAGAAAATTGAGATTTCTTTAGGTTGAACATTTGCCTCTCCCCCTACCCCCACCCACCCACCCACCATCATACATAAATTTGGATGGGATAAAGCATGGATATAAACCCCCATTGCTTCACTTCCAAACCTGTATGTTTGCTTACCATGCTCTACTGCTCTTCTTCAACATATTTGTTTTTTTTCTATTGATAGAATTCTAGGTGATGCAAAATAAACTTATGTATCCTTTCCTAACTTCAAACATGGTAGGAAAAATCACTTTGATATATGTATAAAATGTGCAATGACTATTTCTTAAAGTTGGGAAAATCAAGGTAAACACTGGCCTATGAATGAGATCAGGAGCCATTAAGTTTCTTCAGTTTTAAATATTCTGATGTTTTATTTAAATAAACAATATGTATGTTTTATTTAAATAAACAACATGTATTGTTTTGGTTTGTTTTGTTTTTGAGGTTAATGGAGCATATGCTCATATTCATTTGATCATAGATTCATTAACCCCTGCTTCACTGATTTTTACTTAATATTTCTGATGAGAGAGAATTATACCTTTGAAAGCAATGATGCATGTAAGCTAAGATCCCAAATAGTAAAAAAGCTCTGCTTATGTTTGTTGTCATTTTTCCCCTTCCCATATGTTCTTTCTATGTGAATTGTAATATGCATTTGGTCTCACAACTTTTGAGCTAGAGTTGGTTTATTTTAAAAACATTTAACAAGGAATAATCATATATTTAAAACATTTAATGTCTTGCACATTTGGTAAAATTAGTTTGCAATACTTTTAATTCCATATAATTATTTTTAAAAACATAGTGATTAATTTGGTTTATTAAAGGTGGCAGTGCAATATATATATATATATTTTTTATTTATTTCTTGATGAATTTGAAATAAGTTGTATATTGTTTTGCAGTCCTAACTAAATATTTTGACAATGTATACCTTTTTAGTATTGTTTTTAAACTAAAAGAAAAAAAAGCTCAAGCTTCTTAAGTCTTTAATGTTAAAACTAAAACTATGCACACAGCATACTTGAATAGGTCCCAGATTTTAAATTCTATTCAGCCAGGTTTACTTGCATATAAGGGCAATTTCATTGTCAATTTTGGGCTGCTGGGATTTATTCACTTTTAACAGGAAATCGACTGAGATTTGATTTTCATAATTTATGCTGGGTCTCTGAATGTTCTAGTTGTGCTGGAAAGATCTTATAAAAACAGAGTAAGATAACTGCATTGAAAGGGAATGCGATACAGACAAAGCTGACATTATGGATAATCAGAGCAAGGAATTAACACAAGATACCCCTTTCAGCTCCAAATAGTTCCTGTTCAATATAAATATGCTAAGAGATTTTGGAGACAAGACTGTGTCTAGTACTCGTTAACCAATTCAGACAGAGTACTTTATCAAATTGAATAGTATTAGAAAGTTTGTGTCCTGATGTCCAAACATCTCTGGAAATCTCCCTTTTGACCTCTGACCATCAGTTAATAAATATAGGTACAATTTTTTAAGTGCCCATCTTGGGCCAAATACTGTGTTTTGAACATTCAGCATACAGTCTATTAGATAATCTTTATAATTATCCTATGAAATAAGGGTTTTCCCCCATTATAAAAATGAGGCAAAAGATTCAGAGAGGTAAATCTCCTTGCGCTAGGTTGAAGAGCTCGCAAAGCATGATTCCTACTTGGGATTCAAATTCCAAAGCCCATCCCCCCATCACTGCAGCAATCTTTCTCTCCTCTGTTTCCCAAACAGATCCTTCCTTTGTCAATGTATTTGTTAAAGTCCAGCACACTCATAGCTCTACATCTTTCTTTTTTATTTATTTTCTTGGTGAAATATTATTTTAAGAATCCCAAGTATTGCAGATAAATCTATTCTGGAGTTTAGAATTAGTTCATCCATTCTTGCATGTTCCATTAGCAGAAAAGTAGGTTTGTTTTGCACTCCGATGTTAAGATTACCTTGAAATATGAAAGATCTCTATTTCTCATACGGGTGTAGAAATCTATGGAAAAGACAGTAATGTCATTTTGGCAGTGTATCATCCTGAATCAGAAACTAAAGCATGCAAACTGAAATTGATTTGTAACAGGTACCTTATTAGAAGCAAACATCAAGAAAACTAGAATCAATGTTGAAACAAAAATTTGTCTTGTAAGCAATCCTGAGTGAAATGTGTTGACACAGCATCACATTCTGTAGCCCCATTTTTGCATGCTTTTCAAAGCACAGCTATCTCGGGCTGAGGGAGATGAATAATTGACTGATCACTGCATAATTCAACATAGTGTTGTAAAAATTCAAGGTCTGGCAAATTTGAAGCTTTTCTTTTTTATTGAGACTGAGGTTAAAGTTTCAATCAACCTTGAAGAAACATTTAAATAGCACAAGGATATATGATTTATTAAAGTGCATATTATTCTTTCTTATATTCCCTCCCTCTTCATTAAGGTACCTCACATAATGCACATACAAAGTTAAAACACTATCTATAAGGTTTTAGTGGAGTTCCGCCTGTAGTGACTTCAAAAGCTCTAACATGATCAATGTCTAAACATAGTTATCAAGCAAAGAAGCCCAAATAACTTGCTTTCTATCTGTCCCATTATATTCCTTTTATGTGTTTATACACAAACTGTCTTGTAAATTTAATACGGACAGGGGCAAACAACATACCTGTAAAATATGCTGACAATTTTATTCATTATAAAATTTACACACAAAAAGAAAATTAATGCATGGAGTGATTTTTTTCATTCAATAAATTTTCTTATTAAAATCTTTTATGATCTATTATGTTCCCGGCACTTTCTTCAAAACCAAAATACAACTTGGAAAAGAAACAAACAGAGGCTTTGTCAAGAAGAAAATGATCGGTTTTGGCAGGGAAGTACAGAAAAAGGAAGCAGCGGTTTTTGTTCAATTGAATGTGAGCTATGTTAAGAACTAGTGTATTACTTTAAATTGCTACCATGTTATTCTCAAATAAAAATGTATTTTTAACTTTAAATTGTAAGAATCTCTCCATTTAGTTTTCCTTAAAAATTTGAGAAAATATTCTCCCATATGCACTCCATATTAACATAATAATTATTTCATTACATGAATCAGCGATGCTATAGATATTCTCAGAAATTTTTAAGGCATTTTTAATCTTTGGATTTTCTGTATATATAAATAAACCTTTTATTTACTGCAAAAATGTGGTTTTGATACAAAAGTTTTCTGGTGTGTGAAAAGTGTATTTTGCTAATCTATGTCTATTTATAAAGGTTTTTTGTGTGTTTTTTTTAATTATACTCGATGTATATATGGAGAAAACTGGATGAATGGCAAGTTGTACATGAATGAAAGTGATTGATTTTGTTTTAGAAATAGCCTTCATCATAAAATAACATAAACTCCAGATTATAATATCTGAGGAAATTTAGTCCAATACTATATACATAAATAGGGTAAGAAGTTAAGCATAATTCTACTAGTATATAATCAATATGCAATCATATAAGGTATGACCCCTATAAGACATGCAATAAACAGAAAACATGAATGTTCTCTTTGAAAATCTGACAGTCTCAGTGGGGCATAAAATGTTAATATGTAAAACAATTAACTGATAAATGTAAAGATTTAATATTTTTCTTTTAAATAGTTCCCCAAAATTCTAAACAAAAAAGAGCATGACACATGGTCAAAGAATTTTAAAGTAAAGTGAACAAAACAGTTCAAACTTCCCCTGGTTTGGGAAGTAATGTGGGAGACAAGCTACTGCTACTGATATTATTAATTTTTTAAAATGTCATCATGTAGTTAAGTTCAAAACTGAAGAACTCTTCTTTGCCAAATGCAACTTAAGTGCTAAAATTCCTCTGAATGTATATGGTCTAAATAAGGAAGTCACATTCTAGGGACACTGTTTTTCACCTTCTTTAGTTACATAGATTATCCAGAATCACATACAACACTTTTGTTCTGATATTTACTTCGCAGTTTCTTGGGCTAATAAACTAAAAGAATTCTCATTATTGTTAGGTGCACATGAGTGTGGGCTGCATGGCACACACTGTTGATTTGATACCCTCTATGATGACAGTCTATGGTTCACCAGCTTGGTTAAACAGCACATCAGAAGCAGTGATGAGTGATCAATCTCATTCCCCATAGCATTGCTCCCCAAAGAGTCATTATTAAGAATAAAATGAGGAAAGGCTATCAGAGGGAATCATTGGTTCTATAGCTTGAAAAAAAAAAAAAAACTAACAAAATTAATGAACAAGTCTCTTGAAAATGCATTTTTAAAAGCTTGTTAAAAAGGGAACCAAAGGGATGGATTAACATCTTGAAAACGGCAATTTTGTTTTTATACTTATTAGTACATATCAATATCAAATGCTAAGTAACAGTATATTATGCTAGGATATTTAGACAAAACTTTCATTTCATCACTATATTCATTTTCAAGAATCAATTTAAAAAGTATACAAAGTATCAGAATCTTGAACTCATGTCCAACAACCAATACTTATAAATTAAAAACTAAGTTTTGACCAACACATATTCTTAAGATTAATATCAGATAAATTTTTGTTCTGCTGTTTTATATTGAAGAATAGAACATCAACAGTGTGATTAGGATAAAATCCTAAATCTAAAATCTAAACTTATTTCATAAATGATTTTGTTGAAACAAATCTAATTCTAAATCTTTTCTTTTAGAATTATACAGATTAAGAATGTTTTTAAGCATATCTAGTGAGGTACAGTAACTGAAATTAATTTTATTCCTGTGTAAATTTCCCTTGTAGGAACTCGATTATCTTGCAAGACAAAGAAAAAATGGTGGGGAATCATACAATTCAGAAAAATGAAATGTAATTTGTTTAAGGTCATAATTTGTAACTGTTGTAATAACAAATTGAAACAAGAGAGTTTGACTTGTTTGTCAATTATCCAAGAAGACATAAAAATCCCTAAGGGGCATGCACCTAAAGCAGAGCACCAAAATATGTGAAGCAAAAACTAATAGAACTTAAAGAAGAAATCATGAATCCAGTCATAGAGTTAGCAGCACTTCTCTATAAGAAATGGAGAGATTCAGCAGGCAGATAATTGGTAGGGACATAGTTGAACTCATCAGCACCATCAATTAGCTCGATATAATTGACATTTATTGAAAACTCCATCCAACATCAGAATACATTCTTCTTCAGCTCACATGAAACATTCTCCAATATATATCAAATTCTGGGCCACCAAACAAACATTAACAAATTTCAAAGAAATCATACAGTGTTTGCACTCAAACCACATTTCTTTCCACAACTGTTACTTCTGAACAACATGTGGATCTAATAAGAGATTAGTGGAGATATCATCTTTTGACCTATCTATAGGGCAGGATAAACTTCTACTTACTGTCTACTCTTCTTATCATCTTGCAATGACTTTTGAAGTTCCCCAGGCTCCCTACCTCATCCTTAGCTCAGGATGTCTTATATACCTAGGTTCCCTTTCTAACTCTGTACTTTTCCTGCATGTGGGGTCTCTGACTCTCTCCTGTATGTGGGGTTCTCATACATATGTACATATTTAATTTTGTTGTTTTCTCTTGCTAAAAATAAATAATAAGTAACACATGTGATAAAGACGACATTTCAAGAGAAATTAAGAGTATTTTGAACCACAGCCAGCCTTGGGACAGAGCAAGCCTTCTTTCACATCTCTCTGGACCCAGCACAGGTAGCTATCGACCATAAATCACTTTGCAGTTTCTACCAGGTGACCCTAGACTGGGTACAAGAATCCTAGACAGGAAGCAGCTGACCCTGGCCTGTACAAGAATCCAATCCGAGAGGCCCTAGAACCAACATTCCCAATGGCCATCTTCTGACCAGCAGAGCATCACCCAATTAGCTCCACAAGCAGCATGAAAAAAGAGTGGTCTCAGCAGCCACCAGAACACTGTTGGGGTGAATCCTGCTCCATGGGGTCAGCTCTCATTGGGGCAATGACAAGTCCCAATAGCCAGTCAACCTGAGAATCAACCCCACCCATTGGCATGCCAATAGCAATCAAGGCTCAATTACAACAGGAAGGCACACACAACCAACACAAGGGACACATGTGGAGAACTTGGTTTAGGTGACCAGGGAGAATGTGCCACTGGACTCCACAGGATACCTACTACGGTGTTTCCTGGAAAATAAGACTGGGTCTTATATTAATGTTTGCTCCAAAAGATGCCTTAGAGCTTATGTTCAGGGGATGTCATCCTGAAAAATCATGCTAGGGCTTATTTTCTGGTTAGGTCTTATTTTCTGGGAAACATGGTACATAAGGCTACCCTGCCAAGACTAATAGACATAGCAGATCAACCTAATACATATATAGAAAACAGAAAGACAGCCAAAATGAGAAGAAAAAGCAACATATCCCAAATGAAAAAACGGGAAGTCCAGAGAAAGAACTAAATGAAAAGGAGACAAGCAATCAACCAGATACAGAGTTCAAAACACTGGTTATAAGGATGCTTAATGAACTTAGAGGAAAAATAGGTGTACTCGGTGAGAATATCAACAGAGATAGAAAACATAAAAAGGATATAGAAACCATAAAAAAGTCATAAATGAAGAATACAATAAATGAAATGAGGAATACACAAAAATGAATCAATAGCAGATTAAATGAAGCAGAAGACCAAATCATCAATTTAGAAGATAAGCTAGTGAAAAAATCCCAATCAAAAGAGCAAAAAGAAAAAAAAAGGTATACCCAATCCACCTCTCCCCAAAATGAGAATACTTTAAGAGACCTCTGGAACAACATTAAACATACCAACTTTTGTATCGCATCATTTTGAGAAGGAGAAGAAAGAGATCAGAAATTGAAAACCTAATTGAAGAAATAATGACTAAAATCTTTCCTAGGCTGGTGAAGGAAATAGACATGCAAGTCGAGGAAGCACAGAGAATTCCAAACAAGTTAAGTCCAAACAGACCTACACCAAGACACATTATAATTAAAATACCAAGGGTTAAAGACAAAGAGAGAATCTTAAAACCAGCAAGAGAAAAGCAGTTAGTTACCTACCAGGGGGCTCTCCTAAGACTGTCAGCAGACTTGCTGGCAACAGAAATTTTGCAGGCCAGGACTCACATGAAATATTCAAAATGATGAAGAATAAGGGCCTACAACCAAGACTACTCTACCCAGCAAGGACATCATTTAGAATCAAAGGAGAGATAAAGAGCTTCCCAGAAAAGAAAACAGTTAGAGCTCATCACCACCAAACTACTATTACAAGAAATGTTAAAGGGACATCTTCAAGATGAAGGAAAAAAATAAAAATAAATACGAATAATAAAATAACAATAACTACATACCTATCAATAATCACTTTAAATGTAAATGAATTAAATGTTCTAATCAAAAGACATAGGGTGTCTGAATGGATAAAAAAACAAGACCCATATATGTGCAGTCTACAAGAGATCCACTTCAGATCAAAAGACACACACAGACTGAAAGTAAAGGGATGGAAAAAGATAGTTCATACAAATGGAAATAAAAAGCTCAGGTAGCAATACTTAGACAAAATAGATTTTAAAACAAA
Organism: Rhinolophus hipposideros; assembly: GCF_964194185.1. Classification (NCBI taxonomy): domain Eukaryota; kingdom Metazoa; phylum Chordata; class Mammalia; order Chiroptera; family Rhinolophidae; genus Rhinolophus; species Rhinolophus hipposideros. Next base: position 84,297,576 of record NC_138050.1, on the reverse strand, counting down.
ATCTATAACAAGAGACAAAAAAAAAAAACACTACATAGTGACAAAGAGATTAATCCAATGAAAGGATATAACCCTTATAAACATTTACACACCCACCATATGAGCACATAAATATATAAAGCAAAATTGACGGACATAAAGAGAGAAAGAAAGACTAACAATAATAGAGTAATTATAGGGGACTTTAACAACCCATTGACATCAATATATAGCTCATTCAGACAGAAAATCAACAAGGAAACAGCATTTTTAAATGACACATTAGATCATATGGACTGAATTGACATTTTTAGACCATATTTCACCACAAAGCAGCAGAATGTACATTATTTTCAAGTGCACATTGAACATTTTCCAAGATAGACCACATTATGTTGGACTACAAAACAATTCTCAATAACTTTAAGAAGACTGAAATCATACCAAGAATCTTCTAAGATCACAATGCTATGAAACTAGAAATCAATTAAAAGAAGAAAACTGAAAAATACACAGATGCATTGAGAATAAATAACATGCTACTTAACAGTGAATGTGTTAACAATGAGATCATGAAATAAATCAGAAGATATGTTGAGACAAATGAAAACAAAAACACAACAACCCAAAAATGTATGGGTAACAGCTAAAGCATTTCTAAGAGGAAAATTCATAGCAATACAAGCTTACCATAGGAAACAAGAAAATTTTCAAATAAATAATCTAAACTTACATTTAAGGAACTCGTAATAAAACAACAAACTAAACTCAAAGTGAGTAGAAGGAAGGTAATAATAAAGACCAGAGTGGAAATAAAAAAGATAGAGTCTAAAAAATCAATACAAAAGATAAATGAAACCAAGAGCTAGCTATTTGAAAAGATAAATGAAATTCATAATCCTTTAACCAGGCTCACTAACAGGAGAGAGAGAGAAAAAGAGAGAGAGAGAGAGAAAGAGAGAGAGAGAGAGAGAGAGAGAGAGAGAGAGAGAGAGAGAGACCAAATAAATACAATTAGAAAAGAGAAGTGATAATGACACGACGAAAAGAACAAAAGGATTATCAGAAAAGAAAATATGAACAATTACATGACAACAAATTGGACAATATGGAAGTAATGGGTAAATTCCTAGAAATATACAATCTTTCAAGACAGAGTCAAGAGAAATCGAACTCTGACAGATGGTAATTTCTAACAAATTTAATCACTAACCAAAAAACTCCCAAAAAACATAAGTCCTGGATGGGATGGCTTCACAGTTGAATTTTACCAAACATTTAAAGGAGAATTAACACCTGTCCTTCTCAAACTATTCCAAAAAATTCAAGAGGAGGGAAGTCTCCCAATCATTTTACAAGGTCAGCAACACCTTGATTCCAAAACCAGACAAAAACACTATTATTATTATTATTATTATTATTATTATTATTATTATTATTAATAATAAAATAATAAATAAATAAAAGCAAATTATAGACTGATATCTCCAATGAACAAACATAGATGCAAATTTCTCAACAAAATATTAGCAAACTGATTTCAGCATTACATTAACAAGATCATATACCATGATCAAGTGGGATTTATTCTGCGGTGCAAGGCAATGTTGGTTCAGTATCTGAAAAGCAATTAACTTGATACACCACATGAATGAAATGAAGGGTACAAATTACATGGTCATATCAATAGATGCCGAAAATGTTTTGATAAAATCTAGCATCCATTTGTGGGGGGGAAAGAAAAAAATCCTAATTTTCGGCAAAGTTGGAATAGAGGGAACAAATCTCAATATAATAAAGGCCATATATAACAAATCCACAGCTAACATCATACTCAAAGGGGAAAAGCTGAAAATGTTTTCCTTACAATTAGAAACAGCACCAGGATATCCACTTTCACCACTTTAATTCAACATAGTATTGGAAGTCCAAGCCACAGCAATCAAACAAAAAGAAATGAAAGAAATCCAAATTAGAAAGGAGGAAATAAAATTGTTGCTGTTTGCAGGTGACATGATACTCTATAGAGAGAACCCTAAAGATCCCACTGAAAAACTATTAGAACTGATATATGAATTTAATAAAATACTAGCATACAAAATTAATATTCAGAAATTGGCATTTTTATAAATCAATAAGGAACTATCAGAAAGAAATTAAGAAAACAATCCCATTTACAATTGCATCAAAAAATAAATAAGTAAAATATCTAGGAATAAATTTAAACAAGAAGGTAAAAGACCTGTACTCAGAAAATTATAAGCCACTGAATAAAGAATTTAAAGAAGGTAAAAATAAATGGAAACACATACCATGCTCATGGATAGGAAGAATTAACATTGTTTAAAGTCCATAATGCTCAAAGAAATCTACACATTCAATGTAATCCATATCAAAATAACAATGGTATTTTTCACAGAACTAGAACAAATAATTCTAAAATATATAGAGAACAAAAAAGCCACAGCAATCTTGAGAAAGAACAAAGTTGGAGGTATTGTACTACCTGATATGAACCTGTACTATTAGTATACTGGCCAAAAAACAAACAAACAAAGAAAAAATAGATATACAGATCAATGAAAAAGAACAGAGAGACCAGAAATTAACCCATACCTTTATGGTCAATCAATCTATGACAAAAGAAGCAAGAATATACAATGGGGTAAAGGCAGTCTTTTCAATAAGTGATTGGAAAACTGGACAAATGCTTACAAAATAATGAAACTAGAACACCTCATGCCATATACAAGAATAAACTCAAAGTGGTTTAAAGACTTAAATGTAAAACCTGACACTATGAGACTTTGAGAAGAAAACATAGGCAATAAACTCTCTGACATTGCTCTTAGTAATTTTTTTTGGATATATCTGTTCAAGTGAGGGAAACAAAAGAATGGGACTACATTAAACTAAAAAGTTTTGAAATGCCAAAGGAAACCACAAAACAAAAACAAACCCCCAAAATACAATCTACTGAGTGGGAGAAGACATTCACCAATGGTACATCTGATAAGGGGTTAATATCCAAAATTTACAAGGAACTTATACAATAACAACAACAGCAACAAAACAATCCAATTAAATAAAATGGGCAGAGGACATGAATAGACATTTCTCCAAAGAGGACATACAGATGGCCAATAGACATATGAAAAGATGCTCAATGTCACTAATTTTCAGAGAAATGCAAATTAAAACCACAATGAGATGTCACCTCACACTCATCAGAATGAGTGTCATCAATAAATCAATAAGCAACAAGTCTTGATGAGGATGTAAAGGAAAGGAAACCCTCATCCACTGTTTGTGGGATTGCAAATTGGTGTAACCACCATGGAAAACAGTAGGGAGTTTTCTCAAAAATTAAAAATAGAATTAACTTATGACCCTGAAATTCCACTCCTGGGTATTTATCCAAAGAAATAAATAAAAAAAAAAAGAAAATATATATGCATCCTTATGTTCATTGCAGCTTTATTACCAATAGTCAAGCTATGGAAGCAACATAAGTGCCAACAATAGACATTTGGATAAAAAAGTGGTATGTTTATAGAACTGAATATTACTTGGTTGTAAAAATAGAATAATTTCTTACCATTTGTGACACATGGATGGACCTAAAGGGCATTATGCTAAGTGAAATAATTAAGACGGAAAAAGATTGATAAATGCAGACAACAAAGTGTTGGTTGCCAGATGGGTGGGGGTTTAGGGGACTAAGTAAAAAAGGTAAAGAGATTAAGACGTATAAATAGATAGTTACAAAATAGTTATGGGGGTGTAAAATACAGCTTAGGGAACATAGTCAATGATACTCTAATAACTACACATAGTTCCAGATAGGTAGTAGACTTATGGGGGAATCACTTTGTAAATTACATATATGTCTAATCACTGTGTTGTACACCTGAAACCAATATAAAATACTGAATTTCAACTGTAATTAAGAAAAAACAAGGCAACATTTCATTTCACATGAAGAAAACATAGTCTAGAGGGGAAACTAGAAATAAATAAAATAATTGAACACAATAAAAGTATTTTGAACTATATTAAACTGAACATAGTTTATCAAAATTTGTGGGATATAGCAAAAGCAGTGTTGTCAGGGAAGTTTATAGTGTATATTGGGAAATAATACATGTGTGCATTAGAAAAGAAGAAATATCTAAAATCAATCTATTACCATTTATAAAATAAGCCATGGGGTATAATGTACAGCACATAAAAAAGTCAACAATATTGTAATAATTTTGTACAGTGACGGATTGTTATTAGACATATCATGACAATCACCTTGTAACATATATAAATGTCAAATCACTATGTTGTACAGCTAAACCTAATATAACAATATATGTTAATCAAACTTTAATGATAACTATTTTAAAAATAAAATTAATCTACTAAGCTTCCATCTTAAGAGAAGAGAAAACAAAGAGCAAAATAATTTCAAAGAAAACAGGAGAAAAATTAGAGTAGAAATCAACAAAATTGGAAACAGAAAATCAATCAACAGAATCAACACCAACTAAAAGTTAGGTCCTTGAAAAATAACCAATATTAATTGATAAGCCTCCAGCCATGCTAACTGAAAAAGAAAGAAAGAAAGAAAGAAAGAAAGAAAGAAAGAAAGAAAGAAAGAAAGAAAGAAAGAAAGAAAGAAAGAAAGAAAGAAAGAAAGAAAGAAAGAAAGAAAGAAAGAAAGAAAGAAAGAAAGAAAGAAAGAAAGAAAGAAAGAAAGAAAGAAAGAAAGAAAGAAAGAAAGAAAGAAAGAAAGAAAGAAAGAAAGAAAGAAAGAAAGAAAGAATAATGAAAGAATAATGAAAGAACGAAAGAAAGAATGAAAGAAAGAATGAAAGAAAGAAAGAGAGTATATGAGGAAAGAGATTTATATGTAGGAAATCACAAAACTCTGGTGAAAGAAATAAAATAGAATAAAATAAATTGAGAGATATTTCACGTTCACAAATAAGAGGACTTACTATTGTTACGCTGTCATTCCTTCCAACTTGATGATCTATAGATTCATCACAATATCAATCAATCTGAGCAAGTAATCTTGTGGATATTGACAAACTGATTTTAAAGTTTATATGAAGAGGCAATAGACCCAGAATAGCCAACAGTTTTGAACGAGAAGAATAAAGTTGGAATACTGGCAATCTCCACTTCAAGACTTACTATAAAGTTACAGTAATCAAGATGGCATGGTGGTAATAGACAAATAGATCAAAGAAACAGAATAGAGAGCTCAACAACAGACCCATATAAATATAAACAACTGATCTTCAACAAAGAAGCAAAGGCAATACAATGGAAAAAAAGTTTGTTTTCAATAATAGGACTAAAACAATCGACATTCCCATGTTAAAAAAAAAAAAAGAATCTAGACACAGATATTATACACTTCATAGAAATTAACTCTAAGTGGATCACATACCTAAATATAAAAGCAAAAATATAAAATTCCTAGAAGATAACACAGGAGAAAATTTAGATGAACTTGGGTTTGGTGATGACTTTTTAAATAAAACACTAAAGGAAAAATCCATAAAAGAAAAAACTGACAAGCTGTCTTCGATTACATTTTAAACTTCTCTTCTGTAAAAGACACTAACTCAATTAAAAATTGGGAAAAAGACCTGAACAGATACCACACCAAAGATAATATGTAGATGGTAGATAAGTATACAAAAATGCTCAATATCATATATTATCAGGGAATCGCAAATTGAAAAAAAAGAAAAAAAGAAAAAAATACCACTACATTTTAGAATGGCCAAAATCCAAACCATCAATAACAGCAAATGCTGGCATGGATGTGGAGCAAATCATACACTGTTATTGGGAATGCAAACTGGTACTGACACTTTGAAAGATAGTATGACAGTTTCTCATAAAATTAAACATACTTTTAACATATGATCCAACAATTACATCCCTTTGCATTGACACAAATAAGTAGAAAACTTATGTCCCCACAAAATGTAAACTTGAATATTTATAGCAGCTTTATTCACACCTGCCAAAACTTGAAAGCAACATAGATGTCCTTCAGTAGGGAATGGATAAACTATGGTACATTTAAACAGTAGAATACTATTCAGCACTAAAAAGAAATGAACTATCAAGCCATAAAAACATATGAGGAATCTTAAATGTATATTACTAAATGAGAGAAGCTAATCTAGAAAAGACTGCATACTGTATGATTCCAAATATATGACACTATGGAAAAGGCATACTATGGAGACAGTAAAACGATCAGTGAGTGGTTTCCAGGTGTTAGGGGCAGAGAGGGATGAATAGAGAGACAACAGAGGACTTTAAGGGAAGTGAAACTATTATGTATGCGCATTGTAATGGTAGATATACAGGCGAGACAATTAGGTTAACGAACTCATCCTAGAAAAAGTGCTACCTACCTTATAGCTGAATATCACTACAGTCACCTTCAAAGTACTTCCCTTGGGAAGCTATGCACCTGTGCCAGTGCCTAGTGCCTAGTGCACCTTTCAAAGCAGTTTTGGAACTCTTTTTCTGGAATGGCCATCAGAGCTGTCATCGTATTACACTCAATGTCCTGAATGTCATCAAAATGTCTTCCTTTCAATATTTTCTTTATCTTTGAGTAAATAAAGAAATCATTGGGGCCAGATCAGGTGAGTAGGGAGGGAGTTCCAATATAGTTATTTGATTACTTGCTAAACACTCCCTCACAGACAGTGCTGCGAGAGCTGTTGCATTGCCGTGATGCAAGAGCCATGAATTGTTGGAAAAAAATTCAGGTTGTCTAACTTTTTCACACAGCCTTTTCAGCACTTCCAAACAGTAAACTTGGTTAACTGTTTGTCCAGTTGGTACAAATTCATAATAAATAATCCCTCTGATATCAGAAAAGATTAGCAACATTGGTGCAACAAGTTCACAAACTTAATTGTCAGACATCAGATGTCCTTATACATTTGTTAATATCTGTAGGATGTATAGAACCAAGAGTGAACCCAAATGTAAAGTATGTACTTTGGGTAAAAATGATGTGTCAATGTAGGCTCATCAATTGTAACAAACGTAACCCGTGGTGGGGATTTTCATAGTGGGCCAGTCCATATATCTGTGAGGCTCGGGGCATATCAGGAATTTCTTCTGCTCAGTTTTGCTGTGAACCTAAAGCTGCTCTAAAAAAGTACTCTATTTAACACACACACTCAAATTCGCATTGTAAACTTTATAGAATAAAATTTGGATTCCACTGAAATGTAGGATAAGAACTTATTCCGCAGTCTTTTGGGGTCTAACATGAATAAAGATTTATCATCCAGGGGTGGCTGGTTAGCTCAGCGTGGTGCTGATAAGGCCAAGGTTGCTGGTTTGATCCCTGCATGGGCCACTGTGAGCTGTGCCACCTTAAAGAAAAATTAAAAGAAGAAGATGATTCATCACCCAAAAAGTCATTATGTGTAATAATCCTATTTATTAACCTTTATAAATGTTATAACTTTAGAAAACATAACTTAATTGTATTGATTAAAGTTGGCTGTGCAAGAAATATACTGAAAAATTTTATAACACCTGCTTTAAAGTAGTATCTAGTTATTTCTACTTGCTTGAAACCCTGGGGGTGGAGGGTAAATGAAACAGGCTTGGGGTCTCCCAATGAAGCTTATAGGTGACAGACTGTCGTGCGGGGTGTCTGGCGGGGCGGCCTGCGGGGTCTCTGCTCCCACTCCCCGCCCAAGAACGCAGGACACGGTAAGGCCAAAAAGGAACACCCATGGAGCCATAAGTAGGGGAGTCAAACCAATATATTCTCGCTGGCGGCTGGGCTGGAGACACAGGAAGCAGGATCTACATAATCTGCCTAACAGCAGTCCGCGCTTGCCAGCCACCATCTTCTTGCTAGCCCCCATTCTTTCTGCTAGCGTAGCCACAACCGTTATATTAGTGGCCAATGGCTTACGGGTTGCAGCTGATGGCCAACTAGCCACAGCTGCTGGCCATCTGATCACAGTTGATGGCCATTTACTACCCGAGCCAGCACCTTTCTATTGTGAGGCCGAGAGCCTGGAAACTGTTTTTTTGGGGCTTTGTCCCCACACAGACTTAAATGGATAATTACACAATTAATTACTGAAATGTCAATATGAGAATCACTATGAAAAAATATAAGATGCAACTGTCACTTGCAGCTGAGGAGCCAGGCCTAGTCTCTGGAAGCAGGGCCCTGATATTTGGGTAAAGCCATGAAGGGTTAGGAAAAATTCATCAGGTGAATATACACTGGAGATCGACCCAGAGATCAGCAAGTGTGAAAACTCTCAGGGGTAATTAATGAAACCAACATTGTGAAAGTGGAATTCTCACAACAAAAGAGCATTAAGAGGCTTTATTTGGCAAGGCTGAATAAATGGGAGCATGGAGTCCTGTAGAGCATGGCAAGAAACTAGGTTATTATCCTACAAACAACATCAATTGATTAAAATTGTTTTCTTAAATACTGATATGACGTGCTCTTCAGAGAACACTGACCTCTGTGTGAAGACCAGATTGAAGTGATACAAGGCCACGTAGGATCATGTTACAGTAGGAAGGTACAGAAAAATATCTGAAAGTAAAATCAATGGGATTTGCAAATTATCTTTGGAATGATGATGTATAGTATGGAAAAGTTATACCTTCTACTCTCTCTGATAAAAAGCATTATGTCCTTATTAATGTTTCAACAAACAATAGGCTTCCCATTATATGGCTATGACACTTTCGTAAAGCAGCATTACACCTCATAATTTAACTAATAACTATATATTATCAACATGTGTGTTTAATTTAAAATTACTATTATGCTCCCTTGTATAGCATGCGTTACGTTAACCTTAAGGATTCCATCTGAGAAAAATAGAATAAGTTTAAACAAAGTATAAATAAATAAATAAATAAATATATAGTGGACAGAAGAAAATAATAGAATAATAAACAAAGATAGAATATTGAGGATCAAGAGAGCCAGTGCTTTTTAAAGTCTAATACAATGGCTACGTTTCTGGAAACACTGATCAAGAAAATCAAGAGCCAAGACACAAGCAAACAATATTAATAATGAAAAGGGGGATTGCAGTGCACATGCAGGAGAGATTAAATTATGCTTCTCAAAACTTAACAGGTTTACAAATAACTTGAGGACTGTATTAATTTACTAAGGCTGCCATAACAAAACACCATCGACTCGGTGATTTAAACAACTGAAATTCATTTTCTCACAGTTCTGGATGCTAAAAGTTTGAGACCAAGGCACTGGCAGTTTGGGGGTCTGCTGAGGCCTCTCTCTTTGGCTTTAGATGGCTGCCATCACTCCATAGCCTCATGTGGTCTCTTCTATGTGCTAATGCATCTCTGGTGTGTCTTCCTCTTCTTACAAGGACACCAATTATATTTAATTAGAGCCCACCTGTACGACCTCATTTAACGTTAATTACTTCTTTAAATTAGGCTCTATCTCCAATTAGTTACATTCTAAGGTAGTGAGGGTTAGGACTTCAATATATTAATTTTGGGGGACACAATTCAGCCCACAATAGTGACCTCTTTAATAGGACTAGGGTGGGACCCAAGGCTAAGCATTTCTAAAAAAGCTCCCAGGTGATAATAATGGTGCTTATCTTCCGAATGCACCTTGGGCAGCAAGGAATTCAAAAGATGAAAAAAATATATATTTTGAATAACTTTAAGCCCATATAATGAAAAACTTAGCTGAAAACTGTAATTTTTGGATAAACATAAATTAACAAACATTATTCAAGAAAAGTAAGTCCTAAATGGTTTTATAATAATGAAAAATATTCAATTGGTATTTACGTTTTTTTAATAGAGAATATGTTGAGCCAATACAACTTTAGAGATGAATATTACACTTTCACACAGTCAAGGGACAAGAGTTAAAATCCTATAGAAAGACCATCTCATGAGAAAAGAGAAGTAGTATTCCCCAACTAGTTTTATTAGGTTAGGTTAAACGATACCATAACCAGATGAGGACAGTATATAAAAAAAAAAAAAACAAACAAACAAACAAAAAAAAACCCTACAATCTAATTTCATTCATGAATGTAGATGCTTAGTCAAATACTAATAATTAGCCACATGAACCAAACTATAAAACAGTAAACAATAAAAGGAATAATATAACTTGTCTTAGTTGATTTTATTCCAGATACACAAACATTGTTTTAACATGGAAAATTTATTTTAAAATAAGGCACATTAACTGATTAAAAAAAAAAATCTTAACACACATCTTCTAAGAAGCAGAAAAATAACTTGATAAAACTCAAAATCCTTTCGTAAAAAATACTCTTAGAAAACTAGGAAGAGAAGATTGAGTCAGTAGGTCTGGGTCGTACCTAAGAACTCGCATTTCTAACAAGTTTCCAGGTGATTCTGATACTTCTGGCAGGAGATGACACTCTGAGACCATTATGATACATGGTACAAAAAGGCCTAAATTATCATTTAATCTTCTCAAGGTTTAGCTAGTGTTGAAATGCAGCAAAAATTCCCGTATACTCTCAAATCCAGCAAACATAATGGTGTACTTACTACTAGATGCAAAGATTGTAAGTGAAAGAGATCATTTTGTGGTGTTTAAAATTAATGATTTAATTTTCATTTCCTTGGTTGACACCAAACTGGGAGTTACATCAAAATAGAGTCACTTTAGTAATAAATTTAAATTCTATACTACCATTTCATGAGACTAGAATAAAAAGAGGCATAACAGATTTTCTGTTTGTTTGTTTTTTGTCTTTGTGTGTGTGTGTGTGTGTGTGTGTGTGTGTGTGTGTGTGATTTTTTTTTCCAGAAAGTTTCCAAGAGCTGGTTCCCATGATATGTCTCTGAATATAGTTCTGATTGCCTTCTCCTCCATCTAGCTGCAGCTATGAGGCCTACCAATTCTCCTGACAGGACCTCTGAATTTCATCCTGATCACATATCTGTGTACACTGCACATTCCTGATCCTGGTCAGATTGATGGGGTTGCAGAGCAGGCCAATCCGAATGACCATCTGAACAACACACTGCAGTGTTGTACTCAAAACCCTCCTGCTATTATATCAGTGTTTCTCCAGCTGGGACGAGTTTGCCCCAAGGTACACTTACCACTCTGGAGACATTTTTGGGGTTGTCATAACTGGGAGAAGAGGGACAGAGAGTGGTATTGATATCTAGTGGATAGAGACATGGAATGTAGCTGAACATCCCACAATGCACAGGTTAGCTCCTGCCAACAATCTCTCTCTCGCTCTCGCTCTCGCTCTCGCTCTCGCTCTCGCTCTCGCTCTCTCTTTCTCTCTCTTCCTTTCTCCGTCCCTCCCTCTCCATCCCTCCCTCTGCTTTTATGGTATATGTCATCCTAGGAGACTCCTAATGTCATCATGCAAATAAACCTACCACATTTCTCCTCCATATTATTTCCAGCATGTTTGAATTGAAAACTACAGCATTTCAGCTTTAAGTTCCTTGATGACATGGGTCTTATTATGTCAAATTATGGTTCCAAGAGAAAGTCTGGGCAAGTTGAAAGACTGAACAAAGCAATACCACACAAGGATATAGAAAAGCAGTGATTGATTTGATCCACGTAATTTCAAACTATAGGCTACATCAAATTTATGGTCACCCTTTCCGCTTGGCTCTCTCTCTAAAAGTTGTTTGAGATTCTCCCTGGCACTTGATAGTACCTTTAATTTGGAAAAAAAAAAAAACATTTTAAGTACTATATGCTTTACTGCCTTAAAAATACTTTTATATAAGCTTATATTAATAATTATGCTGCTGCATTTCAGACAAACATATACCAAGGGAAAATGTTTCAAGGACAAAAGGTAGAGTAAAGAATATAAGAGTAGACACTTATGGCTAATTTTTAAGTGATGTGATTAAGATCTCTAAATTCACATATAGTGAAACTTCTTTTTTAATACAACTGTTTGAGTATTCATATGACATGAATTAATAACATTTTCTTCAATACGCATCGATTATACACAGTCTTCATTTATCAGAAAGGATTTTCTTTAAAAAAAAAAAAAGAAAACCTTTCTGACTTTATTATGCAAAAGCCATCAGACATTGTCAAACTAAGACAATCATCTTGATTATTTTTGGTTGTTTGGAGGATAAGCAAAATCCACCCAGACTAAAAAGTAGCTCTTGGGAGGCAAGCAATTTGGTTTCGTAATGAGGTGTGCTTCCTCAGAAGGTGATTTATAATGGAGTCTGAGGGGAGAGGGATGAAAGCCTTAATATGTCATCTTTTATTTCATAAAGTATTTTATATGAGAAACCTCTGAAAATGTGGTCAAACAGTCTTTGGGGCATGAGGTATCCTCTAGTGAGCTGCTTTGATATCAACATGGTTACATGTTTAGGACATAAATATCCCTGCTCTTTCAGGCACATCATACCATGCGTAATTCACCGCTGATAATACAGGTTGATGCTGAATGGCCAAGTGAAGATCAGAGATAATTTTTGCCTCACTGTCCCACAAAGCTCAATAAAAAGGTAGTTTACACCAGGTAATGACATTTAAGTTTATGCATATGGTTGTTTGTTTTTTAAAGATTTTATTGGGGAAGGTAACAGGACTTTATTGGAGAACAATGTGTACTTCCAGGTCTTTTTTCAAATCAAGTTGTTGTCCTTTCAATCTTAGTTGTGGAGGGTGCAGCTCAGCTCCAGGTCCAATTGCTGTTTGCAGGGGGCACAGCCCACCATCCCTTGCGGGAGTCGAACCGGCAACCTTTTGGTTGAGAGAATGCATTCCAACCAACTGAGCCATCCAGGAGCTCAGTGGCAGCTCAGCTCAAGGTGCCATGTTCAATCTTAGTTGCAGGGGACGTTGCCCAGCATACCTTGCAGGACTCGAGGAATTGAACTGGCAACCTTGTGGTTGAGAGCCCGTGCTCCAACTAACTGAGCCATCCAGGAGGCAGCTCCGCTCAAGGTGCCGTGTTCAATCTTAGTTGCAGGGGGCGGAGCCCACCATCCCTTGCAAGACTCGAGGAGTTGAACTGGCAACCTTGTGTTAAGAGCCCACTGGCCCATGTGGGAATTGAAATGACAGCCTTCTGAGTTAGGAGCATGAAGCTCTAACCTCCTGAGCCACCAGGCTGGCCCTATGCATGTGTTTTTATAGTGATGACAGAAGAGCATTCCAGTAATACTCACTCTACAGATCCTAAGATCTTTTTTGATTCAAAAAATATATCCAAAGAGGACCAATATTAATTAAATTTTCCTTTTTTTAATGAGAGAATCAACAAAGTAATAAGACTGTGGAGAAAATTTATGATAAAGCAATATAAAAAGATAATTTAAATATATTTGTTGAAACATAAGAACATGCATGTTGGAATTTTGTTAGCAATTTGGGAAATGGGATTCTGTTTTGGCATTCCCTTTACTAAACAGACTTTTTCAACCACATTTTACCCTAAAACAATAATCATGCTACTTTTGCCAGATAAGAGAAACAGTTCAGCTGATAATTTGAATGTTAACTGGGATTCAAAACTGTTTTCCATGGATGAAATTAACAGCATGAATTATATTGTAAAGCATGTTTTATAGAAATTTATGATAAGCTGGTGAGGATGTGAGAAAATTAAAATGTGGTCTTATTTCTATAAAGAGAAAACAAATTTATAAAGATATGTATAAGGTAGATTGTTGTTTGTAGTTATCACAAAAATAAATATATTCTATGTTGGAGCAGGAATTTGACCAATTAATAGAAATAGAATATTTACAATCAGACTAAATGTTTCCCCTTGAGATCATGAATAAGGATGTCTATTTCTAGTTAACATTGTACTAGAGATTATATACAGTGTAATAAGGAAATAAAATTTTAAAAGTATTTTAATTAAAAAGAAAGATATAAAATAAAATTTGTTCATAGGTAAAATAATTGTCTATGTAGAAAATTCCAAAGCATCTAACGAAAAGCTACTAGAACTAAAAAGCAAATTCAGCAAAGTTGAAGATTATAACATCATTATAAAACAGATTGCATTTTTATATGCTAGTAATGAATGATCAGAAGTTGCATTAGGTTGGAAATCTCCCCTGGAATTTACAACAAATTGAAAAACTACAACTCCAAAGAGGACTCCCTGCACAGCAGACAGGCAAGACGAAGAATTTCACTACTGAATCACCTAAAAGTGGGCAAACAGCGGGAGCAAGGGAGGAGGAAAGAGAGAAGAGCAGAGATGGAGCTGCGCGGGTACAGAATGCAGACCTAGCTCTGTGCTTCAAGCTCACTGCATCCCACAATTACTGCAGCTGCAGGAGAAGGAAGAACTTGGACTACTAGGGCTCCACTTATGGCCCACAGGGCTGAAGGGGCAGCATATAACACGGCTGAACCCAACGCTCACAGCACAGATCTCAGAGAAAAGACTGAGGGAAGAAGGCTGAACACGGTGGTTTAAGCCCTCACTGCTGCACAGAACAAAAGCCTTAGGCACTGAGACTACCTGCTCCCTCCCTACCCTCCCAGAACTCACCCTGCCCCCACTTGCCCGGTCCTAAAAGCGGAACAGTAGCAGTGTCAGATCAAAAGAACAGAATATTTGCTGTTTTGAGAACTGTGGACCACAGACACAGATTCGAAGCCCAACTAGTTCCAGCAAAGGGGAGGGAGCTGTGGAAGCGGGACCAGCTGTGGTGGTAGTCGCCGCCATTGCTCTGGGCCACCTCTAACAACTCACCCCACCCCTGCCGCCACTTATCTGGGCGTATCCCTGCAGGAGTAAACAGAGCTCCTGAAACACCGGGGCTCTGAATCTGGTGCAGGAAGAGCATTGAAACTTCAAAAGCTCTCTGCATCCCCACAGAGACACGATGCCCTATGACCCAGGTGAACTGTTAACAGAGGACAAGCCTGCCTTCCAGAGAATCCCCCATTGTGTGAGAAGCTGGAATAGTGAAGACAAAAGATAACACTGCAGTGTGAGAGAGAAAAAAGGCTGCAGTCGGAGAGAAAATAAAACATTCTACCAACACCTACTGGAAAACAAAAGAAAGACATTTTCCTATCAACCTATTGCAGAACACACTCCTGTACATGTCTAGGAGAAGAAATAATAAATCAGTAATTGCCATGAATAACCAAGGCAACAAGACAGCTCAGAAAGAAAGTGAAAAGTCTCCAGAAAATGAACTTAAAGATACGGAAATATACTTAAATGACAGATCATTCAAGATTTCAGTTCTCAAAAAAACTCAACGAAATGCAAGAAAATACAGAAAGGAATTTTAATGAATTCAGAAGCATAATCAAAGAACAACATGAACATTTTATCAAAAAGATTGATATTTTTAAAAAGAAACAAAAGGAATTTCTGGAGGTTAAGAACTCAATAGAAGAAGTTAAGAATAAAATAGCCAGCTTAGGTAGTAAAGTTGGCCAGATGGAGGAAAGAATCAGTGACAGCGAAGATAGAAACCTGGAAATGACACAGATGGAAGAAGAAAGAGACTTGAGACTTAAAAGAAATGAAAGAAATACACAAGAACTTTCTGACTCTATCAGAAAGAGCAATATAAGAACAATGGGCATACTAGAAGGAGAAGAAAGAGAGAAGGGAACAGAGAGTATACTCAAACAAATAGATGATGAGAAATTCCCAAACTTGTGGAAAGAACTGGATCCTCCAATTCAAAAAGCAAATAAAACACTTAATTACCTCAACCCCAACAGGCCTTCTCCAGGGCACATTGTATTGAAGCTGTCAAAAATTGATGACAAAGAAAGAATCTTCAAGGCAACTAGGGAAAAGAAGACGGTAACCTATAAAGGAAGGCCAACTACGTTATAAACAGATTTCTCAGCAGAAACTCTACAAGCCAGGAGGGAGTGGAACCAAATTTTCAAACTATTGAAAGAGAGAAATTATGAGCCAAGAATAATACACCGAACAAAGATATCTTTTAGATATGAAGGAGGAATAAAGACCTTTCCAGACATAGAGAAGTAGAGGGTATTTTCTAATACATGACCTGCACTACAAGAAATACTAAAGGAGGCTATTCAACCACCATCAACAGGGACAATTTGTGGCAACCAAAACATAAAAAGGGGGAGAGTAAAGACCTGAACCAGAATATGGCAATGGAGAAAGTAGGAATGCTGAAGAAAATGGAATGCTCTAAATATCAAACTTTCTTTTATATAAACTTAAGGAAAACCACTCAAAAAAGTCCAGAACTGAAACATGTACTGTAATAAAAGAAGAAAAAGAGGGAAACATCATAGAATAGCACCACACAGAAATAATAGACAACAACAAAAAGGCAAGGAAACAATGGAGACACAGTATTACAAGAAATCTAAAGATAGAATTATAGGAAATCCTTACATATCAATAATGACCCTTATTGTAAATGGACTGAACTCACCAATAAAGAGGCACAGAGTAGCAGATTAGATCAAAAACTAAACCCAACCATATGCTGTCTCCAAGAGACACATCTCAGCTACAAGGACAAGCATAGACTCAAAATGAAAGGGTGGAAATTGACACTCCAAGCAAATGGTATCCAGAGAAAATCAGGTGTAGCTATACTGATATCAGAAGAAACAGACTTCAGGGTGGAAAAGGTAACAAGAGACAAAGATGGACATTGCATAACGGTAAAGGGGACTATACAACAAGAAGACATAACAGGCATCAATATTTATCCCCCCAATCAGGGAGCACCAAAATATACCAAGCAACTACTAACAGAATTAAAGGGAGAAATTGACCAAAACACAATTACACTAGGAAACCTAACTACTTCATTGATAGCTATGGATAGATCATCCAAACTGAAATAATGAATAGTGAAATAGGAGCGCTAAGGACACGTTAGATGAAATGGACATAATTGACATTTATAGAACACTTCATTCTAAAACATTAGACTATACATTTTTTTTCTAGTGAAAATGGAACACTCTCAAGGGTAGACCATATATTGGAACATAAAACTAACCTCAGCAAATTTAAGAAGATTGAAATCATACCAAGCATAGTCTCTGATCAAAGGCTTTGAAATTGGACATCAACTGCAAAAAGAAAGCAGGAAAAAACACACATAAATGGTGATTAATCAACATACTTTTAAAGAACGACCGGGTCAATGAAGAAATTAGAGGAGAAATCAAAAGATACATAGAAACAAATGAGAATGAAAATACATCCTACCAAAATTTTGGGGATGCAGCAAAAGCAGTTTTAAGAGGGAAATTTATATCGTTACAGGCCTATCTCCAGGAACAAGAAAAATCCCAAATAAATAACCTCAATTTACACCTTAAAGAACTAGAAAAAGAAGAACAAATAAAACCCAAGGTCACCAGAAGAAAGGAAATAATAAATATCAGAGCAGAACTAAATGAAATAGGGAACAAAAAGACAATAAAAAAAAATTGATGTGACAAAGAGCTGTTTCTTGGAAAAGATGAACAAAATTGACAAAATTTATCACTAAGATAAAAACAGAGAAGACACTAATAAACAAAATCAGAAATGAAAAAGGGGAAGTTATCACGGATGCCACAGAAATACAAAGGATCATCCATGAATACTATGAATGACTATATGTCACAAAATTTAGTAACCTAGAGAAAATGGACAAGTTCTTAGAAACATATAGCCTTCCAAGGCTGAACCATGAAGAACTGGAAAATCTAAACAGACCTATCACCAGTAACAAAATTGAATCAGTCATCCAAAACCTCGCGAAAAGCAAAAATTCAGGACCAGATTGCTTCACGAGTGAATTCTACCAAACCTTCAAAGAGGATCTAATACCAATCCTGCTCAAACTCTTCCAAAAAATTGAAGAAGAGTCAGTACTCCCTAACTCATTTTATGAGGCCAACATTACCCTGATACCAAAACCTGGTAAGGACAACACAAAAAAAGAAAACTACAGACCGATATCTCTGATGAATACAGATGCAAAAATCCTAAACAAAATTCTAGCAAATCGAATACAACAATGCATTAAAAAGATTATTCATCACGACCAAGTAGGGTTCATCCCCAGGGCACAAGGATGGTTCAACATCCACAAATCCATCAATGTGATACATCACATAAACAAAATAAAGGACAAAAATCATATGATTCTATCAATTGATGCAGAAAAAAACATTAGACAAGATACAATATCCATTTATGATTAAAACATTTAATAAAATAGGTATAAAAAGAAAATATCTTAACATAATAAAGTCCCTATATGACAAGCCCTCAGCTAATCTCATAATTAATGGTGAAAAATTGAAGCCCTTTGCTCTACGTTCAGGAACACCAAGGGCTGTCCTCTATCACCTCTGCTTTTCAACATAGTGTTGGAAGTCCTCGCCAGTGAAATCAGGAAGAGATGGAAATAAAAGGCATCCAAATTGGGAATGAAGAAGTTAAATTGTCACTCTTTGCAGATGACATGATGCTATATATAGAAAACCCTAAAGACTCCACTAAAAAGCTATTAGAAACAATCAATGAATACAGTAAAGTTGCTGGCTACAAAATCAATTTACACAAGTCCATTGCTGTCCTATATAGTAACAATGAAATCTCAGAAAAGAAAAAAAAAAGAACAATTCCTTTTGCAATTGCAGCAAAAATAATAAAATACCTGGGAATAAACTTAACCAAGGATGTGAAAGACCTATATGCTGAAATCTACAAGACATTTTTAAAAGAAATTGAAGAGGACACAAAGAAATGGAAAGACATTCCATGCTCATGGATTGGAAGAATCAACATAGTCAAAATGGCCATATTACCCAAAGCAATATACTGATTTAATGCAATCCCCATCAAAATCCCAATGACATTTTTTAAAGAAATAGAACAAAAAATCATCAAATTTATTTGGAACCACAAAAGACACCAAATAGCCAAAGCAATCTTAAGGGGAAAAAAACAATGCAGGAGAAATCACAATCCCTGACTTTAGCTTGTACTACAGGGCTACAATAATCAAAACAGCATGGTATTGGCAGAAAAACAGACAAGTAGACCAATGGACTATAATTGAGAACTCAGAAATAAAACTACTTAAATATGGACAATTTTTGACAAACAAGCAAAAAAACATACAATGGAAAAAAGACAGCCTCTTCAATAAATGGTGCTGGGAGAATTGGAAAGCCACGTGCAAAAGAATGAAACAGGACTGCTATCTGTCACCATGTATCAAAATTAATTCAAAATGGATCAAAGACTTAAGCATAAGACCTGAAACCATAAACTGCATAGAAGAAAACATAGGTACTAAACTTATGAACCTTGGGTTCAAAGAGCATTTTATGAATTTGACTCCAAAGACAAGGGAAGTAAAAGCTGAATTAAATGAATGGGACTATATGAAACTTAAAAGCTTCTGCACAGCAAAAGAAACCATCGACAAAATAAAGAGGCAACCAACTGAATGGGAGAAGAAGTTTGCAAACAGTGCCTCTGATAAGAGGCTAATATCCAAAATATACAAGGCACTCACGAAACTCAACAACAAAAAAAACAAACAACCCAATTGAAAAATGGGCAGAGAACCTGAAGAGACATTTCTCCAGAGAGGACATACAAATGGCAAATAGACAAATGAAAAAAATGTTCAACATCACTAATCATCAGAGAAATGCAAATAAAACCAACAATCAGATATCACCTCACCCCAATTAGAATGGCAATCATCAACAAGACAAACAATAACAAGTGTTGGAGAGGCTATGGAGAAAAAGAAACCTGCATACACTGTTGGTGGGTATTAAGACTGGTGCAACCACTATGGAAGGCAGTGTGGAGGTTCCTCAAAAAATTATGAATAGAATTACTGTATGACCCAGCAATCCCTCTCCTGGTTATCTACCAAAAAAAATCTGAAAACATTTATCCATAAAGACAAATGACTCTAATGTTCATTGCAGCTTTATTTACGGTGGCCAAGACATGGAAACAACCAAAATGTCCTTCAATAGATGGATGGATAAAGACGTTATGATATATATACACACTGGAATACTATTCGGCAGTAAGAAAAGATGAAATAGGATCATTTGTGACAACATGAATGGATCTTGAGATTATAAAGCTAAGTGAAATAAGTCAGACAGAAAAAGCAGAGAACCCTATGATTTCACTGATATGTGGTATATAAACCAAAAACAACAAAAGAACAAGAAAAACAAATGAGAAACAAAAACTCATAGACACAGACAATAGTTTAGTGATTACCAGAGGGTAAGAGGGGAGAAGGATGGTAGATGAGGGTAAAGGGGATCAAATATATGGTGATGGAAGGAGAACTGCCTCTGGGTGGTGAACACACAATGGGATTTATAGATGATATAATACAGAATTACACACCAGAAATCTATGTAACTTTACTAACAATTGTCACCTCAGTAAACTTTCATTTAAAAAAATATATAAATGAGATGAAGTTGCATTAGACAGAAACACTAGAAAGTTAAAAGAATTACTATGAAAATTTAAAGAACAAAATAAATGAATATATATACTATAATTGTAAACCAGAGACTTGATATTGTTAAAATGTTACGAATAGATTCATGTGTTTATGAACAACTGATTTCTGATCAAGATACAAATGTATATCAATAAGAACGTCTACTTTTGTCAATAACCAATGATAGAACAATTGTATGTTCGCACTTAAAAATTAATCTTTACACCATCTGCAAAAATTAACTCAAAATGGAAAATAGCCCCAAATACAAAAATTAAAATCATAAGTATTCCAGAAGAAAATGGAACATTTCGTGATTTTGATTATGCAAATAATTCTCACATAGTACAACAAAAGCATGAGTTAGTGTATAAAATTGATTTATTGTTTTAGACATCATTAAATTTAATAACCTCTACTTTTTGAAAGACACTCTTATGGGGTGAAAAGTCAAACCACAAAGAGAAAGTATTTGTAAACCATATATCTGTTAAAGAACTTGTGTTCAAAATATATAAAGAATTCTCCACATATAAGAAATAAGCATGTCCAGAATGGCAGAGTGAGAACCTCCTAAAACCACTCCTCCAGAAAAGTATTAACACTGGCAAAATAAGACTGGTAAATCAGTTAAAATCAACTTTTTCAGAATTCTGGAAGTTAACAAAAGGCTTTCAACAATCTTATGAGTGTTCAGTCAAGAAAAACAGTTGATTCTCAGTAAGAACAGCAAGCATCACCACATTTAAAAATTCCCCATTAGCCGCTCCTCCCCTACGTCCACAGTAGCCTTGAACCAGCAGCCTTGAAACAACAATAGCTATGAAAAACAGCTGTCTAGCTGCCACTGAAGAAAGAAGAATAGGTTTGGAGCTTTCCTCCAAAAAAACCTATCCGCAGAAAATTATCACTCTTTGACCTGAAAGCTCCCAAAATCCCCACTCACAGAGCTTGTCAGTGTTTAACCTGACTCAGCTCACTCAGTGAGGGAAGTCCCATGTTCAAAGAGTGTGTCAAAAAAATAATCAAGTACTGTCAACTATATTACATTTCTGCTTTCTGATGCACTGATGCCAGTTTGGGGAAAGATACAGAAGCAAAAAAAGATGAAAAGAAAAATCAGGTTCTGGAAAGTTCTGGTATTTTCTGGGGCTCTAGAACATGTGTTTGTGTGCATGCACAGGAAACATCTAAAAAGGCTTTAATTTTTCTTTATTTCTGGGTCACCCTGAGACTCTGTACAAGCTTGACATGAAAGCTTAGGCAAGGTTGTAAATGGTGAAAGTGTGGAAATCATGTTTCAACAAACATTTATGCAAATGATATAAGATTTATTGATGTAAGGTATTTAAGAAAGTGTCTGTTTAATCATCAGCTGACCATTAAGCTAGCAGGTAGTGACCTTGGAAGCCGCAGATGACAAAGAATACCGATTTTAGAAAGCGAGTCCAAGAAATTCACTAAAAAATTAAATAGCAACAAAGCAACAACAAACAGCAATAAAAACAAATCCTGGGAGCAGGGAGAATCTGGCTACTATTGTTACCTAATATTATTTAAAGAGTCCAGTTTTCAACAAGTAACAATGACACATACAAAGGAACAGCACAGCATGGCTCATAATCAGGAAAAATAGAATCAAAATTGTCTTTGAGGAAGCCTAGATGTTAGATTTACTGGACAAAGACTTTAGCAATTAAAAGAAGTTCAAAGAGCTAAAGAAAATCATATCCAAAAAAATTAAAGAAAAGGCTGAGAGCATATCTCTCCAATGGAGAATAATAATAAAGAGATAGAAATTATAATAAGGGACCAAATAGAAATTCTGAAATTGAAAAAGTAGGACTGAAATGAAAAATTCACTAGAGAGGTAAACTAGTGAGGTAAACAGGATATTGAGCTGGAGGATAAAAGAATCAATGAACTTGTAAATAGATCAATTGAGATATTGCACTCCGAGGAATAACAACAAAAAAAATGAAGAGGCCTCGGGAGCCTTCATGAAAGTACCAACACATGCACAGTGGGAGCCCCAGGACAGAACAGAAAGGGGCAGAAAGAATATTTGTAGAAACCATGGCCCCAAATTTTCTAACTATGATGAAAACAATATATACATCTAGGAAGCTCAACAAACAGTGAGTAGGATAAATTAAAAGAAATTGGCACTCTTGCCATGCTTCTTAAATGAGAACAAAGTTTATTACTCAGGAACAAAGCTTCTGGAAAGTTGCACATTGTGCAAGTTTCATGTAGTGTATCCTCTGTAAGAAAATGTGAAGTTGACACTCATGGATAACCCCTGGTTCAAGTGACTTATAAACACGGAGCAAAACAAAAGACACCAGCAAAGGAGACTGTAAGAATAGTCAAGTTCACAGAAAAAAAGAGAAGTTTCCTTGAAAGTTGAAGAAAAGACTTTCACTAAGGTGGTAATACTCAGAGATTTTAAGTTTGGTGAAATTTGTGTAACCTGCCCATTTTATTATGGAGAAATGTGGCCCTATTCATAGATGTGTTTGTAACAGAATTTTATGATGGTTTACACAAAGTGCCAGAAATTATGAAATGCATCTTCTCTGGCAAGGTTTTTCCTGCATGTGACCTCATGATAGTTTCAATTTCCTTGAAACATGGCTTGTCAAACTAGCCTTTAGTTAAAATTCTAGAAAATTAGTAAACTACTTGGTGGCAATAACATCATCTAGAATCAGTGTAAATACTTAGAAATGTGACACACTAAACTGAACAAAAAGGAGCAACCAAATGTAAGATTACTTGAAATTTACACATTTAAAAAATTATGGGATCTATAACAAGATTTACTGTCTGAGTTTCTTAGCTCTCCATAGAATGTGCTGACTTAACCCTAATACAGCTTGTTAAATTGAGCACAATTTATTGTCTGTGGAAAGCCCTAATTTTTTTTTCAGTCCATGACATTTATGTGTACACTATTCTCCCTATATAAGCATGTTAAACATAACACAAAGTGTATTACCAAAAACAAAATTTCTGTTTTTCTCTATAGCTCTCCTGAGAGTAATGATATGTCCTCATTTCATTGACTCTGCAATAAAGAGCAAGAAAGTACACTGTAGATATGTCTGAATAAAAAGTTTGATAGTTTTAGTCCATTCTATTAAGAAAAAAAATAGCTCTTTATATTTTAGTTTTGTCAATTTTTACTAGGAACACAAGAACTTTGAACTTAGGAAAAAAAAATGTTTGCAAATATTAGATAAAAAAATAAAAGGTCAAAAGGCAAATGTTCTGTGCCATGTTTTGGTAGCTCGAGTCTCCTGAGCTGGCAGCTTTCTGTTAGAGTACTGAGCCCACCCCACAGGGGAAGCTGGGGTTTGTGAAAGAAAGTACTATGGGACAATGTGCAAAATACAAAAATCTGAGAAATAAACTGATTTTACATTTGATTTAATTTATCTCTGGTTAAAAGAAATTGAAATGTTATTTTAGGAGTTTAAGATGTACAGGTTAGCTGACTAAACACAATGTTACCTTTTCTTTACAATATTACTTAGATGTTAATATTATTAAAATGCATGAGACATTCTACGATTTCCAGGAAAGAGGAAGTCATGATAGAATTGAAGAGTTTGTTTTCTTAACTATTCTAGTAACTTAGTCCGTGTTTATACATTTGGAATAGAATTTTGGGCATAAATAGTTAGGCTCAGCCCTAAAATCTAATATGCGATCACTAATGTTTGCTGACGGGTTTTATTTTCCTTGCATTAAATCTGTTATAGAGATGTGTTAGCTCCTTTTGGACACCCAAGTGCTATTTAAAAACCTGCTGGAATTAGTACTATGCAAGTTTAGTCACCTTCCCTGGAAGACATTATACACTTTCAAATTGCTCAATTCAGTTACATTTTTGTATGTAGTGAAATAAATATCCTCATATTTCTACCACCAAAGATTTCCCAGTTTCCTCTAGACTGCAAAATTCTGCATATTCAAATTCCTTAGTCTCAACCATAAATTCCAGCCTCATCTCAGTTCAGGTCTCTACCATCAACATATCCTACCAGGCACTGGGATCCCTGATCCCTGAACGTGTGGTGGCTTTTCACACGGTCCTTGCTCCTGTCCATGCTTTTCCCTTGTCCAAGATTCTATTCCCTGCCCCTACTCCATCTTCATCAAACACTTATGAAATCTTTCCTAACTTTCTCAAGCAGAGTTGCACTCCTCTGAGTATGTCTAGGACTTTTCTAAATGGCTGCAGACACTACAAACAGGCAGAGAACTCCAAAATCCTATGTAACCTTGCAATGTTAGGGTGAAGGATAGAAGACAATGGCTGATATCTGAGAGCTCCTGCCTCCTCATCATGGGTCCATACCTAAGAAATTGTCTGAGTGGTGGTGACTGCCTTCAACACTCCCTGATTCTTTCACTCTCTTTTCCTTAAAGGTAGGAGTGTTTGTACTGTCTCTTGGATATTTTTGTGTCTTCCACCACAAAGCTCCATCCCAAGCCTCTTTACCCTTGTAGTCTTTCATGCACCAGACTATGAGTCTTGTAGAATCAATGTTTATTTGTAGTTCTAAGTTTGTCAGTCTTGCCTTGTGCTAAGTGATTGCCAGCTAGTTAATTCCTGGGTAAAACGAGACAAACACTAACACAACTAGTAGCACGAAGTGTTAGCAGATGCATTGTAAGCTTCTTTGTCCTTCACTGGATTAAGCTTCTTCTAACCCCCTGGAAAAGGTGTCTAGCGGTATGTTCACGTAGTCACATGTAAATTTTTGTAAATTTGCAAAAGGAAGACATTTCAATTGCAATAGAATATGACCACTCCAATTTCCCCTCCATCACACTTTTCATGGTGGGTAGTTTTGCAGATATTTGGGGTGGGGGGGGGAATCTGGCTGAGGAAATTGTGTTGGTGAAACATTAGTTTGGACTTATGGGATATACTTGCGGGGTTCACAGTCAAGTTATTGTTCACTTTACAAGCATGGAGAAAAGTTTCAGGAATACTTATAATTCCTGGGTGTGAGTCATCCATTGTGTGACAGGTAAAAAGTAGTATTAAGACAGGAGACACATGAGTGAGTCTTATAGAAAGAAGCACAGGAAGCATATAGGGATATTTAAGGCAGCCTCTGGACATGGAAACCTGAAATGCACTCAAGACTTACAACTCCCCATCCCCCCACACTCCCTCTTTGACAATAGTTCTAAAATCTACCTGATATTACCCACCAGGAATTATGAATCTTAACAATATTTTCTAAACTCCAAAGAATAAAATACACATTTTGAAAAACCATGAAGTAGAAGGACTGATATATTTCTATTCTCTGTAGAAAAAATAGTTTTAAATTATTGCCAAATGACTGAGTAGACAGACAAAAATTTATTAATGTGCGCCAGGCAGATACTTTTTTTATTTTTGTCATTGTATTATTTATGATATTTTAATTTGTAACATTTCTTACTCTGTTTTTCAGTCTAAACAAATATTTTAATTCATATTTTCCTTAAGGTGGACTCCACAAATCGCATAAGCTTCAGTATCCACAAAACATGGACCTTCCCTTAAATATTAGTTATTATTATTATTATTATTAGTCCAATGTTTCACCAGAGAACTTTTAGATTTAATAAGGACGTGTTGGAAACAATGTTTTACTCAAAGGAATCACTAGTGTAAAACATTTCAAGTTCAATGAAAAATCAATAAAGGATCTGTTTTTGTAATGTAGCTGGTGTCTAGGAAAGGGAAAGTATTATATTTTTGTAATGAATAAATGAGTCTTCTTTGAGTCTTTTACCATTTGAATAACCTCTTCAATTTATGTAATAACCGTAGCAAATTCTTTATGAAACTTCTTATTGGCTGAAAAAGGCTCTTGTAATATGTCTAGGTAGAAGAGACTGTCCATGTGGATAAAGTGGGAAAAAGTGTTAAGGTTCATGGGATATCCTTGAATTAAAAAGATTTTAATTAAGATTTTAAATTTAAAGTCTCTATAATGAGGATGTACTAGGTTACATTACAAAACAATCAAACACTGAAACCTTGATGGCTTAACACAAAGACCTTTTTTGTTCATGTAAATTATACTGCAGGTCAGGTGCCAACAACTGTCTGCTTCCTTCCCAGGACTGACTACAGGATCCAGGGTGTTTCATCTTGTCACTCTACAATTTCTATATGTGGTCTTGAGAAATACTGGGCAGGGGAGAAGTAAGAGACATTTCATTTAAGAAATAAAGAGATACACTAGAGGCGTTGAACACAAATGCATCAAAATATCTGAACTAAATGCAAACATTTTTTTCTATACAAAATAATGTATGTAATAACTTCTCGTACTCCCTTATCCCATTCTTAACTCTCCATCTCTATCTCCCATGCAAAGGTCATGAACAGATTAAGACTCAGGTAAGAGATGGGTTGAGGTATAATAAAGAGGGCATTTTAGAGGAATATTAGATGTAGGGTCTTTTGCATACATCACCTAATTTTTTGAAAATCTGAAAATATAATAAATTTGTTTTATATAAATCAAAGTATCACAGACTTCAAAATGGAATGTCAAATTGATATATACAAAGTAAAATAAAAGTTATGAATCTGACCTAATTTATAGTTGATTATGGCTACTCTACACCCAAGAAGGTGGTGCACCACTTCTTAGTCCTTAATTGTGGGTTGCCTATAGTAACTTCTTTCCAAAGAGGACAGTATGAAATGTTGGGGGAGGGTAGCTTTATAGTGGAGAAACCTGACAAACACTATCTCATCCAGGTGATTAAGGTCAATATCTACAGTGATGTATTATGTTGATAACATGTACCCTTAATAAGATGTGATGAAAAATGGCACTTTCTCTTGTAACCTTCCTTCTAACAACACATAACCAAAATCTAATCATGAGAAAAATATCAGACAAATCCTCACTGAGGGACATTCTACAAAATACCTGACCATTACTTCTCTGTCAAGGTCATCAAAAACAAGCAAAGTCTAAGAAACTGTCATAGCCAAGGACACAAGAGAGTCAAATTTATTGTGATATCCTGAAAAAGACCCTAGAATAGGAAAAGAACATTAAGTTAAAAACTAAAGAAATCTTAATAAAGTATGGACTTTTGCTAACAACAATGTACTAATATTGGTTCATTAATTGTACTAAATGTAACATACTAATCTATTAATAATAGAGAAAACAAGGTATATGGGAACTGTTACTATTTTTGCAACTTTTATATAAATCTAAAATTATTCTTAAAAAACTTATTGAAGATAAAAAACCCACAACATTTAAAAAAAGCCTAGTCTCTATTCATGATTTGCAGATCTTCAATAAACTATAAATAGTCAGTCAAATATTTTGTTCAACTTCATTCTTTAGAAGAATTGTGAAACAGTTATACATAACAAATGGTACTCAATAGCCAACACAAAAATGCACCTACAAATGAAAGTTAAACTCTGTATATAATATTTACTTTTAGAAAAGTCAGGGCTAAAGATCATATAATCAGTAACAAGCAATTATAGATGGATGGATAGATAAATTGACAGATAATACATAGAAGATAGATATGAAGATGATAGGTAGGTAGGTAGAGCGATAGATAATATAGAGAAAGAATCTAATGAGGCTTAAAAAATAAAAATATCCCATTTGTTTAAAAATATAATTTCGACAAAAAAGCAGCCGATTTTAGATTTTTAGAAACTTTAAAATATATTCAACAATGAGTGATACATTAAAAAAACAAAGACTAAAGAGAATTCAACAAACAAACCAACCAACCAAAAGAGATAAAAAACAAAAAAAGAATTTCATAACAAATAATAAATTTTAGTATAATTTTTGGAATACCATGGTAGCTTCTAAAAGTTTTATTTTACCACCCTATTTTTGTTATGGACTTGTTATGGAAATTCTACTTGAATTTTGGAAATAAGCTCTACTAATCTAACAAAAATATCTCATGATCTATAGGTCAAAAAATAAAAATAAAAATCTGCAATTTACTTTGTTTAGTGAAGGCCAAATTATGCCTCAGATAAAGACTTTGTAATTTTTTTTTTAAATTGGAAGAGAATAATAAAAGATCTTTCTTTAGATTGATAATAAATTAGGTTAATTAAAACTGTACTTAAATTTATAGCTATAATATAATGACACAGGTATTATAATAAAATTATAAAATTATATAGTTAATGTATTATTGTTTCTTTTCAATAGATTTAAGCTTTAGCCTTAATCCAAAATATATCACCTTTGCTAAACACAATTTTATCATTCCTCTTTGGGAATAATATCCAGAACCTCCCTCTAACTGATTTGGGTACTTTAAGATTCAGATAATTTTCCCCATGAGAAGTTGGATTTAATTTTTGAAACAGTCAAAATATACTTCAAAGTAAAGTTTTGCAGCAATTTTAAGGATTTAAATACATAATTCATTGACAGAAAACACAAAGATGTCTGGCCATGCGCACATGTTAAACTCAAGAGTTCTGATTTGTTTTAATGCAGTGACCTCATAAATAAAGACTGATTTTTTTCCCAAGATACTTTACTTCAAATAAATCTAATGATTACACTATATATTGTTAACTATGTTTTATATGCTCTTCACACAGATGTAGTATTTTTGAAGTAATCAGCCAAATTGGTATATTGAGGTTCTGAAAATTTATAGAAGTTTCACATTCAAATTTCTGTATTTCTGGTCATTTGTAAATTGATTAAGGTAATTAAGCCAACCACCATTTTGGACATATTCTACTTGACCACATTTATATTGAACCAAGAAATAAAATACTGATGAACCTTTGGAAAGTCATGAAAATATAAAAATCAAAGAATATAATGATAACTTTATAGGTAGAATCTTATATCCTTCCAAAAATGAAAGCCAAATGCACTATTAGACAAAGAACTGAAAATAATTTGTCTCCAAAAGACCACAGTATAAGTTATATTAATACATTTCTTTAACTAGAAGAAAATATCCAGAGATCAAATAAAAACAGGAATTTATAAATGGAATAAATGGATACTTAATATACAAAGATAATGAAGTCTCTCATCATCTAAAGTATATATACACTTAAAATAAGTGACAATACTACTATAAAATACATACATATATTAGGGAATATATATACAGAGGGTGCCAAAAAATAGTGTGTATATATATATATATATATATATATATATATATATATATATTTTTTTTTTTTTTAAGAAAGGAAAAAAAATATTAAATTATGCTGATGGTAATCACATTGAGCACCTCTTATAATTGTAGAACTCAAATGTGACTTGTATTCATTTTTTATTATCAGTATATATTGAGTACTACAATTTTAATGCAGTTTTTTCCTTTCTTCAAATGTGTATACATATTTTGGGCACCTGGTGTGTGTGTGTGTGTGTGTGTGTGTGTGTGTGTGTGTGTATTTAGAAAGCAATAGGAAATAAATGCATTTAAGTGTTCCAAAGTCCTTGAATTTATTAGGAAGTGAAGAAATTGCTAAGTATATCAGACTTTAATTAGTCAATTTTTATACTATAATTTTCTGATGACATAATGTATAACTGAAAATGAATAATAGAAAATATTTTTTAAAAATTTTATAGTAAGCAAAAAAAAGATAAGATGGATAGTAGACTTAAACCCAAACAGGTTAGAAATTACGTTATATGTAAATGATCTAAATAGTATAATGAAAAGATAAAGGTTGTCACATTAATTTTTTAAATGCAGACGTTTTGACCTAAGTACAAGGACACAAAAATGTTGAAGTAAAAAGATAGGAAAAATAAATAACAGGCTATTAATAATCAAAACAAACAAACCAAAACATCACACAAATCTTTTATAGTAATTCTAATTTCAAAGATTTTAGGAGCAAATTTTAGATATAAAAGAAGAGTATCAATGCACCAAAACAAGAACTCTAAATCTGTATACACTTAATATAATAATCACAAAATATATAAATATATAAATACATACATACACACACAGTATGTGCATGTATAAATTGACTCTAAAATATATATAGAAATGCAAATGACAAATATTATCCAGCACAATGTTGAAGAACAAATTGCAATGAAAAAAATTAACAAAATGTATTACTAAACTATGGAATTAATACAGTGTGGTTTGGCTCAAGCACAGACAAGTAAACCAATGAGTGAAGAACAATGAGTGTCCATCAGTGGTTTAAGAAAAAGACTCTACAAAGCAAAGAGGAAAGGCTGATCTTGTAAATAGTGCTAACTCAATTGGATATCCTTAAGGGGAAAAAAAAATAAATCTTGATCTATAACTAACATATGGAAAAACAGATTCTGGATTGCTTGTGAAAAATACAAAGGGTCCCAAAAAACTGTATACACATTTCAAGAAAGGAAAAAAAAATGTATTAAAATTGTAATACTCAATATATACCGATAAGAAAAGATGAATACAAGTCTGTGTATTATAAAGATAGTGAGTATTCTATCCCTACTTTGTCACTCCTCTTGCCCCAAAAGTATGTGCCTCCTGGTTCTTAGCCGATTTCCTCATTTTCAACAATTATATCTCCAAACCTATTTTACTTTCATCTTTTTCTTCCTTCTCTCTGTTTTAATAGAAGTGTTTCTTTCAAAAGTCAATCATCTTACTTAAGCTATGGATCCTATTTCCTCTTGCTTTCTTGCAGACTTAATTGCTTTTATTACATTCAGCTGTCAGAAATTTCCCCATTTTTAAATAATCATTTCCATTATTTTAGAAAAATAACTCAATATTTACAAGATTTGAAAACAAACAAAAGTCTCATAATCTCCTCAAAACTCCCCCAGTCACACCTCACTTTTTGGCTATTTTTCGTAGACAAACTTCCAAGAATCATTGTCTATACTTACTACCTCCTCTTTCTTACCTGTAATCACACTTTACCCACTCAAATCTGATTTCCTACTTAACACTCAAGTTAAATTGCTCTTTTCCTATCCATCAATGTCCAAACTGTTGCCACATAGAAAGAATATTTCTCTGGATTTATTTTATTCTGAATCACTATATCATTTAATGCAGTTCATTATTCTCTTTTATATTCAATGAGCCAGCACCTGTTATGTAACAGATTACTTTTCTTCCCTATGTAGCCTTCAAATATTGATGTTCCTCTTCCTTTTTTGGTTCTCTACTTATCTCCCTCAACATATCTTTTCATAAAGCTGTGACAGTTTTCTTCTTTGTTACAAAAATACAAAGTTTGTTTAGATAGACCTCTTCATTAGGATATTTTTTTAAAAATTTTATCAAAATTGTGTCATTTATTTCACATTACCTCTAAGCTTCTTCCCTTAAGAATTCCCATTTCGGTCATCAAAATGGCTGCTTGAGGTGAGCCTCTGTAAAGCTCCCCTGGAATTTACAACTAATTGAACAACAATAACTCCACAAGGACTCCTTGCACAGCAGACAGGCAAGATGAATAGGTCCACTACTGAATTCACCTAAAGGGAGAATCGCACGAGTGGGGGAGAAGGGAAAGGAGAAGTGCCAAGACGGAACTGTGCGGGCGCAGGACGCAGACCTAGCTCAGTGCTCCGAGCTCCCTGCATCCAGAAACTACTGCAGCTGCAGGAGAGGGAAGAACTCCGACTGCTAGGGCTC
Organism: Rhinolophus hipposideros; assembly: GCF_964194185.1. NCBI lineage: Eukaryota > Metazoa > Chordata > Mammalia > Chiroptera > Rhinolophidae > Rhinolophus > Rhinolophus hipposideros. The sequence goes on along the minus strand of NC_138050.1, from coordinate 84,265,377 downwards.
TGCTTATGGCACAAAGGGCTGAGGGGCAGCATATAACACGGCTGAACCCAACACTCACGGCAGAGACCTCGAAGAAAAGACTAAGGGAAGAAGGCTGAAAACGGTGGTTTAAGCCCTCACTGCTGAGCAGAGAACGGAAGCCTTAGGCACTGAGACTAGCCGCCCCCTCCCTACCCTCCCAGAGCTCACCTGCCCCCCACCTGCCCAGTGCTAGAAGCAAAACAGTAGTGGTGTCAGGTCAAAAGAACAGAATATTTGCTGTTCTGAGAGCTATGGACTGCAGACACAGATTCGCAGCCCAACTAGTTCTGGCAAAAGGGAGGGAGCTGTGGAAGCGGGACCAGCTGTGTTGGGGGTCGCCGGGCATTGCTCTAGGCCACCTCTCACAGCATACCCCACCCCTGTCCCCACCTATCTGGGCGGATCCATGCAGGAGTAAACAGAACTGCTGAAACATACGGGCTCTGAATTGGATGCTGAAAAAGCTTTGGAACTTCAAAAGCTCTCAGCATCCCCACAGGGACGTTGCGCCCTATAACCCAGGCGACATGTTAACAGAGGAGAAGCCCGTTTCCCAGGGAATCCCCCCATCGTGTGAGAAGCTGAAATAGTGCAGAGAAAACATAGCACTACTGTGTGAGAGAAGAAAAAAAAGGCTGCAGTCGGAGAGAAAATAAAACATTCTACCAACAAGTATTGGAAAACAAAAGAAAGACCTTCTCCTATAAACCTGTTGCAGAAACCACTCCTGTAGATGTCTAGGAAGAGAAATAATAAATCAGTAATTGCCATGAATAACCAAGACAACAAGACAGTGCAGAAAAAAAGTGAAAAGACTCCAGAAAGGAACTTAAATATATGGAAATATGTGACTTAAATGACAGAGAATTCAAGATTGCAGTTCTGAAAAAACTCAATGAGATGCAAGAAAATACAGAAAGGCAATTTAATGAACTCAGAAATGCAATCAAAGAACAACATGATTATTTTACGAAAGAGATTGAAATTTTGAAAAAGAACCAAATGGAATTTCTGGAGATTAAGAACTCAATAGAAGAAATTAAGAATGAAATAACCAGCTAAGGTAGTAGAGTAGACCAGATGGAGGAAAGAATCAGTGACATCAAAGATAGGAACCTGGAAATGACACAGATGGAAGAAGAAAGAGACTTGAGAATTAAAAGAAATGAAAGAACTCTACAAGAACTTTCTGACTCCATCAGAAAGAGCAATATAAGAATGGGCATACCAGAAGGAGAAAAGAGAAAGGAACAGAGAATATATTCAAACAAATTTTTGATGAGAACTTCCCAAATGTGTGGACAGAACTGGATCCTTGAACACAAGAAGCAAATAGAATACCTCATTACCTCAATACCAACAGGCCTTCTCCAAGATACATTGTATTGAAGTTGTCTAAAATCAACGACAAAGAAAGAATCCTCAAGGCAGAAAGGGAAAAGAAGACGATAACCTACAAAGGAAAACCCATTATATTATCATCAGATTTTTCAGCAGAAACTCTAAAAATCAGGAGGGAGTGGAACCAAATATTCAAACTATTGAAAGAGAGAAATTATGAGCCAAGAATAATATATACAGCAAAGATATCCTTTAAATATGAAGGAGGAATGAAGACCTTTCGAGACATACAAAAGCTGAGGGTATTTTCTAATACACGACCTGCACTACAAGAAATACTAAAGGAGGCCATTAGACCACCATCAACAGGGACAATTTGTGGAAACATAAAAAGGGGGAGAGTAAGGGCCTGAACCAGAATATGGGAATGGAGAAAGTAAGCGTGCTGAAGAAAATGGAATACTCTAAATATCAGACTTTCTTTTACATAAACTTAAAGGTAACCACTCAAAAAAAAAAAATCCAGAACTGAAATATATACTGGAATAAAAGAAGAAACAGAGGAAAACATCACAGAATACTACCACACAGAAATAATAGACAACAACAAAAAGGCAGAGAAACAATGGAGACACAGAATTACCAGAAAACTAAAGATAGAATGACAGCAAATTCTCACGTATCAATAATCACCCTTAATGTAAATGGATGAACTCACCAATAAAAAGGCACAGAGTTGCAGATTGGATCAAAAAACTAAACCCAACCATATGCTGTCTCCAAGAGACACATCTCAGCTACAAGGACAAGCATAGACTCAAAGTGAAAGGGTGGAAATTGACACTCCAAGCAAATGGTACCCAGAGAAAATCAGGTGTAGCCATAATGATATCAGATGAAACAGACTTCAGGGTGAAAAAGATAACAAGAGACAAACATGGACATTTCATAATGGTAAAGGAGACTATACAACAAGAAGACATAACAGTCATCAATATTTATGCTCCCAATCAGGGAGCATCAAAATATACCAAGCAACTACTAACAGAATTAAAGGGAGAAATTGACCAAAACACAATTATACTAGGGGACTTAAATACATCATTGACAGCTATGGATAAATCATCCAAACAGAAAATAAATAACGAAATAGCAGCCTTAAATGACACATTAGAAAAAATGGATATAATTGACATACATAGAGTATTTCATTCTAAAACATCAGACTATACATTCTTTTCGAGTGCACATGGAACATTCTCAAGGATAGACCATATATTGGGACATAAAAGCAGCCTCAGCAAATTTAAGAAGATTGAAATCATACCAAGCATATTCTCTGATCATAAGGCTTTGAAATTGGATATCAACTCCGAAAAGAAAGCAAAAAGAAACACAAATACATGGAGATTAAACAACATACTTTTAAAGAACGACTGGGTCAAAGAAGAAACTAGAGGAGAGATCAAAACATACATAGAAACAAATGACAATGAAAATAAAACCTACCAAAATTTGGGGGATGCAGCGGAAGGAGTTTTAAGAGGGAAATTTATGTCATTACAGGCCTATCTCAAAAACCAAGAAAAATCCCAAATAAATAACCTCATGTTACACCTTAAAAAACTAGAAAAAGAAGAACAAGCGAAACCCAAGGTCAGGAGAAAAAAGGAAATAACAAAAATCAGAGCAGAACTAAATGAAATAGAGAAAAAGACAAAGGAAAAAATAATGTGACAAAGAGCTGGTTCTTTGAAAAGATTAACAAAATCGACAAACTTTTGGCTAGACTCACTAAGATAAATGAGAGAAGACATTAATTAACAAAATCAGAAATGAAAAACGGGAAGTTATCACGGACGCCACAGAAATACAAAGGATCATGCAAGAATACTATGAAGGACTACATGCCACCAAATTCAATAACCTAGACGAAATGGACAAGTTCTTAGAAACATATAGCCTTCCAAGGCTGAACCATGAAGAACTGGAAAATCTAAACAGGCCAATCATCAGTAATGAAATTGTATCAGTCATCCAAAACTTTCCCAAAAGCAAAAGTCCGGGACCAGATGGCTGCACTAGTGAATTCTACCAAACCTTCGAAGAGAATTTAATACCAATCCTGCTCAAAATCTTCCAAAAAATTGAAGAAGAGACAGTACTCCCTAACTCATTTTATGAAGCCAACATTACCCTGATACCAAAACCTGATAAGGGCAACACAAAAAAAGAAAACTACAGACCAATATCTCTGATGAATACTGATGCAAAAATCCTAAACAAAATTCTAGCAAATCGAATACAACAATGCATTAAAAAGATTATTCATCACGACCAAGTGGGGTTCATCCCCGGGGCACAAGGATGGTTCAACATCTGCAAATCCATCAATGTGATACATCACCTAAACAAAATAAAGGACAAAAATCATATGATTATATCAATTGATGCAGAAAAAGCATAGGACAAGATACAACATCCATTTATGATTAAAACACTTAATAAAATAGGTATAGAAGGAAAATATCTTAATATAATAAAATCCATATATGATAAGCCCTCAGCTAATCTCATAATTAATGGTGACAAACTGAAGCCCTTTGCTCTACGTTCAGGAACACCAAGGGCTGTCCCCTATCACCTCTGCTTTTCAACAAGTGTTGGAAGTCCTAGAGCAATAGGGCAAGAGAAAGAAATAAAAGGCATCCAAATTGGGAATAAAGAAGTTAAATTATCACTCTTTGCAGACGACATGATGCTATATATAGAAAACCCTAAAGACTCCACCAAAAAGCTCTTAGAAACAATGAACGAATACAGTAAAGTTGCTGGCTACAAAATCAATGTACAAAAGTCCATTGCATTTCTATATACTAACAATGAAATCTCACAAAAAGAAATACAACAAACAATTCTCTTTGCAATTGCAGCCCAAAGAATAAAATACCTAGGAATAAACTTAACCAAGGAGGTGAACAACCTATATGCTGAAGACTATAAGACATTTTTGAAAGAAATTGAAGAAGACACAAAGAAATGGAAAGACATTCTGTGTTCATGGATTGGAAGAATCAACATAGTTAAAATGGCTGTATTACCGAAAGCAATATACAGATTTAATGCAATTCCCATCAAAATCCCAATGGCATTTTTTAAAGAAATAGAACAAAAAATCATCAGACTTGTTTGGAACCACAAAAGACCCCGAATAGCCAAAGCAATCTTAAGAAAAAAGAACAAAGTTGGAGGTATCGCACTCCCTGACTTTAGCTTGTACTACAGGGCTACAATAATCAAAACAGTGTGGTATTAGCAGAAAAACAGACACATAGACCAATGGAACAGAATTGAGGACCCAGAAATAAACTCTCATAAATGTGGACAGATAATCTTTTCAAAAAGAAGCCAAAAACATACAATGGAGAAAAGACAGCCTCTTCAATAAATGGTCCTGGGAGAATTGAAAAGCCACATTCAAAAGAATGAAACTGAACTGCTATCTGTCACCATGTACCAAAATTAATTCAAAATAGATCAAGGACTTAAGCATAAGACCTGACACAATAAACTGCATAGAACAAAACATAGGTACTAAACTATGGACCTTGGGTTCAAAGAGCATTTTATGAATTTGACTCCAAAGGCAATGGAAGTAAAAGCTAAAATAAACAAATGGGACTATATGAAACTTAAAAGCTTCTGCACAGCAAAAGAAACCATCGACAAAGGGGCAACCAATTGAATGGGAGAAGAGTTTTGCAAACAGTGCCTCTGATAAGGGGCCAATATCCAAAATATACAAGGAACTCATGAAACTCATCAACAAAAAAACAAACAACCCAATTGAAAAATGGACAGAGGACCTGAAGAGACATTTCTCCAAAGAGGACATACAAATGGAAAATAGACATATGAAAAAATGCTCAACATCACCAATCATCAGAGACATGCAAATAAAAACCCCAATGAGATATCACCTCACCCCAGTCAGAACGGCTATCATCAACAAGACAAATAGTAACAAGTGTTGGAGAGACGGTGGAGAAAAGGGAACCCTCATACACTATTGGTGGGAAAGCAAACTGGTGCAGCCGTTATGGAAGGCAGTGTGGAGGTTCCTCAAAAAATTACGAATAGAATTACCATATAACCCAGCAATCCCTCTCCTGGGTATCTACCCAAAAAATTTGAAAACATTTATCCATAAAGACACGTGTGCTCCAATGTTCATTGCAGCTTTGTTTACGGTGGCCAAGACATGGAAACAACCAAAATGTCCTTCGATAGGTGAATGGATAAAGAAGTTGTGATATATATACACAATGGAATACTATTCGGCGTTAAGGAAAGATGATATAGGAACATTTGTGACAACATGGATGGATCTTGAGAGTATAATGCTAAGCAAAATAAGTCAGAAAGAAAATGCAGAGAACCCTATGATTTCACTGATATGTGGTATATAAACCAAAAACAACAAAAGAACAAGACAAACAAATGAGAAAGAAAAACTCATAGACACAGACAATAGTTTAGTGGTTACCAGAGGGTAAGGGGGTGGGGGGAAGGAGATGAGGGTAAGGGGGATCAAATATATGGTGATGGAAGGAGAACTGACTCTGGGTGGTGAACACACAGTGGGATTTATAGATGATGTAATACAGAATTGTACACCTGATATCTATGTAATTTCACTAACAATTGTCACCCCAATAAATTTAAAAAATATATAAAGAATTCCCATTTCACTTCTAGACATTCCAAGAAGTCAGTCTTTACTTCTTGGTAAATGGATACCACCTTCCAACTAATTCCTTAAGTCAAAAATCTAGGAATCATTGTTGATTCTTCCCTTTTGATTACTCCTCTTATAATCTATTAGCACCTTCTGTAATTTCTATCTCAATTTATCTGCAATCTCTCTACTTATGTTCGATCACCAATCCCTTTAACTTAATGTCATCCATTATCTCCCTAGGAAGATAGGTCGCTTTCCTAAGCAATCTTCCCACTTTTACATTTTCTCCCCCCATTCATTTCCTTCTCCAAAAACAAGAGTGATCTTTAAAGTCCTAAATAAGATAATGTAATGTCTCTGCTCAAATGCTATTTTTGTATTCTTAAGATGTAATATATATTCATATATATACATATACATATATATATATATACATATACATACATACATATATATATATATATATATATATATATATAAATGGGTCTGAAAGTGCTATATTATCTGAATGCAAAACATCTTTCCAATCTCATCTAAAATATTTGTCACTGTTTATATCTAGGCACACCATTCTCCTTTCAGTTCTTCTAATATGAAAAACTCATTCTCAATTCAGGACCCCTTATACATGCTGTTTCTGTTTTCAGGAATACTTATATGCTCACTCTTCACTTAGCTGCCTTCTTCCCATCTTCCCATTTTTATCTTAAATGTCTTCTAGTCAATGAAGCTTTTGCTAATTACCCTATAGAGTGATAACTTTAATTTGTATATTAAGTATATAAAGGGAGGAGAGTAAATAAGCGTAGTATAAAGCATTCAAGTATGAAAAGAGAGTACTGCTTCGTATATACTTACCCCTATTTAAAATGCTTATTTCTCGTATTTTTTTTTATATTAGAAGGTAAAGCAGGGTCCACATTTTTCTTGTTCACCACTATTGCCAGCATTTGACATAATGGTTGAAATATACTAGGTATATAGTAAATATTTGTTTCATGAATAAAATATTCAAGAAAGAATAAAAAGCTATTGAATAAGGAATATTAATAAATTCAACATAAATATACCAGAAAATAAATAATGTTTTCCTATTTAAGCAATGCAAATTAGATAAAATTTAAGATGTGTTCTAGATCCTGCTAAATGTATATTTTATATGAACAGCTAGTTACCATATCTTATCCTTATTCAGGTAGTTACCTTGAGGATTTTGCCTGCATAGTAGTCAAATAAAAACACAAATTAACAAAGTTATTATGCTATCAGTAACTTGTAGAAAACTTGCGGGTGTGTATCTAAAGAGCCCAAATAGAACACCAGCTCTAGTACTCTCATTTTGCAAACACACACACACAAACACACACACACACACACACACACACACACACACCAATATATAAATATATATATAAAGGCAGTAAATGATGGAGTAAAAACATTCACAATCTATTGTTGACATACAATTACCTAGGTTAAGCAAAACAAGGCAGACTTTTGCACAACCCTGGAAGAGAAACAAAGCTGGGCAATTGGTACTGGATGGCAGATGATTCACTGTAGACTCATGCACGATATTGCACATTTAACTGAACAATGTAAATCATGTGAACATACTAATGGCTTCTAAATTACCTGTAATTCCCAAAGAGAACATCCAGGTATTATTGAGAACAACTCAATGAAGATGTCAACTCAATGTTTAGCCATAAGCAAAAAGGCAAGTAAGATGTTAGGTTGGGTTATGATCATAAAAACACATCATAGAAAACGCTCTGTCAGTAAATAAACCAATGATCACAGGCTACCTTGGGAAATACATTTCCTTGAGATGATGCCATGTCAAAATCATCTGAAATACCCACGTAAAGCAATGTTAATGTTTTGGATTTATGTCAGTATTTATTTATTTTTTTATTTTTAGGAAAATAAATAATTAGCTAAGAGGCTATGCATTGTTTGGCAAAACCTTGATACAATACACACAGTCCCTGACGATCTTCTAGTGTTAGAAACAACACTGAGATTGAATAGATAATAAAGTAAGGAATAATATTGCTAATATTCAGGGAGAGGAAAAGAAATCAAATGATGAGGACAGTTGTTAAGTAAGATGTGTGTTTGATGAGGTTGATATGAGGCAAACAAATATGATATGAGGCAAACAAATACTGTGTTATTTACCTCAGGATATCTTTCTTCAATTTTTTATGATTGTTTACTCATCCTGTCAATAAAATGTGAGCAAAAATTGGGCTGTGGGGCTGTATGTACATAATGCTAAAACAACTGATGGAAAGATAAAGAGCTCCCATAGGTCCTACACTTGTATTTATTAGATAAATTATAAAATCATATGTATAGTAATTGTTTGCTACTGGTTCATCACTTCTACTCTACAGTGTTACTCAAAAGCAAGATTCAATATTCAATAATGTATCCCTCAGCTTCCATTTTCTGGGATTTAGTGATCAATAAATGTTAGCTAAATGAACGAATTAATGAACAAGTTCACTTGTAAATGAATTAATTATTTTCATTCGCATAGCACCAAAAATAAAAAATAAAAACTGTCACTGCTTCCTGAGGTATGAAATCCTCAAAGGGTAAATGAAACAGTTTGGAATCAAAGATCTCAGTTACAAATACAAATAATAAACACAAAGTATTTTAATGACTAAATAAATTATTAAGTTCTCCACTTGCTATTCTTTGATGATCAGCATGTAATTTTCCTGAGAGATTCAATCTGTAACTATGTATTGCACATCTACTCATAGAGTTATAGATGCTATAGATTGAATGAAGAAAATACACATGGCTTTAACAGCATGGATCTTAAAAGCAAGCTAGAAAGATTGAAGAAATCATTTAAAATGTGATAATTCTTGCCAAAAGAAAAATATAAGTTAATATGCAAACATATAGAAAGCTTCTCCTAGTTAAGGGAGGGAGACAGGAAAGTTTTTTTTCTTAAACTCATTACAGTGAAGAACTCAAAGATAGAGAGAGAGAGGTAGATGTTTTGACAGATGTAGAAGGAAGACAAATTTTCTTATATGGGAAAACTGGCACATTTGTAGAATTGAAAGTCCTATAAGGGAAACACTTTGAGAACAAGTGAGTGGTACTACTAAAACAGGACATAGGCAGCTTTCTGAACATGCACAGCTTTGTCAGGCACATTGAGACTTTGAACTTGATATTTAGGAAAATAAGAAACTGAACATTCTGATAAGGGGAGTAACATGTTCTAGTTCATGTTTATAAAGAAATTACTCTGGCTGCCTCATGCAAGATGGATTTGGATAGGTATGCCAAAAGTGATGCAAATCGGGGGCCTATTTCATTCATACAAAACAGAGCAAAAGATACTCATGTATAATATAAATTATATAATAATCACAGTGGACCATAGGATGTATCATATCTCAGTGTCAACTATATAGTGACTATTGTAAAGCATATTGGAAGACATGATTAATAGAGTAGTCTTCTGACAGGATGGGATAAAGTAGCACCTAAAAATACCCTTCTTTATATACTTTATAACATTTCTTCTAACACACGTCTAACATTTACCTCTTAATTATCATATTACTTCTTTATGAAGCTACCATTCTACTGACTCATCCATTTATGCAAACCACCAGTCGATTCAGACAATCAGCTAATTGAAATTCGAGAAATTTTACTAATTGAAAATTTTACTTAAATGATTTAGTGAAAATTTTCACTAATTTGTCTAGTTGTTTAATTAAATTGGTAAAAATCAGTTAGCTATCTTTGCCTCTTGATGATGATGATGATAGTGATGATGATTTTGTTTTCTTTCATTTTAATAAAGACCTAAAATCATTATGCTCTTATACAATAAGAATTAAAAATGAACATGTGAAATATGTCCCTATTCTTAGATATATTAACCAGAAAACACTGGGGCATCAACAAGCTTGGTTTTCCCTTCCTGTTGAATCCTTTTCTGCCAATCTACTACACACTGGTATTTTCCACCTTTTCCATACCCCCAATTATGGTAATGACTACCAGGAATGTAAACTTATAATGAGATATAACATTTGCTTTCTTCTGTAGATGTGATAACAAATTGGCTTCATAAATAGAGGAAAGCATATTACTTTCTGAAAAGTAAGCACTGCCCTGTTCCTTTATGAATAAAAATATGCTGTAGTAGTAGGCTGCCAAGAGTTACTCTATATTTCCTTAGGATTAAAGGCAATGTTTCACCTTTGATAATGTACTTGGAAAGATAAAATGCATCAGAAAACTTTACTCACTAAATTTATCATTTACATGGTTGGCCTATCATAGTTAGTCACATAATTCATAGACTGATTAAGTGCAAAGTGAATGAATCATGTAACTAAATATTTTCAAGGCAGGGCATGAACGATAGAGTTAATCAATAATGAACCCAAACTCATTTTGCTAGCTATTATCACAGTATTCTTTATTTTGGTAAATGTTAGAAAATCTACATTTGGAGGTCATTCAGAATCAGAGGTCCAAGGTCAATCCTAGGCATAATTGTAGAGAATCAAGTATTTCCTTACAAGTCTCCAGGCTTTCTAGATTTTTTCCTAATCTTTTTAGCCCATTTAACCTGATACTTAATTCCTTAGAAAATAATTTTAAGCACCAATGGAAGTTGACATTTTTCAGAAAAAATGCATGTGTTTCTTTTCCTTTTACAAAACTAATGATGGAAATGCTTTCTAAAAACTCATTTGTTATTTAAAATTTTACTGAAGATTCATTATGAAGGCTACCCACTAAAATTGATGAGTAATTAAGAAACCATGAAAGGCTAAAGAGGTTGTGAGGAAATCAACATCAATACTGTCTTGCTCATAACCCTTGTAGCACTATTAAGACAGAGTAGTCTTCTTCATTAATACTATTCTGTCTGGATTGCTTTATCTGTCATTTAAATCAAACATCTTCTGAGATACAAAACCATTTTATTCTGCCTATTAAAAAAATGTCAAATGTGCTGACAGTTCTTATAAGTAAATAATAATGAAAGTCTGCAGAAGACAGATTCACCTCGTACCATCATACTTTTTTAAGAGAAAAGAAACTCAGAGGCGTTTATTTTAAGCTATATACATCTATGTACTCATTGATATCTGACCAATTTCTACATTTCTAAGAAAGATAATTTATAGGTTAAACCTAATTAGTAGAGCAAGCAACACATTTAAATAAAGCAAAAACAAACAAATAAATAAATCCAATAACTTGTTCTTGTCATGTTCAGAAAACTGTCATATTCAAGAAACTTACTGTAGAGGAATAGAGTTGCCTTCCAAGATTCCTTGCAGATTGATCCAAAGGAGAAAAGATATCCCACAGCTGGAAATCCACCCAGTGACTCTTGTACCTCAGCAACATTAGTGAATTTGTGTTTACTCCATCATCTAACACTCCAAACTCACTAAGATTACTGATTCAGCCATTGCATAACAACACTGCAAGAACTCACAACCAGCCATCTCTGACCAGACTCAAACTGAAAGCATGACCAGGCCAAGTTGCCATTCTTAATTATAACATAGATTGTTACTTTTGAGACTGAAGTACAGTCAATCGTAGACAAAGCTATGACAAAGGTAAACTTTGACTTGAGGTCTTAACAAAGATCCTCATAGTATTTCCTGATTTCCTAAAACCCTTCATGGTGGAGGCCATACTGGTATGCTCTTCATTGAGGAGTTAAAAGAAGTCATCTTAAAGGAAGTCATCCTATTTATATCCTTTATCTTTTAATATAAGCAAATACTCAAATATATGATTATTAATGGCTATAGTACTGACACCAGAATTTTGGTTATCACGTTTCCGTATATAATTTAGTGTTTTAATAGCTATTTCACAATATCTATTTTGCTATACAAACAGTAGTGAAGTAGACATCTTTGTGCATTTTGGTCTATTCCTTAGGATATAGTCCACAAGTTAGAATTCTGGAATCAAAAGAATGAACTTATTTCTAAAATTTTTCTACTTATACATGTAGCATATGAGAAATAGATTTTAATTTCCATTTGAATATTATATTTCCACAAATATAAATTATTACCATACCTTAACTCAAATGAAGTATACAAATCATAAGATTCGTTGGTGTATTTGCAGATGAATAAAAAACAATCTTGACAGAAATTAAACACATTTCTTACTTACTTTAACTATACACAGAAATGCTGAATATAACTAGCTAAAGTATCTGATTACTATATTTTACTAGGCCAAAAAAACAATAAGTTCCATCATTATTAGGTGGAATTATTAGGTGGAATTATTAGGAACACTTTAAAAATTATTAAATTGTAAATTCCCCTAGTTCAAAATATTCCTTGAACTATATTATCAATTTAGAATTTGTTAAATAAAAATATTGATGCTTTCCTAACCTCAACCAAAATTTGTTATTTACTTATTCTGGGATGAAACATATATAGATTTCAGATTTCTCAGAGGTATCATATGATTATACTTAGGAGCCATAGTTGAAAATATGTGCAAAAGTATTGGTTAAAGCAAATAAGCACATGTAAATGAGGCGCAAGGGACTGATAATTCAGGGAACTTATACAAGCATTTTTTCCACAAACATTTTCTCCACACAACTAATTGGCATAAGGCAATTTCTCCATAAAAAATAACTGGTTGACAGTTTGGTTTCATTTCTTCATTGACAAAGTTCTGACATACTCTCATTGTTATATTATATAAACTTTAGCCAGATTGCACACTATACTAGAAAATGATAATGTACCAGTTTTTGCAAATCTTTTGGTGTCATCTCTCCAATCCATTGAAACCAAGTTTAACAAGCTATGCCAAATATAAAAGATGAAGCTACTAATTCACAAGTCTTCATGAGCATTAATTATTCACTTTTTAGTGAGAAACTGATACCTCTCTTAATGAAGGAAGAAATTTTAGTGAAAAAGAAAAAAAATTGTGATGCTAACAAGGAGACAAATCAACAAGAAAAAAATGCATCATACCATGAACAAAAGACTTCAAAAACAATGTAGTATTTTTGTTTTTTTAATGAAGTCTTTTTGATTTTGTTATTAATGTTTCTAAGTTTCATATTTTTTTTTAGTGTTCCTCTTTTATTTTTCTTTCTTTTATCTTTTACAGTAACATAGTCTTATGGCCAATTATTTATGTGGTGAAAATAATTGTGGCCAACGTGCTTGTAGCAAACATGTTTACAGCAAAACTACCCAACATGCTTATACACAATTCCTGACTATAGTTCTGATTGATTTCTCTGAGAAGATATAAAGAAACTGGAAAACTTCCAGAGAAAGGAAACAAAACTGGTAACAGGAGTACTGATAACAGTATGTGGGTAACCGTTTTCAAGACTGATTGCAATATTTTTGCCTTATGAAGGTTAATGTTAGCCATAGTTAACAGAGAATACAGGATAATACCTATAAAAATAACACATATATTCCACAAATCCAAAACTTGTTTTGATTTATAATGAAATGTTTGATCATGAAGTATTAAGGTCAGTAATATATCAGCATTTTTAAATCAAAATGACATAAATAAAGCAAAAATTATAGTAATTGCAATGATCATTAAGTCTTGCCCAATTCTTAGAAAATGGTATAGGAATTTTAGACAGCCAGGTATCATTTTGAGTATGGATAATGATAAACTGAAGAGCATGGAAAAAGAAAAGCTCAAAAAAAAAGGGATGAAAAATGCAGTGGAAAAAAAAACTTTCCTTTTTGTAACTTTGCTAAGGGCCCCTGGCAGGAATTTTTGCTTTAAATTAAGAGATTGAAAGGTGATAAAAATCAGCCTCAATTAATTTAGTCAATCCACTCTACTTATGTGAGCACAGTGTCCATGATACACTTTGGTATTTACTCTTTCAGAGGTATAGGGAAAGGGGTCTGGGCCATGTCCTTCTCCCCCTTTAAAATCAGCACAAAAGAATACCAAGGGTAAATGGTACTATGAAAACTTGTATAATTTTCCTATTGTTACTTTTCACTAATAGAAATATCAAATATTTATACAATATTCTTCCAGAGCCTACTATGTTTCTAGAAAAAAACATATCTGCAAGTCTGAAGTTGTATGGAATCACTGTACATGTACACATGTCATTTATGTGTAGAGCACAGATGAGGTAGTCAATAGGAAGGAGGTGATAGAAGCCACAAACATACAACTCAATTTCTACAATAATTTATTTAAGATGATTTGAAATATAAGTACCTATGGAAAATGCATTTATGATCATATTTATTCAATACAGCTTGCACTTGAAAACTATGCTTAAATGGACCCAACATATGAGAATTGAAAACATGAATTTTGACTTCCAGATCTTTTCTTTAAAAAAATTTAACAAAAAAAGCCATTTAGTCATGTGTAGTAAGTGTAAGTCTTGATAGTCATACCCTGGATTTTGTGTAGTGTTATGTCATAGACACACACTATGACACATGTGATCTAGTTCTTCCCTTTATATTTCTCTGAACTGACTCAGATGAACAATAGCTACCAAATTATACTTTAGATATGACCTGTCTCCTATGCAATATGCACAGGATAAAAACATACGGCATCTTAAGTCAATCACTGTTTTTCTTCTATTTTACTAATGGCCTATAAAGGACAGAAACAAATATATCAAGTCCATACTGTGAATGGATTGACACCATTAAAGCAAAGTGAAAAATAACATGCAGAGGAGTTTCTGTGGTAAGAAATTTCATCGTTAGCATAAGTTGCCTGATTTATTCAAATGATATTGCTTGTATTTCATTTTATCTTTTGTATGTTAGATTTAAAATATGATGATGATTTTTGTTTAGAAAGAAATCTTAGTGTATTACATATTGTTGGAGGCATGTCTTTTACTTTATCATGTGTGATTTTATGACATATAAGAATATATTAGAGAATATTTTAAAAATATTATATTTTTGATGCTAATGGTCTTAGCTCTGATTCACTGTTAAGATATCAGAATGATCCCATCCTACTTATTGATACTATAAATCAGACATTAACAATTTTTTCAGTAAAAGATCAGAGTTTTCGTTTTGGGGGCTAAACAATCTCTGTAGCAACTATTTAATTCTGCCACGGTAGCATGAAAGCAGCCATAGATAATATATAAACGAATGAATGTGTGTCTCAAAAAAAAAAGAAAGAAAAAAAAAAGAAAAAAAAGAAAAACCTCTTTCTCTCACACACACATACACACACACACACACACACACACACACACACAAAAAAAAAAAAAAAAAAAAAAAAAAGATTGTGAGCTGGATTTGACCACAGAGCTATAATTTATCATCTCCATTTTAGGGCAATTGTCCTCCAAGTGGTGACTAAGTGACCCAGGCTACTTCAATCTGGTGGTTACCCCTATCAAATGAGACCACTGTGTTTGCAATCATATGGAACGAATGGCGGAAGGATCATGCACCAGCTCTTATACACTTTGACCAGGAAACATCACATGACCTTTCTGCCCACAGCCCAATGACTAGAATTAATGATATGCACTTATATAACTGTTAAGGGGCTGGGGAATCCAAGAACAGATGAAATGTTAAATGAGCATACTGTCTCTGCCACACTCAAGAATTATAGATAGCAATTAGCAAAGAGAGAAGTGTAGATAGTGATTTAGAAAGTACAAGTTTGCTGTATAAGTACCAACTTGGTCAAATAACTTTTAAGAAATAGATATAACATAATTTGTTTTGTCTTGTGCTTTCAATAATATGGGCTGTATGTAGCAGGCTGTGAAGTGCTATAGAATAGCTGAAAAATAAGACAACAAACATATAGAAAAGAGACTTTTTTGATTTTCAACTATAAAAAGTATTATTCAAAATGTATATTGAAGAAAAATTCCATTTGTAGAAACCTTATCTTGATGAAAATGCTGTATCTAAAAGTTGAAAAAAACATTAAAGGCAGACCAAAGCACTGTGATTACAAACAGCCATTACAAGGTAGTGGTCACCCACCACAAGATGCTGTGAGGAAAAGAATAGTGAGGGACACTGAAAAAATAATCAATACAACCAGCTTGATCAAAGCAGACCTAGATCCATAGCAGACCAAGGACAGAGACAACCTGTAGATAGCCAAAGTTGTTTGCAATTATTCTTTTAAAAGAAATCATTTTAAATTAATATGTAAACACACACACACACACACACGTGTGTGTGTCACATATGTGTGCTGCATATCTATCCCTGCTTATATTAGCTTTTGGTATGATATATAGATGGCATAGCTGTAGATATAGATGACTACATATGTGTCTGTGAGTGTGTGTAATCCCATTTAATACAATGCCATAATGTAACTTCAAATTTTAAATGTTAAGATATAGTACCATTATAAGTTTATTTTATGTAATCCATATATCTCTTTAGCCATTTTCATTCTCAGAGCCAACAGTAGAGTCATAACTATCTTCCTCTCAATATTTTGAAATATACTTTCATAAGTCCTGGGCACATGGCTGGTGACTTCCAACCTTCATTTTTTTGGTTTTAATACACTCAAAAGTGACATGGTTACTTATTCCCAAAGATCATTTTGATTCCACTTCCAATTTTCTTTACTCATCATAATAGTGTCCAGTGTTGCAATTCCCCATATTGATTCCTCTACATTTTTCATTATGAAATATTTAATAAGGCAAGTCAAGAATTTATCAGATGTTCTGTTTTTAGCAGAATAAAACTTCCAACAGATAATGTCCTCCATCATTACTAATATTTATATGGTGCCTGTTAGATGATATACCTTAGGAAAGCAATTTGAATATTGTTTGTCTGACCCAGAAATTTGTAGGATTATTTACTTCTGCCTCTCTCATCTTTTATTTCCCCCCAAATGTTTCAAGTGCAATTCCACTTTTCTCTGTGAATTTTTATTCAAAAATTCATTTTTCTGACAAAGAATTTAATGTAGCAGAAAAATCATTAGCTTTGGAATCAAATAGGCCCAGGTCCACATCATGGGTGACTTTTGACAATTTCCATTAACTCTTTGAGCCAGAATTCTTTATCTAAAATGAAAATGATAAGTTCAATACAAAATCTTTACCGTATTTTTTTCTGCATTTATCTACATTAACTTGGAGCTTACATATTCTCTTTTTGAATTAAAAAACATATTGTTAAATATATTTCTTAAAGAAACATTTTAATTATTTTAAATTCCCTACTTTTGTAAAGTTCTAGGTATATTTTATCAATTTGTTTGTAGAAGCTGAGATGTTAAAAATACAAAGAGGACATATCAAGTTTCAAATTACCAACTATTATCAATCCATTCACTCCTATTTCAAATAAAAATGAAGAATAATTGCTAAATTCTGTTTGAGGAAGATAATGAAAGGTGAATTACATATAGTCCTAGTTTACAATTTAAACAAGTAACTTTACTTGCATTTCACATTATTTTAGATTTTTTTCCCAAGTGCTTGTCTCCATTATACAACAACAATAAAAATTGTGAAATTAGAAACATAAAATTTAACAGCTCCTAAATAACTTACTGAATTTTTTGTATTTTACTCTCATCAGACTTCAACTGAAGACTACTAGACCAAGAATAATTCCAAGTCAAATAGCCCATAACTTCGAAATTCCTTTCATAGAAAAGTATTAACTTCCGTCTGTTGCTGCATAATTCGCAATAATGTTAAAGGTAGTTATTTGTATATCACAAGTAAAGTAGGCTTTTTAGTGTTGGCTAATGCAGAGTGGAATGGCCATTAACCAATCATTTCTTTTTTAATGGAGGGATTGCATTTATACAGCTTGTAGGGTTTTTATTTACCTATTCATCAAGTTTACATCTCTAAAGTTGTGACAATTTTTCTTAGTTTATCATCATTTGAAAAGTTGTTTGTGGCTTAAGTTCATTAAAGGCAGTATAGCCAAATATTCCATATATGGTATAGATAGCTGGAAATTCTGTCAAATAAGATTTATGCAAAAATATGGCTGTGTGCGTTGATATGACACTGTGGATACTTGGCTATTATGTCTTTGTTTTTTCTCCCCAGAGATTAATTTCCACTTCCTTAAACTTTTTAGCCTTGAAAAGGCTGTAGCAGCATTTTATAAAAATATATTCATTCCATGTGATCTATAGATGATGTATTACAGAATTGTACACTTGAAACCTATGTAATTTTACTAATCGTTGTCACCCCAATACATTTCAGTTTAAAAAAATCTACATTTAAAAAAAGAAATAAATAAAATAGATTACTTTATAGCTATCCAAGAAAAAGTATAAAATATTCTTATTATATTGGTTTTAAACTGTGAACTGACTCAATTACTTTAAGGAATATTTTCTTTTTATTTACTGGATGATGCAGATTAAGACCTATTATATACTCTTCTGATAAGTTCCATACGGGATCCTCCCTATCTTCTTGGGTCTATATAATACATATATTTTTTAATTCTTGCACACAAATACGTGACAGACATTATTGTTTCTAGAACTATTCACTGAATAACAGTTTCATTATTATTTACAAATATAATCAAATTCAAAATAATATTAGTCAGTCCTGGAATTTAAACATAAAAGGAGATCTCATTGTGTAAGATAGAAACAAAAAACAAAAAAACAAAAACAACAACAAAACCTTCATTGATTAAAAATAAATTCTATTTAAAAAAAAGAAAGTAAAAGAAAAAAAGAAAGTTTAAATGAAACTGTAA
Source organism: Rhinolophus hipposideros (assembly GCF_964194185.1). Lineage (NCBI taxonomy): Eukaryota > Metazoa > Chordata > Mammalia > Chiroptera > Rhinolophidae > Rhinolophus > Rhinolophus hipposideros. Next base: position 84,246,492 of record NC_138050.1, on the reverse strand, counting down.
CCAAGAGAGGAAAAAAATAGACTAGGTCTGCAAGATTTTGAATGAAATCGGGTGATAAAAAACAAAAAAAGAAAACAAAAACTCCTAAATATCATCTAAGAGATATATGTTTACTAATGAAACACTTTTAGTGATGGAGACACTGAGGCTCTTACCTTCTTATAGCCCTGCCATTTTCAACAGAGGCTCATCTGCATAAAGCCTGAAAGGGAGGAGGAGATCACAAGGAGACTTGCAAGTGGCAAGTCTCCACGGGGGATGGGGGGGTGGAGGGTGAGGGGTGGGAGGTGGGGGGGCCTAAAAGTGATTTCTCACTCTGCTGAGATATCTATGGATAGAGCTTAGTTATAAGACCTCACGTAGGTAAAGATGTCTTGGAAATATAGTCAGGCTGTGTGCCTGAGGACAAAAGCAAAGATAGAGCAATGATCCAGCACACTGACACACCAGCAATCAAACATACACAAAAATAAACACATAGGCAGGTACACGTGTGTACACACACACCATACCAATCCAATCATTCAAATAAAACTCTGTTATTAATCTGTTATATGCCTTTTCTGACTTAAAATGATAGTAACACATGTATAAATGTGTAATAGATTCTATATAGCATGTTAACCTTAGTGTTATTTGTTAACTGAGAAAAACAGAAACATTGAAAATTCTCATCAATAGAGGGAGATCAAAAAAAGTTTAAATCCATTGTATATTTATTAAGTAGCTATTAAAAGAATGAAGTAGATATGTGTATACTATTTTAAATTGATACTCATGATAGACTGATATACTAAATCTACAGAAAAAAATTTACTGTAAATTAAATTGGGTGTATTTGTTACTATGGGAATATATGTACAGAGCACAAAAGTCTGAACAGACTTTTTTTTTGTTCATGTTTTTTTCATGTTGTTCATGTTTTTTTGTGATGGTGAAGTTAGGGAGAGCAGAAGAAAGACTTATACTTTATAACCTTCTGTATTGGGGGAGTTTATTTTTTTTTTAATTTTCTTAAAAAAACAGCCTATATTACATGTATAAGAAAGATAAGAAAAAAAGAAAGGAAGAAAGGAAGGAAAGAAGGAAGGAGGGAGGGAGGGAGGGAGGGAGGGAGGGAGGGAGAGAGAGAGAGAGAGAGAGAGAGAGAGAAAGAGAGAAAGAGAGAAAGAGAGAAAGAAAGAAAAGATTTTATTACAAAACAGTATCTATTACAAGGAAGAGGAGTTATATCCATCGGCATAATACTACAACTTGAGATCTTCATATATGCACTTCCTGAAAGGCTTCCTATTATCTACAAGATAGAGCTAATAAGTGCAGTTTCCATATGCATTTCTCGGGTGGCATGTCGGTTTGTGAGAATGGTCCCAAATTCCCAAAAGCTGTGAGAATGTCAGAATTAATTCTTCTTGGAATGGTGTTATTTTGCGATATAGTTGACCCTTAAAAAGAGTAGTAGTTAGAGATGTCAACCCTTCACATAGTTGAAAATACACATATACACATATGATTTTTTACTACCCCCAAATTTAACTACTAATAGCGTACTACTGTTGACCTGAAGCATCACCAATAACTTAAAAAGTCTATTAACATATTTTGTATGTTAAATGTATTATGTACTGTAACCTTATGATAAAGTAAGCTGGAAGAAAGAAAATGTTATTAAGAGAATCACAAGGAGGAGAAAATACAATTACAGTATATACTGAAAAAATTTGCATGTAAGTGGACTCGTGCAATTCACTCACGTTGTTCAAGGGTCGACTGTATTGTTCTATGGAAAAAAATCCTTCAAATCACTTTAAAGTTAATTATGTCTACTCAGTATTGAATAGGTTGAGGACCTAAGATCACTTCAATCAAACTAATCGGTGTGCTTATTAAAATACTGCTTCCTAGGTGCTTATTCTAGCCCCGTCTACTGTTAGAACCAAGTATATACAATTTTAGTACAAACTACCGGTTATTACATTACTGAAGCAAATCGGACCAGCTCTAGGACAGACAGCATTTAACAACGGAGATTGGAAGTTAAAGAAAACCAGGCTTGATTGAACTCTTGTGCCAACACTTGGACACCTAGATTTCCATCTCTGAAAAATCGGTATGATCGTTTTCTTCTCTTCAAAATGGGGACTATACTATTTTCTCCATTATGGGGTGCTTGAGGTTTGATGAAACATTGCAAAACAAGTATTTAGTGACGTGCCAGACAAACAGTGCTGTATTAGATGATGATGATGATGATGATGATGATGATGATGATGATGATGATGATGATGATGATGGTGATTACTATTATTGCTGCCGTGGCCATTGTTGTTATCTAGAGATGCCTGACAAACAGCCCACGTTGGCCCCTAAGATCAGTAGCCTAAGCACAGGGCAAAGTGGTTTCCAGAGCTTTGTCTGCTGCACAAAGAGACCACCATTCTTAGCTTTGTCTGCTATTGGGATCTTCAGCTTAGTTCCACTGAGCCATAAACATTTCTTGGGCTGCTACCCTGTGCTAGGCACTTTGTATCTTGGGATTTAAGATAAATAAGAGTCTTTGTGGATGAGTTCTGCAGACCACGTGAATGCCTGATAAAGATCCTATGGGCAAGTCAGAGCAGCAGCTTTCTGAAAGTAGTTGAAGCTGTTTCTCAGACCTAGGAGTGCTCCACCTCTGACCTCCCACTGCAGCTGCCCTCTGCAATCTCTCACATTCCTGTCCTTAGAGCTCCGGGCAGAGATGGGAACACTACTGGAAAGATTGGTTCTCGCAGACTTGCACTATTGGCACACACACACAGCCTTCACAGGCTATCCAGGGTGACTTATTCACTGTATGTCTATTGTGTCACAGGCACAATGAATGATGATATTCCTTTTAGGTGGTCTGAGCAGTACAGATGATCTCTTCCCATCAATGTAATTGTATTGCAGGTGAACTCAACAAATGAACAGTAACAGCTCCATGGCCTGGTGTTTTTCACCATTTATATAAATTTGTGAATTTGTATATTTGTTTGCTGTGGTTCATGGAGAAAGGCAGAAAAACAATACAATTGTAGAATAATTTTGATTGCATGTGATGAAAACATTGGAAAGCGACAGTTATTCAATATTCAGGTCAGTTTAGATGTGAGTGTGACTGGCATATCAAAATCTAATCTTAATTAAAGCTTTGGAACGATTAAGCAGTATAGAGAAGAAAGCAAAACAAGGGAATAAGCAGTCTTCCTAAGAATCAAATAATTTTTGAAATTCATTTTGTCTAACTACTTGTACATACAAATGCAAAAAAGGTAAGGTTATAGCATATGAGAGTAAGATCTAGGGAAACCTGGCATGAGTCCAGAAATGTGGAAATATTTATTGTGTAGTTTTGTCTTTCTCTTTTATAATTAATTTACAATTAGACGTGTAATTATAATTCAGAAACGGGCAAAATACATTCAATGGTTTTAACCATTGATAGATTTGTAAACAAAAGCAGCTGGACTGGAATTTCTTCAAGGAAATATTTGCATGCCAACAGTTTATCAAACTGAAAGTCTGCTGATAAATCTACATATAGGCATTATGTTAATGACAGTGCAACAATGATTCATTTAACAACTCCTACTACTTTCACAAGGCACCAGATGTAAAAGAATAAAATCTGGGTGCCAAAAGGGAAATGTCTCTGTGCTTTTACTCTTTTACCACCTTTCAGAGGCAACCATCATTAATTTGGCTATTATCCCACATTCTTTAAGCTACTTCATATTAAATTATCCTTGAAGAGGAATTAAAATAAACTAGGACAAAAGGAGATTAATTCCAAACCGCAGGACTTCTGAGTTCCCAAAAATACTTTGTTCTAAATGTCCAAAACACTACCACTTTGTTTTAACAAGCTGGCAATTAAAATGACTACAGAGTATCCTAGTCTAGTAATCTCAAAATTCCAATGGTTTTCAAATTTTTTCACCAAGTAGTTGAGAGAATTAATGCTAAGTGATCTTCTGCCCCACCAGGGTAAGAGTGAGGGTGGGAATAAAAAGATGCCAAGAAGGAAAAGATGTTTTCAAGAAAATAAGATAAGTGATCTTACTAACAATAAATAGAAATGGGACAGCACAGAAAGGAAACAATAAAAATACAGTTTATAGAGATACCTGACAAATTTTTCTTTTCCTGGGTTCCTAATATCTTTGGGATCTTGAATAATTTACTCAAGCCCCCTGAGACTCCACATGGTCAGCTCTAAAAGACTGATATTTATGCCTATTAGATTTTTCAAGTCTAGTACCAGGAACTGAGCTAAGCAAATTTTTATTTCACCTTCATATTCATCTCTGGCAATATCATTATCTCCAATTTACAGACAAGGAAAGCAAGGCTGTATAAAATTGCCTAATGTGCTCGATTCACAAATCTAATTGGTGACAAAGTGGTCAATTGAAACTACCTATGCACTTGGACACTAATTTATACTGGAGAAATTCATTCTAACGGAAGAAACCCCAAAACCTGGTTATTAGAATCAGAAGACAATGCTTATTTTGGAATCGGCATGAGATGTTCACTTGAAGTTGAATAACTTAGTAAAAGACTTATTAACTATTACATTTTCCTAGCTTATGGATGAAATTGGTTCCAGAGATTGGAAAAATTGTAACTAAAAGATGATGGTTATATAGCCCAAGATTTAAAAAAAAAAAAAAAAATAGAGGATAACCATGAATGGGAGCCAAGAAGAACATTTTAAAATAGGACCTTCTGGAATTAATGAAGAAAGACAACTATAAAGAAGGCTTCCAGCAGCAAGTAAGAACAACAACAAAACAAAAAGAGACCAAAACTGGCTCAAAACATAAAGGATACCTGTCCAACAAGTAACAAATAATACAGGTATGATTCAGTAGCTAAGTGATGTCGTTAAGGGCCCAGACTTTTTTTTTCTTTCCCTGTCCTGGCACCCTTGTCTGTTAGATATTTGACCTAAAGACTTTGGCCTTATGTTTGAAGTATGGCTACTGTACCTCCAGCATCCCCCCAACAAGGAAACAAGGAGTATGAAGCAAAATATTTTCTTTACAAAAATATTTGCCATGTTATTTTGAATAAGGAGCAAAGGAAGCCAATTTGTTCTGTTTCACTTGTCAGAACTGTCACATGCCTACCTCTGAGTAAAGTTTAGCTAAAGGAAATGGGATTCCCAAAATAGAGATGTGATTATCCCCTAGGTATAATAATGGAGCTGGACAAGAATTTTCTCTTCCATAGGAATAAGGGATTTCTGATTACCATCTGTTTAAATACTGTTTCTATAAGCAGAAATGAAGAGTGCAATGGCTACTTGGTAGACAATGAGCAGCATTCTGAAACACATAGTAAATATGCAACTGAAGTGATTCTTTTAACAGAAGATATTCTTTTAACAAGATAAAAAAAAATACCAATGATGTCTAAGAGGTATATTTCAAGCCCTGAAAAACATGCTATGCACACTTAATTTCAAAACTAAAATGTTACCCAAAGTGTGCTATTTCTGTATCATCAGCTGCAAATAAATCAATAACAGCAGTAATTAGTGATAGTGTGAATCATTCATTTTCTTTGTGAAATGTTCATGGTTGTAACTCAATAGAGAAAAAATAAGAAACAACAATAATAATAACGTTTTATTAGTCATGCTAAAGTAGGAAACCAGTGGCATGGATAATTGAAAATAGTGGATTATATGCATAATGATGAACTACTTGGGTTATTTTCCTTACCAGAGATCATTGTACATTCCTAAAGCATATTAGCACCTACTTATTTGAGGATGTAATCACTAAGCATCTTGGTTGGAAAGTGTTATAAAGCTAGGTCAGAAAATGTTCCACAGTTAAAATATAATGAATGAGGTTATAAAAATCCCTATAAAGGTGAATATTTTCAAAAAGTGTTTTTGCTGAGCAATGTCAATGAATGTAGTTTTGAAATGATAGAGAATTTTAGAGTAGCTTGAAAAAATTGGGACTATAGAACTCCAAGTGTTATCTAGATTAACTTGAGAAAGACATTTTCTTACTCTAGCTCTAGGAGTCAGGATGCTTTTTCCCCCAAATTATGCTGGTGTTACAAAGTTCTAAGGGGTTCAGTACTTTATTGAATAGGCTCATGAACACATAGATTACAGATCAAAAGAAGGGACATGCTAATATTGAGTGCACCACCACTATCGCTGCCATTTTATTTAATGTGCCTTCTATTAGGCCTGTAATTATGTATAACAGTAGTGGTAGTGGCATTTGATGTCTACTTGAGTTCCTTTAGTAGATTAATCTTGATTTTCTGCTTTTTCTTTCTAATGGTAGTATAGTTCTTATTTCCTACTCTAGCTGGTAGTATAACTGTCTTCTCAGTTATCTTTCCCAATCACTTAATTCAAGAGCTTTAACAAATAAACATAAGAATCATAACAAATTCCTTCCATGTCTCATTGTGTTAACTAGAATTCAGTGATAAGTTTGCTCTTTGTACATTATCCTCCTTAAAAAAAAAAAAAAAAAAAAGAAAAGAAAAAAGTCTTGTGTGTAAACTACTACTTGGACAAATGTGTTCAAGAGAGAAACTGAAAACCGGAAAGGGCCACTTTGATGTTACACATTTCAAACAGAAAACGGGCTGGAGTTTTTTCTCTCCTATTCTTTGTCATTTGGATTTTTGTTGCTCTGATAGTTGGCCAAGTAGTTGAAAAAGAATATACGTGTAGCACTTATTTGCTCTATGAAGAGACTGGCCATAATAATTTATCACTTAAACTGAGACATTTTATAGATTGAAAAGGGGCATTATTAATAAATACTCCAGGAAAACAGGCATAAACTGGAACTTCTCTGGGCACAACAGGATGTAGAATCACCTGAGAGATAACTTCCTGAAGCCCTTGGATCTTCTGCACTCATTAGCTAGATTTGTTTTTGTGCGATGTGTGTTTTGTGTGATGTGTAATTTAGAAAGCAAAATAGAATAGAAAAAATAAAGTCTCATCAATTAACTTCTCAATAAAAATCTATAAAGATCACCATGCAATCATGTGGAATGAAAGGGCAATTACAAGGAGATGGAGCTTTTTACAACTTGGTACAGAAAAGGGAAATTAGCGAAAAGAGTAATCCTTTAAATAGAATATCTTCACACAGTAGTACAAATGCAAGAAAGGCCTCTTAAAGTGTCCCTTGGCACCAATGTTCTTGTTTGCCAGAGGGCAGTTTGCTTTGGCCAAATGCTTTCTGATTTCCGTAAATCTACCTCCTCAACAATTTATGCAAGGATTTAAAGAAAAGGATTAGAAAGAAAATTACTTTGAAACGATCAAGAAGTAAATCAATTCAAGCATACAATTTTGTTTGGTTCCTGATTTATAGAGAAGAGTAAAATAATATTCTATTTGGTAAACTCTACTTAATGAAATACAACACTAAATCTAGGATATAAATCGTTTAATGTTGTAAGGAAATAACTAAATGGCCTTAACAACAGACTAATTTCAAAAGTATGTTATAATTTCTCATTTCCGAGAATGTGAGAGAGCTAAAGTGTGTTATAAAATGTTTCATAAGGATAAAATAAGATTGACCCCCCCAATGCATAACTCACAATTCAAGCTTGAATATCCTTCAGTTTTCTCCTATTTCAGAATGCTTGTAACATTTATGACACCCAACTTGCCTACAATTCTCTTCCTGAATATTGCATGGGGGAGACTTAAATACCACAATCCCTGACCATTGTTGTTGGTTTTTTTCCCTCCTCAAACTGTAGGACCCTAGATTTTGAGTTAATCAGCCATTGGATTTTTACGTCCAGTACTACGTTAGATAAAGTAAAGAAATGCAATAAAAACAAGATATAGTATTCTGTTTCTATGAATCTTCCTCTCCAATTCATGATACAAAAATATCATAACTGAAACTTGGTTAAGAGCTTAACTCTGTAGTATCAGAGTTACTGATGCCCCTTGATCCTAAAAAAGGTTTCATGCATAGAGTTGACGTGACTGAAGTCTAGAAGAGCAAGCAGTCCAAGGAAACAAACAGGAAGATTATTTCCAATAACTTTGTACCACATAGGAAGGAAGGGGCAGGGAAGAAACAAATCTAGAAGCTCCTTTGAATAGAGTGAAGGGTGCATGTTGCTCAAGGATAATTTAAAAATAAAACACAATTGGTAGGTGTAATGGTTAATTTATATGTCAATTTGACTGGACCCTGGGGTACCCAGATTAAACATTATTTCTGGGTGTGTCTGTGAGGTGTTTCCAGATGAGATTAGCATTTTAATCAGTGGGCTAAATAAAGCAGATGGTCCTCCCCAATGTGGGTGGACATTATTCAATCCATTGAGGGCCTGGATAGAACAAAAAGGCAGAGGAAGGGAAAATTCCTCTTGCTGCCTGATTCCTTCAACTGAGACAGCAGTCTTCTCCTTCCCTTGGACTGGGCCTTACATATCAGCACTTCTGATGCAGGGGTCTTCAGACTTGACTTTACACCACTGCTTTTCCTGAGTCTCTAGTTTATAGATCAGAGATTGTGGGAATATACATATTCTCCTATTGCTCCTCCCACCTCCCCGGGAAAACAATGACTTAGATTTTGGAACTGAGATTGGTTCTGTAAGAAACAATAAAATAAAATTAAGTTTTAAGAATTGATGCTGTGATTTCTGGAGTTGGCACTCTAATGTACTGGGTGTAAAGATAGTCTATGGCATGAACTAGTAATAGAGGTATGCAAAATCTCCTATTCAATGACTTATAACAAGTAAGGAGTTGGTGACTGTAGATACTATTTTCAAACATTTTTTGGAAAACTAATAAACATAATGAGGTTGGCTGCTTGCTATGAATGTCCCTGGTCAACGTGGTGAAAGAAAAGTATGAGCTCAGGCATTTGAATTCCCAGCAGCAGAACCATAAAAGTGACCTGGAGGATTCTATGTGTGCCCTGAAGACACATAGAAGACACACATCTTTATCTCCTCTAGCCCCAGGGTGAAAATTGCTGAAAGTCAAATGTAGAATCTTAACCCATGACTGGTTAAAGTAAAACACAACTGGAACTCCCAGACTTATGGGGTGTCCACACCCTACAAGTAGACTTTAACAGTAGACTGTTAAAGTGAGGGGATTGTTTGGGAGAGAATATGGTCTGGTAAGTTGGGATGGGAACATGTGGGAAGAGCCTCATGCAGCTGGGGACATTGAACCCCCAAATTCTGATGAGTCTATTTGCCAGTGGAAGAGACCTCACCAACCCTGGTGGCAGCAGCCTCCACCCACTTCTTGGCAGCTGCACGACCTACTCCAGGAGTACCTGCCTTTCCAGCCATGGGAGAGGATTAACCCTGAGGAAACCGTAATGGCTTTCTCTGAGGCACTGACCATGAAAGACAATGCTGATTCTTCTCAAGACCTACCCTTACCACTCCTCTTTGCTTCCAGACCTACAACCAGACTCAATTCCCAGCAGGCCCCTAAAATTGAGGTGCAAAGTTTGACCCATGAAGAGACATGCTATACTCCAAAACAGCTACTTGAGTTCTATGATTTACACAAGCAGAAATCCAGGGCCATGTGTAGGAAAGGATATTAGTTGTAGGATAATGATGGAGGAATATAACTTTGGATAAGGTAATGTTTATTAATGAGCTCACTAAGCAGAGATTCATTTAATGTTTCAGCTCAGGAATTAGAAAGGCCTTTAATAGTTTGGTTTACTGAAACATGGACGAAAGGTGGCACACAGTAAGTAAATTGGAAATGCCAGACCTGCCTTAGTTTAATGTAGAGAAAGGGATAGAAAAGTTTAGGAAGATTGGAATGAGAGAGTGGATTTGTCCATTTAAGACCTGCTCACCCACTCTGGGAGGGTCCAGAAGACATGCCTCTCATCAATACTGTGAGAAATAAGTTTATGAGGAGGGTCCCGGCATCCTTGAAGGGCTCTGTGATCTCTCTTCTATGCTATTCAGCCTTTACAGGGAGAACTGCAGTCACTGAATTGGGAAAAATAAATGCAATAGGAGTAATTGAATCCAGGGGGTAACTGGGGCTAAGTGGCAGCACCTGCCAAAAAGCAACTTCCAAATGCAAAACGTGGCTGGTTAATGTAATGGACAGCAGAGTCAAAGCAGAAATCAAAGTATTCTGAGGTATACAGACCAATGTTGATCAAGGTGTTCCTAGAAGTGAAATAGATAGGAAGCCTACTGAATTCTTAATTGATATGTGTAAGCAGAATAGTTCTAGGTCTAGTGAACAAAAGTCTAACTTGAATCAAAAATCAGACTTCAATCAATCAGTTTCCAGAATTGAGTCAATTTATAGACTCAGAACACCTTATACAAAGGGGAGGCTGTGTCCCCTTAAGAAAGAATCCTGGTGTACTATGAGGTCTACCAGTTAATTTGTGAACTTGTTGCAACAATGTCGCTAACCCTCTTTGATATCAGAGGGATTATTCATTATGAATTTGTACCAACTGAACAAAAAGTTAATCAAGTTTACTATTTGGTAAAAGTTCTGAAAAGCCTGTGTGTAAAAGTCAGACGACCTGAACTTTTCCCCAACAATTCATGGCTCTTGCATCACGGCAATGCACCAGCTCACAGGGCATTGTCTGTTAAGGAGTTTTCAGCCAGTAAACAAATAACTGTATTGGAACACCCTACCTACTCACCTGATCTGGCCCCCAATGACTTCTTTATTTACCTGAAAATAAAGGAAATATTGAAAGGAAGACATTTTGATGACATTCAGGACATCAAGGGTAATCCGATGACACCTCTGACGGCCATTCCAGAAGAAGAGTTCCAAAATTGCTTTGAAGGGTGAACTAGGCACTGGCGTTGGTGCATAGCTTCCCAAGGGGAGTACTTCGAAGGTGACCGTAGTGATATTCAGCCATGAGGTACACACGTAGCACTTTTTCTAGGATGAGTTCGCAAACTTAATTGCCAGACCTCATATTTGCTTCTTTAAAAGATTCATATTATTTGCCCTGATGTTTTGAAATTTCAAGAGTATGTGCTTTAGTATAAATCTTTTCAGTTAATTGTGCTGTGTTCTCTTTGTATCCAATTAATCTAAATAAATTTATCCTTTTTATTTTGTAAAATTTTCTTGATACTTTCCCCCTTTGCATTTTCTTCATTATCATTCTTAAACTCCTATTAACAGTTTACAAGCCCTCCTGATCTTCTCGTTTCTTTCAGATTTTCCATTTCTTAATTCTTTTGTCCTAATTTTCTTTAGAATTTTCAAATTCATCTCCTATAATATCAGTGGAAATTTTTGTCAGTGGAAATACGGTACTATAGTCTTATTTCTGTGAGGTTTTTTCATTCTCTAAATTTATGTAATTTGTAGCATCTTATTTCTATTTTATGGATGAGTATTATACTTTATCTCTGTGAGCATATAAGGTATAATTTCTCTGAATCTTTTCTTACATTAGAAAATTGATTTTTGTGTTGTTTTGTTATTTGGTTTAGTTCTGTCTTTTAAATGAAAATTTCTTCTAATTTATGAACAGGATGACCAATAATGGGCTGTTATTTTATATGTAAAAATAAGTCATCAAAGGGTGAGCATAGTAGGGGTTTGTAGACTAGTAAACCCTCACTCTAGAGTGTGGGGATTTTACTGTTTCACTAAGGGACTTCCAAATATGTTTTCACAGACTTTTTGTCTTAAACTATTAAGTTTCCCACAGAGAAGCATTTTAGTTTCTTTCTTGAGGTCTATAAGCCTTATTTCCAGCACTAGGAGAATTTAATAGGGGAAAGGAACTAAGTCACACTGTTTTATGTAAGGATACCATTACTTAATCCTCTTGCCCTCAACTGTGTTTGATGTACATAAATCCTGAAATTGTTTAATTCAACAACTTCAGACATAAATCCATCTTCTATAGTTGTAATAGGAGGGGGGAGTTATTTGATTAATTTGAAGGCAGATAAATTATGTGGCTCTTTAACTTTCCCTTTTATAGAATATTATCTATTTCCTCTATGTTTAGCCCTAGAACTGAAGAATACCTGGCCAAAAAATATGCTGAGCCATGATCAGACCCAAACCAAATATGGATTCTAGGGCTTTGGAACTAATTGCTCCCAGGATCTCCTGCCAGAACTTTACCTCTGGGACTCTAGCTGCTCTAAGTCCAAGATTCCTGAGGTCTCGTCCCTTGCTTCCATAAGACTATATATATTTGATAAAATTTTCTTGAAAACAGTTTGCCAATGCATCTCTTTCTATCGTGGAGCTAGGTAAGATTCATGAATGCTGTTTCAGAAGGGACTCTGAGTCCTTGGATAGGAGTTTTGCTCTCTTTTGGATGTTACAACACATTGAATCACCACCACCTTTTTTTTCTTTTCTTTTTCTTTTCTTTTTTAACCAGAGATTTATCTTTTAATAAAACATTTAGTCTGAACAAAAGCCACCAAAAGTTCCTCAGAGTTCCTGAGACATTCTGGAATTCTGGAACTCTTAATTGTTTTGATTCTCAATGGCTGCTTGCAAGGCAAATACTTAGGTTCTAGATTCCTCTGCTCAACTAAATCAAATATCATTTACACATGTATTTTCTGTATTCCAAATTTGCTAATATTCCTTTCAACTATTTTCCTTACTATACGTTCTTTATTCTTGTGAGTTTAGACATTTTTATTAATTTAGTATAACTCTAAGGTTTAGAAAGGAGCAGAGTTGACTTTGCTTACAGTGAAGATGGATTAATAGGAAGCTCATTTTCTTTCATGGTTGAAACACCATAAAAAGATAAAATATATGAAACTTATTCTCAAGATGCTGCACATAAAGCAATGAAGGACAGTGATCACTGAGAGATGGTAAAAAAAAAAAAATGAACAAACAAAAAAACGAGCTGAACCTTATGATTGCCCCAGCTTACTCCTTTGAGAAAGTTCCCAAGCTGTGACATATGGAGAAAACAGAAATATTAGGTTGGTGTGAAAGTAATTGCGGTTTTTCCAATTATTTTTAACCTCTTAAACTTCAATTACTTTTGTCCCAACCTAATAGTATACATTTAACCAGAAAACTCTGAATTTAGGAAATCTGGGAGATCAAGTTTGTTGAAGTATAGAGAGGAGAAAGTTACACACAGAGAGAACTCTGGATATCCAGAATGGATTTCTTCCCATTATTCACATCGGTATAGATCACACATACATGGGCGGAAATTATCTAGGGTTTGAAAAGAACCACCTGAAAGAGAGGAAACAGTGCTTTACACTCACACAGGGCTAGGAAAACATCCGGTTCTCCCTAGCTAGATTAGAAAGCTCATCGTTCAAAGGATGGTGGGTGGATCACACTAAAGGGTCTTATATCAGTGGTTGTAACTGATCCTAGACTGAGCACTACTATAGCCCTACCTAATAAATCATAAAATCAAGATTTGAAAAGATTAATCAGTTTCCATGTAACTTAACTGCATCCCAGAAAACTGTTAAATAATTTTACAATAATATTAGAACACCAGGGATATACCAAGCTAAAATTCATAGTATCAGATGACCAATAACATGTTATAAGGCAGGCAAAGAAGCAGGAAATTTGACTTAAAATGAGGGGGAAAAATCAACCCATCAAAACAAACCCTGAACTGACACAGGTATTAAAAAATTAGCAAACATTGACATTAGAACTGTGTATTTCATATGTTCAAAAAATTAAATTCAGACAATTATTCACATATATATATACGTATATATATATATATACACACACACATATATACATATATACGTACATATGTATATACGTATATAGATATAGATATAGATATAGATATAGATATAGATAGAGTAAGAAGATGACAGATACCCAAATCAAACTTCTAGAGTTGAAAACTGAAAAGTGCAAGATGAAAATTACATTAGATGGAATTAATGGCAGAGTAAATGTTGAAGAAGATTAGCATATTTGAAGACAAAGAATAATGAACTTGAAGATAGCAATATCCAAAATGAAACAGAGAAGAGAAAAAAAATGAATAGAGAATCAATAAGCTGGGAAACAACTTGAACAGATCTAAAAAGATGTATTTGGAGTTTCTAAAGGAAAGTGGAGAACAGAAAAAAAAAAAAAAAAGAAGAAATAATGATCCCAAAGTTTGATGAAAACTATAAACCTAAGGTTTCAAAAATCCCAAGGAACTCCAAACTCACAAAAAAATATGAAGAACACATTACCATAGCATATCATAATTAAATTGCTCAAAATTGGTGACAAAGAGAACATCTTAAAAACCAGGGGTGTGGAAGGGAATACATTATAAACAGAGGAATACAATAAAGATGGCACTTGGTAAGGTATATTAATATGTAATCACTATCTTGTACACTGAAACTAATATACTGTTGTATATCAAGTATAATTGGAAAATAAATTAATTTTAAAAAGAAAGATAAAGATTTCAGCATATTTTTTGTTGGAAAAAATAAAGTGAAAAGATAGCAGATAGCATATTTGAAGTATTGAAAAAAAAATAGGCAGCCTGAAATTCTCTATCCACGGAAGAGTTCTTCCTAAAATAAAGGCATACAAAAACTGAAAGGATTTGTCATCAGGGGACCCACACTACAGAAAATCTTAAATAAAGTCATTCTTTCTGAAGTAAAATGATACCAAATAGAAATATGAATCTACATAAAGAAATGATGAGTACAGTGTGTAGTAACTACTTCATTTATTTTATATCATTTATACCTCAAATAAGCTATTTTAAAATTACAGTGACATACTACTATATCTATCACAATTTCTAACACTTAAAAAAATCAGATAATGTCAAGTCCTGGAGAGGAGGTAGAGCAACTGAAACTCTTAGGTGCTGCTGGTTGGAATACATCCTGGTACAACCACTTTAGAAAACAATTTGGTAGTTTCTTATGAAGTTAATCATGCACTTACTAAATACCAAGAATCATACTTCTAAGTATTTAACTAAAGAAAATTTAAACTTATATTAACCCCAAAATCTGTATACAAATGTTTTAACAGCTTTATTTGTAATCATCAAATCTAGAAACAACCCAAAGTCCTCAACTAGAGACTGGATAAACCGGAATACTAACAAAAAAAAAAAAAAAAAATTGACATACTAAACAACATGGATAAAGTACAAATGAATGAAATATAATGAAAGAGGATAGACTAAGAATGTTACATACTGTATCAGTCCATTTACATGATATTTTGGAAAAGACAATATAATAGAAATAGAAAACAGATCAGTAGTTGGAGGGAGGGACTGACTCAAAAGTTCAGTCCAGGGATGATGTCACAGAAATGGCAGTGTAAGGAGTGCTTCTTGAAATTTCCTCTGGAAGTTACAACAAATTAAATAGCGGTAATTCAACAAAGGACTCCCTGTACATCACACAAGTATGCCTGATAGACTCAGTTGTGAATTAGCTGAAGGTGAACAAATCGGGCTAGCAGGAGAGGAGGGAAGGGAAAAGTGCAAAGACTCCAGACGTGGGACATGGGTTGAGAGACCCCAGGACAAAATGGCTGCAGCCTCAGGAGAGGGGGAGAATTCAGGCTCCAGGTGTACCCCTTGTGACCCACAGTCCTGCCTGTGGCAGCTGAATCCAGCGTTGGAGGCAGAGACCTCAGATAAGAACTGTGGTTTAAGATCTCATAGCCAGACAGAAATCAGAAAACAAAGATACAGAGCCTGGCTGCCTCTCTCTCATCCTCACAGAGCTTGTCTCACCCCCATCCTTCCCAGAGTTAGAAGTGGGCTTCAGAAGAAACAGGCAGCCAGGTCAAATTGAAGAACAAAGTATCTACAACCGTGAGAACGGAACCGACAATCCCATGTATTCTTGTGACAGGGAAACAGCTGGAGGTGGGAGTGATGAGACAGTGCTGGGCTGGCCGGAGCCACAGTCACCTTTCCACATCCCACCCCACCCAATCTTTCTGGGCGGGTCCCTATGGTGTAATCAGAGCAGCAGAGACACACAGGCTCAGCATCAGGCTGCAGTGGAAGTTTTAGGATTTCAGAAGCTCTGGCCATGGTGTTTTCAGCTCGTTTCCTTGGGCTGGGCAGAAACTGCACTGACTTTGTAGAAACAACTGACCACATCCCATAGCTGACCACACTGGAAGCCTCCCCCATCCACCTACGGCTACATTGCCAGGGGCACTCTGGGCACCTGCCTCTGCAAGCTTCTAGGAGGAGGTTTCTTACAGCAGAAGATAGCCCACAATGGCCTGGAGAGACTGCTAGAGGGCATTACGCCAAAATCTGCTTTGCAACATAGATGGACAGTGGCTGGACTTAGCGTATCTTTTTTTTCTTTTCTCTCCCCCCCCCCACCATTATTTTTTCAATTCCTTTCTTACTCTTTTTCTTTTCCTTCTATTCTTTTTGTTGTTGTTCTGGGGTGTTCTTTTTTGTTTGTTTTACTTTTTTGGTGTTTTTGAGGTTTTTTTTCTTTGTTTGCTTGTTTAATTCATGTTTTTTTTTCTTCTTTGGTTGTTTTTGTATTTTTGTTTGTTTTGATTATAGTGTGTGGTTTTGTGTGTGTACTTGTTTTTTGTTATTGTTGGTTTGTGTTTTGTTTGGTTTGGTTTGGTTTGGTGGGATGATCATGGGCCCAGCTCTGGTCCAGTAGCAGAGACTACACCAAATTTATAGAAACCACTGACCACACACTGTAGCCCTCTGTACCCCACCCTGACCATTTAAAGCTGCATTGCCAGGGACACTCTGGGTGCCTAGATGACCAGCCCTCCTCCCACAAACCATAGAGGAGCTTTTTTACAGCAGCAAAAATCCTCAACGGCCTGGGGAGATTCTCGTGGTGAACAGTGATCCAAAAACTGCACCAGAACCACTCAGTGCAGCTGGTGGCAGTGTCATTGTGACACAGATCTGAATCTGCATTAATATAAAAACCACTGGTTTTGTGTCATGACTCACTTGAACTTCTCCTTGCCCAGCTAGTGCCACATCACCGAGGGCACTCTCAACATCAGATCAACCAGTAAGACAGATGCTTATAAAGAACATCTTTCTAAAGTTGGACCCTGCAGGCAACTGACAGGTGGCAACAGGCATAGGGGATCCTGGGCCTTTTGCTAAGCTGCCTCAGGACCAATATTGGTGGCAGCCAGCCTCTGTTCATAGAGAAGCCATCCTTCTCTATGTCTCCAGACCCAGAATGGGCAGAAGCCAATCGTGTTACAGCTCTGATGCACCTACCAGGTAATAGGCAGGGCTGAAATTCCCTTGCACAGGAGCCCTGCCTAAGAGACACCAGAAACAATACACCCAGAGGCCAACTTCAGACCAAACCAGAGCACTACCTGGTTTGACCTACAAGCGGCACATCCAAAGAGAATTCTCAAGAATCATAAGAGCCTACAGGGACAAAGCCTCTGCTGAGGGAGTCAGCCCTCAAACAGCAACTCATACACGGTGGGTATTGCCAATCATCATAGCTAGTCAGCCTAGGAGACAATACCACCCACTGACAAGCCAAAAGCCTCAAGGCTCAACAACAGGAGAACATTCACAACACAAGGGAAACTTCTGGAACACACGCACAGGAGATTAGGGAGACTGAGCAATTTGACAACAAAGGACACATACAACATAAGGTCACCCAACAAAGACTGAGACATAGCTGATCTACCTAATGCATAGAAGCAAACACAGAGTGACAGCCAGAATGAGGAAACAAAGAAGCAAGTCCCAAATAAGAGAAGAAACTTCCAGAAATGGAACTAAATGAAATGGAGACACTCAACCTACCAGATACAGACTTTAAAATACTGATGATAAGAATGATGAAGTGATTTAGTGAGAATTTCAACAGAGATAGCAAGCATAAAGAAGTATATTGAAACTATGAAAAATAACCAGTCAGAAACAAAAACACAATAACTAAAGTGAAGAATACTAGAAGGAAACACCAGCAGATTAGATGAAGCAGAGGATCCAATAAGTGATTTAGAAGACAAGGCAGTAGAATTCACCCAATCAGAACAATAAAAAGAAAAAAGGAACAACAACAACAACAACAAAAATTAAAATAGTTTAAAAGACCTGTGGCACAATATTAAGAACAACAACATTCACATCATAGGAATACCAGAAGGAGAAGAGAGGGAGCAAGAGATCAAGAACACATTTGAAGAAATAACGACTGGAAACTTCCCTAACCTGTTGAAGGAAAATGACATACAAGTCCAGGAAGTGCAGAGAGTTCCAAACATGGTGAACCCAAACAGGCCTACATCAAGAAACATCATAGTTAAAATGGTAAACGTTAAAGACAAAGAGAGAATCCTAAAAGCAGCAAGAGAAAGACAGGTAGTTACTTAACAAGGAAGCTCCCATAAGAGTATCAGCTGACTTTTCTACAGAAACTTTGCAGGCCAGAAGGAAGTTGCAGGAAATGTTCAAAGTGATGAAAAACAGGCCTACAACAAACATTGCTCTACCCAGCAAGGCTATCATTTAAAATTGGAGGGATAAAAAGCCCCCCAGAAAAGAATAAACTAAAGGATTCATTACCACCAAGTCAGTATTGCAGGGAAGGTTAAAAGGGCTTCTTTAAGCACAATAAAGGTGCAAAGAAACTAACTAAAGAAGACTAGAAATACAAATAATAAAATGGCAATAACTATGTACCTATCAATAATCACTTTAAATGTAAATAGATTAAATACCCCAATCAAAAGGCATAGGGTAGCTGAGTGGATAAGAAAACAAGACCTACACATATGCTGTCTCCAAGAAACCCACCTCAGATCAAAAGACACACACACACCAAAAGTAAAGGGATACAATAAGATATTTCACATAAATCGAAACAAGAAAAAAGCATGAGTATAAATACATATATCAGACAAAATAGACTTTAAAATGAAGACAGAGAAGAACACCACACAATAATAAAGCAATCAGTACAACAGGAGGACATAATCCTGTTAAACATCTATGCATCCAACATGGGAGCACCTAATTATATAAAACAGATTTTGATTGAGATAAAGACAGAGATCAACAGTAACACAATCATAGTAGGGGACTTCAACACCCCACTGACATCAATGGACAGATCCTCCAGACAGAAAATTAATATGGAAGCAGTGGCCTACAAATGGCGTTAAACCAGTTGTAGTAAATCTATATTTTTAGAGCATTTCACCCCCAAGCAACAAAATAGGCATTCTTCTCAAGTGCACATGGAACATATTCCAAGATAGACCACATGCTAGGCCACAAAACAAGTCTCAATAAATTTAAGTAGACCAAAATCTTATCAAACATCTTCACAATGCTATAAAACTAGAAATCAATTACAAGAAGAAAACTGGAAAACACACAAACACATGGAGGCTGAATAACATGTTACTAAATGAGGAATGGGTCAACAATAAAATCAAGGAAGAAATCAAAGATACCTTGAAACAAACAAAAATGAAAACACAATGAGCCCAAATCTATGGGATGCAGCAAAGGCAGTCCTAAGTGGGAAATCCATAGCAGTGTAAGCCTGCAGAAAGAAACAAGAAAAATCTCAAATCAACATTCTATCTTTACACCTAACGGAACTGGAAAGAGCAAAATAAGCCCAAAGCGAGTACAAGGTAGGAAATAATAAAGATCAGAGAGGAAATCAATGAAATAGAGAACCAAAAACACAATACCAAAGATCAATGAAATTAAGAGGTGGTTCTTTGAAAAGATAGAAAAAATTGATAAACCTTTAGCTAGACTCATGATGAAGAGAGGACCCAAATTAATAAAATCAGAAATGAAAGAGAAGTGATAACAGACACCACAGAAATACAGTGGTACCTCAGTTTTGAACATAATCTGTTCCAGAAGTCCATTCGAGTTCTGAAACATTTGAAAACAGAGGTGCGGTTTCCCTGTAGAAAGTAATGCAAAATTGATTAATCTGCTCCAGATCTTTAAAATCAACCCCTAAAAAATGAAAATTTATGAATTTCACTATCTAATGATATCATATATCGATAAAATTCACGGCGTTTGTAAACTGAAATGTTTGTTAACGGAGATATTAAAAAACTGACATACTACTGTACAAAAATTGAAAAAAAAATACTATGAGCAACCATATGCCAACAAATTAGACAATCTGGTGAAATGGTTAGTTTTCTAGAAGCATATAATCTTCCAAGGCTGAATCAAGAAGAAACACAAAATCTAAATAGATAGATTACCAACAAAATTGAATCAGTAATCAAAAAGCCCTGGATCAGTTGGCTTCACAGGTGAACTCTACCGAACATTCAAAAATAGAATTATCACCCATTCTCCTCAAGATCTTCAAAAAAATCCAGAAGGAGGGAATGGCCCCCAAGCTCATTTCATGAGGCCACTATTACCTTGATCCCAACACCAAACAAAGGCATTACAAAAGAAAAAAAAGAAAACTATAGAACAATATTTCTAATGAACATAGATGTAAAAATCATCAACAAAATATTAGCATACCAAACTCAACAATACATTCAAAAGATCACACACCACTACCAAGTGCGATTCATTCCTCATATGTGAGGTTGGTTCAATATCTGCAAATCAATTAATGTGATACACCACATTAACAAAATAAAAAATAAAAAGTATATAGTTATATCCATAGATGCAGAAAAATCATTTGGCAAAATCCAGCATCTATTTATGATAAAAACTCTTAGCAAAGTGGGAATAGAGGGATCATATCTCAACACATTAAAGCCCACATATGATAAACCCACAGCCAACAACATACTAAATGGGGAAAAGCTAAAATCATTCCCGTTAAGTTCAGGAACAAGTTTGCCCACTTTCACCATTTTTATTAAACATAGTTCTGTAAGTTCTAGCCACAGTAATCAGATAAGAAAAATAAATAAAAGGCATTCAAATTGGAAAGAAGGAAGTAAAATTGTCGTTATATGCATATGACATGATACTATATAGAAAGAATCCCAAAGACTTCACCAAAAAGCTACTAAAACTGACAAATGAATAAGGTAAAGTAGAAGGATACAAAATTAATATTCAGAAATCAGTTGCATTTGTATACATCAATAACAAACTATGAGAAGGAGAAATCAAGAAACAACCCCATTTACAATTGCTTCAAAGACAATAAAATACTTAGGAATAAATTTAGCCAAGGAAGTGAAAGACCAGTCCTCAGAAAATTATAAGACACTGAAGAGAGAAATTAAAGAAGATACAAATAAATGGAAACATGTACCATGCTCATGGATAGGAATAATTAATATAGTTAAAATGTCCATACTACCTAAGGCAATATACAGACTTAATGCAATCCCCATCTAATTACCAATGATATTTTTCACAGAACTAGAACATGTAATCCTGAAATTTATATGGAACCATAAAAGATCCCGAATAGCCACAGCAATCTTGAGAAACAAGAAGAGAGTGGGAGGTATCACACTACTTGACATCAAATCATACTACAAGGCTATAGTAATCAAAACAGTATGGTATTGACATACAAAAAAAAACCCAACACACAAATACAGAGATCAATGGGAAAGATTAGAGAGCCCAGAAATAAATCCGTGACTGTATGGTCATTTAATCTATGACAGTGGAAGCAAGAATTTATATTGGAGTAAAGACAGTCTGTTTAATACATGGTGCTGGGAAAACTGGCCAGACACATGCAAAGAAATAAAGCTGAAGCACCTTCTTACAAAAATATACAAACATAAATTCAAAGTGGATTAAAGACTTCAATGTAAGACCTGAAACCACAAAACACTTAGAAGAAAATATAGGAAGTAAATTCACAGATATCGCCCTTAGTGATATTTTTGCTGATATGTCCCCTTGAGCAAGGGAAGCAAAAGAAAAAAAAATAAATGTGTGAGATTACGTCAAACTAAAAATTTGTTTCACAGCAAAGGAAACCATCAATAAAACAAAAAGGCATCCCACTGAATGGGAGAAGATATTTGCCAATGATATATCTGATAAGAGATTAATATCCAAAATTTATAATTTAAAAAAAAAAACCTCATACAACTCCACACCAAAAAACAAAAAAAAACAAACAAACAAAAAACACAAACAAACAACCTAATTTAAAAAACGAGCAGAGGACATGAAGAGATATTTCTCTAATGACATACAAGTGGACAACAGACATATGAAAAAATACTCAAAGTCAATAATCGTTAAAGAAATGCAAGTAAAAATCACAATGAGATACACACCTCACCCTAGCCAGAATGGTTATCATCAATAAATCAACACACAACAAGTGCTGGCAAGGATTAGGAGAAAAGGGAACCCTCGTGCACTGTTGGTGGCATTGCAGATCGGTGTAGCCACTATGGAAAACAGTATGGAGGTACCTCAAAAAATTGACAATAGAACTACCTTATGACCCAGCCACTCCACTCCTGGGTATTTATCTAAAGAAATCCAAAACACTAATTCAAAAAAATATTTGCCCTCCTATATTTACTGTGGTGCTATTCGCAATAGCCAAGATATGGAAACAACCAAAATGCCCATCAATAGACGATTGGATAAAGAAACAGAGGTACATTTCTACAAGGGAGTATTCCTCCACCACAAAGAATTAAATTTTACCATTTTCAATGAACATGGGTGGACCTAGAGAATATCATGCTAAGTGAAATATTTCAGACCGAGACAAATACCATATGAACTCACTTATATGTGGAATCTAAAGAACAGAATAAACAAACTAACAAAACAAAAATAGACTCAGAGATATAGGGGAAAAAAAACTGATGGCTGCTAGATGGGAGGAGGGTAGGGATGGGGGAGAAAGTAAACGGATTAGAAAGTACCAATTAGTAGTCACAATTTAGCCACCAGGATATGAAATACAGTTTGGGGAACATAATCAATGTCGTAAAGAGTATGTAGGGTACCATATGGGCACTGGACTTATTAGGGAGAACACTTCATAGACTGTGTAGATGCACAACCATTGCATTGTACACCTGAAGCTGAAGTTGAATACTGAATGTCAACCGTAATTATATATATACATATATATATATATATATATATATATATATATATATATATGTACACACACACATATATATGTATACACACACACACACACACACACATATATAGTCACGGGAGGTGGAGTAGAACGTAGGGAACAGAGTCAATGGTATTGTGATAACTATATTCGATGTTAGAAGGGTAGTAGAATGGGGGGATGTTATCACTTTGTGAGGGGTGTCAATGTCTATTACATTGTTTCATGCACCTGAAACTAAAAAATAAAACAAAATTAAATGTAAAAAAAAGTTCAGCCCAAGATCATTTGGGGGAATGATGGAATGATGGAATTGTTCTACACATGGTTACATGTCTGTATGCATTTACAAACTCATGGAAATACAACCCAAATTATACTATATGTTTGCATTATACTATAAGTATATTTGAAGCACGAATTAAAATCCAATTAAAAACATGTTTAGCCAGAAATAAATATTGTGTGGTCTTGTCACAGATAATTGACCTAGTATATACTATCACATGGAAAAGTAATTAAATCACATTATCTGATGTATACTATCACCTCTAGTAGTTATGTAGAAAATATCATGGAATGAAAAAGAAATGAGGCAGCAAGACAGGCTAAGATACAGTTGTAGCAAGCAGTTGTAAAATATTAAAAACCTAAATATGATCAATAATACTTTTAATAGAAAGTTGAAGGAAAAATCTAAGCAACAGATTTTAAAAAATTTAGTACATATATAGTAGGGAAAAATGATGACTATAATTGATAAAATATTTTACTCAATTCAAAGTTTGCACCACACACCCACACGCACGCACACACACAAAAGAAGAAAGGCATAGGTAAAAAAATGATGAGTTATTTTAGCAGCAGCTGATGAATCTAGGATACACTGTTTCTGCATGAATATATCACAGCAATATAAGATTTTTCCCTAAGTACCAACAAACCATATGACATTTTCATGTCCTAGAAAATCAATAGGCAAGGCAGCCTAGGATACATATGAATATGTTAATCCAAAGAAGTGAACCTCTAAACCCAATTTATTTCCAGGGATTATACAGGCTACTTCTAAAGAGACTGTTGATGAAAATTTGGCTGGATTGAAAAGAATGAACAAAGAAGTGAGAAAAAGGTTATTTTCTTCTTTTTCTTTAGTTTTGTATCAGTGTGGTGGAGAATTAATGGAGGATTACTGTTGCTGATTAACACAGCAAGATTAACGTTAAAAATATTCATTAAATGTCCATCAAAATATAAAATTCTAATTTATTTTAATTTCCTTCAATTATATGTGTTTCATTAAGACAAAGGGACTCATAAAGTCATTTTTCACTTTCCTCTTAATTCTAACAAAAAAATTTCCATGAAAATTCTTCATAACCTGAAAGACAGATAGCTTTACCAAATGATTAGTATTTGCTTTTGTTTGTTTATTGGTTTTTATGGTTAACTTTGATTTCTTAGATAATTGTTTCAGAATATAATTATTGTATATTTAAATCTCCTCACATATAGTGTTTGATGGCCTTTGCATAGGAGCTCATTTACGCCTTTATGATATAAAGGAGATTACAGTTCAAGAACAGTGTTGGACATGTTACCCATAGTGTATCTGGCATAAATTTGTTTTCTCATTGGAACACAGAATTTAGAAAACCTGAACATCAACACATTCCAAATATATGAATGAAGACTGTATAAATTGCAGCATAGAAAGAATAGAGCAAATTCAGAGTGGAAAGATGAACCCAACTATCACTTGTAAAGGGGTTACAAAGACAAAATAAGAGACATTTTGTCCTGAGAGTTATAGTTATGGCATGTTTGTTGTTAAGAAGTCTCCATGCAACAGAGTACATAAGTGAAGATCAGAATTAATTCTAGAAAAAATAATATACAAAACATATGTATGCAATATATAATCAGATCAAAATTTACATTAATACTTATTATACATATATTTGGAGAATTATGCCCTTTGCTTACAGATGGAAAAACTAAGTCACAGTATAATATACTGATTTGCTCAGGAACAGCTAGCTCGTGCATGGGAAAATTCAGAGTTCAAACCCAGTTCCATACTCTGTCCTAAATCAGACTTTTTAAACTGGTGTGTCTACATAGTGGTTAAGAAAATGGACCTTGAGCCCACACTGTCTGGTTTTGAATTCCAATTTGACCACGTACAAGCTCTGAGGATCTTTACCTTACTGTCTCTCAATGCTCTCATCTATAAAATGGTTATGATATTTATTCCTCCCTTATAGGCTTATTGGGAGGATCACATGAGTTAATACCTGTAAAACACTTAGAAAAGGACCTGGCATAAACTTAGTGTTCAATATATCTCAACTGTTTATTTTAGGACCACTCATTTGAGCAAATAACTTTCAGAGAGGCCCATGCTCTGACTTCCACTGTTGAGGCCACGTCACAGTTATAACTTCATCCAAGACATGACCATGTAGAATATAAGAAGCGAATTTACTTCCGTACCAGTAAAACATAGAGATATACTCAAGTTGTTTTTACGCTGTAAGAAAAAAGGTGAGTTTTGGCCTTAATATACTTTTTACACTGAAAGGGGAAATAACATTGTGTAAAGAAAGGTGCCGCCTATTTGATTCACAAATTCTCTTTGTTAAATTGTTTTTCATCATTTTGGTCATTCTTTAAAGCACTTACAAAGTGCATTTCTCTTTCGCTTCTTTTTGTGGTTGTTTCCCAGACAGTAAATGAGCCAAACCAAAGTTTCCAATGGCAACATTTGCTCCTTTATCATACAACAGGGATCTTAGGGCTAGCAGTAAAAGCTTTATAAGCTGACTAATAGAGGGGAGAAGAGAAATCGAAAGAGTTAGAATGGGAGCATTCTGCCTTCATTTCACACCATGACTCTAAAAGAAGAATGGAACCACAAGAATTCCCCCCTTAAACTAGAGGTCAAACAGTTATGCCAATCACATTCATTGTGTTCTGCAAAGCTAGGTTTTGTCTGTGTTCACAAGTGTAGATTTCCCTTATGCTAATCAGCTCATACGATCTAGCTGGCCGATTTTCTTTTTCTGACCATTACATTATGATCAGTAGCAACTGTGTTATGGAGAACTGAAACCAATCCAGTACAAGCCAAATATCAGAAAACTTCTAGTATTATATTTATGGAATTTAATCTTCTTCATGCAATTGATGGCATTATTATTGTTGTTGTAGTTCTTATGGTGGTTGCTGTTTTAGACAGCTCAACTATAAAACTATTGGAAGATGTTTCAGGTAGGAAGTGATAATGCAATAATCAGGCTGTCACCAAGTTAGTTTATCCTTCTAGACATTGTAGAGTCTTGTATTGTCCTTTTAAATGACATGCATCATTTTAAGTGTTCAGAATTCAGCAGAACTAATTACTTAGAACACACAGTCCAGAAAGATGAGTAAAAATTTTATGTAGTTGAGTATGTAAGCAAGCCACGGTATTGCTATGAAAATTGATTCTCAAAGCTGAAAGTGATCTGGTTGAAAAGGCCTGCAAAGAATACATAAATATAGTGACTTCATATAATCAAATAGTTCTAAAAAGAAAGCTGGGCAGTAGTAAATTTTTTCTTTTCTTTTCTTGAAAAACAAATGCTATGTCCAATAGATATCAGGCTTTGACTCTGAAATTAAATGGTTAGCAGCAGAAGTACTAAATAGTTACTGAGATTATTTTTGTAGAGACTTTTTCAATCATTTAATCTGAAGGTTTTTGCTTGAATTAATTTTTCCCTTATTTTATTACTAACTCTCCACCAGAAAAACAAAAAGATCCTGACAATTCATAAAACTGAGTGACATTCTAATGATTTTGTTTTTATGTAGGTGTAACTGAGGATAACAACTTTTAATATGTGGCATACAGATTTCTTATAAAGTTTTATGATTTTCCTCTGTTTCTTGACAATGAAAGGTAAACAAAACTTATAAAATAGTGAATTACTAATGTCTTTGAATCTCTCAGAGAGGAGGGAGGACAATTAATTCCCTTGCCTGTCCTCAATTCTCCTCCATTTTAAAATTGAGTCTCATTTGTCCAGGAGGTTCGTAGAGCAAACGATTTCAGCCTTTGAAGGAAAATGACATGTCATTGGCATGCGGAAATGCAACTTCAATAGGGTCATGTTCACAAGAGAAGCCCGAGTGACTGTGGGTTGTCTGGACTGGGGTTAGCACAACATCTGCTTTCCCACGTAATCATGCATCTAATTTCCGCGGCTTTGAGGATTGTAGTAAATACAATTTGAAAAAAAAGTGGGTGGAATAATTTGACATTAGTTTTATTTGGACTAAATCCAAATAAATAGGAATTGTGAGATGTTGGGGGTTTTTAAAAGATGAGATGACACTAAAAGATCTATAATTTATAGATCCAAGAAAATAAAACAGTTCATCTACACAAATCCCCATTGTCGGCCAAACTCATTTTAGTCCAAATTTTCCAGAAATGAAAAAATAATAATTCAGTGCCAGATTGCTATGATGAATAGTTCAAGATATTTAAACACAAATATTCAAAATTTCACAGAAGATTTGAAAGGCAAATAGCATACATTTCCTATTCGAATATGCAGATGTTTAAGTAAAGAAATGGTTTTTGCAAAATAGCTGAAATTAACTGGGAATCAATTGTGTTGTATAATATTGTTAGGTGTGAATCACAGCTCTCTGACATAAACCAGTGTTCGTCAAACTGGACTTTCATAATCTTGGATCTTATGGGTATATTTTTAAAGGTTGGTTAGTGTTTAATA
Organism: Rhinolophus hipposideros; assembly: GCF_964194185.1. Lineage (NCBI taxonomy): Eukaryota > Metazoa > Chordata > Mammalia > Chiroptera > Rhinolophidae > Rhinolophus > Rhinolophus hipposideros. The sequence continues at coordinate 84,218,599 of NC_138050.1, read as the reverse complement.
CTAATTTCTAAAATAATTTATATTCATATTAGGATAAAAATTGTTAATAATATTTATTGAGAATTAAGTATGAAAGACATTTTCTAAGTGTTGAACAGATATTACCGCTTTTAATACTCACATAAACCCATAAGGTAACTATTGTTTTTACCCTAAGTTTTTGGGTAAGGAGACTGAGATTCAGAAAGAGTATATATCAGGCCCAAAATTACTTGTTAAGTAATGTAAAGCAGGAACATTATAAAAATTGTTGTATGTGTATTCTGGGTTATCTGGTTCAACAAACAACTTATAATCTAATATTGCAATAAAATTTTAATGTACAGGTTGGCAATTTGGTTTGCATTAACTTTTACACGGAGTGGCTTACATTAATGAGAAAGACTTAATATGTGATGTTTTAGTAAACTATGCTTTTGTGCCAAACAAATGCCACGTAACTTTAGAACAGTCTGTAAAAGAATTCCCAGTAGTTTGACAAGGAGGTAATATTGGGAAATTTGTGTCATCAGCAAACAATCTAACATGTTTCAGCAGAAAATTTCAATTCAATTCTAACTATAACCTTCTCACTTCTCAATATAGAAGACTCACTTCTCTAGGAAGACTGGGAACCCCCATCAACCAGTCAAAAGTTAAGGTGTATCCTTTTGCAATCTTGTAGCTAGCTGTGCCTACCATGTCTGACATCCTTTTATCCTTACTCTTGGCCAAAATTGTATAACCCTTTTGCTTTTCATTTGTCCTTTCCCTTACCCTTACTCTCCATTTCTACTTCCCTCACCAACTTTCAGTTGAATCCACTATGATCTCTCATTCACGTTTGTCTGATTTTTCTCCTACCTCTCTGACCACACCTTTTATCAGGTTCAACTTCCTTTGTCCAAATTATAAATTGGGATCACTGCAGTCTAGGGTTTCTTCTTACCATAAAACTGCTACAACTTTCTCTGATTAATATCACTGTCATGGCTTTCTTTGTGTTCAATATTCTGAAGTTTCTCAAACTTGTATCTCCAACTCGGACTTTTCTTCTGTGATTCACACCTGTACATACAATTTCTTAAAGGATTATCTTGTGAGAATCTGAAACTTTACCTTCCAAAATGAACACCTCATCTTCATGTGCCTGACAAACAAATACACCCATTTCCCATGTTTTCTAGCTCATCAGTTGGTACTATTAAACTGGAACCCTGCCAGACTCCTTGTTCTCTCTGACTCATCACATCTTATAAACCAGAGACATCCAGACTCTATCTTCCATTTATCCACAAGGAGAACATCCCTATATTACCTCCCTTATCCCAGTCCAGCCTCATCTCACTGAGCTACAATGGCAGCCTCCTAACTAGGTCTCCCTAGCTCTACTCTTATTCATTTCTAATCCTTGCTAAGAACAAAACAATATAATATCACTGCTCAAAATTCTATAACAGTTTCCCATTACCCTTATTACAGAGGACAAACTCCCTATAAAATCCTATATTATTTAAGCATTGCTTATATCCAGATACCTCTTAGAAATACAGATGCAAGTGATGTTATATCTAGAAATTTTACTGGACTCATTGTCAATTCATAATACGTAGATTTTCTTTTTTTCTTGTTTTTCTGTAGAAAATAAAATCATGAATAATTATTTTTCTTCTTTTATTTTTTTATATACATTACCAAAGATTTTCAAAGTAATGTTGAATAGAAGCAGTGAGAGTAAGCCTCCTTGCATCTTTGCTGACTTTCAGAAGAAGCTTTTGAGATTTCCCTTTGAGTATAATGTTTGCCAAATTTTATTAAAGGTGTATGATACATTCTCTTTATCAAGTTAAGCAAGTTCTTAACTTCTTAGCAAGCTAAAAGATTGATTTTTGGCCTTTCTGTGTTACTTTTAAGTTCTTGTACAGAAATTACAAAATGAATTTTATCCTGTTACAAGCTAATTTCAAAAATTACACTAATTTACATATAATGTAAGATCCTTAAAACAGTATAGGTCCTATTTCTCTCCAGAGTTTGCTGAGCTCTGCTGTGTTAGTGTACTTTGCATTCAGCTGCTGTAACTTTCCCAAGTGGAAATAAGTGGAGATGCTTACATGGTGTGTCAGGCTTCCAGAAGAATAACAGTGGTCATGCTACTAAGATTATAAAGATATCCCCAGAAATCCTGGACTCAATAAGCACATTCAAAATGAGCCAGGATCTTAAATTGTTGGTGCTGGTGTCGTCAGATAGCCAATAATATTTATTTAGAGATAAAGCGTGCACAGATTCTTGAATGATTTCAATGCAGTTGTTTTACAACATTTCCATGCCTCAAAACCATGACAAATCCTCAAATCATGAGAGGACTGTGACGTGGATGGAATGCTGTTGTAGGGCAAATGTCTAGAAGAGAGCTTCAGCACTCCCTACCTGTACCACCCAACAATTAGCAAAGCTCAGCTGATCAGCTGCTGGACTTGACCTGAAAAAGGCACAGAGGACACCTTTAAACAGAAGGAAAAAAAAAAAAAATTGAAGTAAAGTTGATGAGAAACCAGCCAAAAGGAACAAAGTGCTGCAGAACTTCCTTCTCTTGGTGAAATGATGGAAAAACTAGCTCACATTCAATAAATTTCCCTCCTTGAAGGAAAAAAAAAGAAAAGTGAAAGGACTATCTCAGAGAATGACCCATCTTCAAGATTTTTCCAGCATAAATCCAGTTTAAGGGGCCCTGAAAATTGTGTATTAACCAGTTTTGTTCATTACCCAGATTACACCAAGAAATGCCCTTTCAAAGCAAGTCACAAAGAAGGTCTACCTTGAGGAAAAGTAGGGAGCCACATCAAGTGTTAGGCTTTTAAAAAACAACAGGAACACTTGGACCACGATAAGGAGGTCTCTGTTTTCACACAAAACTTAGTAGGCATGCTTTAGGTATTTTGAAAATTTGAAAAGTATTCAGTGAGCATAATTTATTAGTCAGGTGTCATGAATGAAGTCCCGGGAAAAAAATAAATCTTCTAGCAAGCATACCTGCATTTCAGTTCAGTGTGGTCTTCCTTAAAACAAGCACTTGGGGAATGGGGAGAGACGATGGAGCAGAAGGATGGGATGTTTTTAATAACTGCAGACTGAGAAATACCTTGCATTTGACATCTTTTTTTTTTTTTTTTCTGTGATACTAAGGAACATTTAGGCACATAATAAATTGGCACTGTTGGGGGACAATCTCACTGGGCCTTGGATATCAGCAGTCTGAGCCCAGGGGCTGTAGATGGAAATGAACATTGGAACTGTCGTAAGGTTAAGCGTTATGAAAGGAGGAGGTAGAATGCACTCATTACTTAAAAGCTGTGTGGTATCTTTTCCTTGACCAACCCTCTCTTTCCCTAAATTAAATGCCGAGGATTAATTAAGAAATAGTGTGAGAAAATCAAATGCAAATCAATACATTTGTATACTATTCCCATTTTTACCAAATGTGTGCTAATTAATTGCTGTTACAGAAACACATTATAGCTGTTTTATTATTTTAAAAATAAAAAGAAAAATCCATACACTTCATCCATTTCATGGAATTCCCCTGTGGCAGAAAGGAGGCAGTGAGAGAAGCAAAGAGCAGACCTATCCCTAATGCCTGGCAATAACTAAATTAAGCCTTGACTGCCCTCCATGCTGGGGCTTCATCCATTATCTCCTGTCTCATTCTTCTCTTCTTTATCAGTTTAGAAACAAGGCTGGGAAACTGACATTAAAGAGCAATTCTGGATTGTATATCATGGGGCCACATTAACCATGATGTTATTAAGTAATCCTTCTACTGTTTTAATGTAGTCAACATTATCCATTAGCTTAAATTTCAATATTTGAGTTAGAGATTGGTAAACTCTAACATGCAATGCTATGTCTGTATCTATATAGAAATAATTTACAAGATAAAAACAAAAATCATGGGTAGTACCTTTATGTACTTTATGTAATTAGCACATATTTAAAAACACTAAAATCCAGACATGTTTAAAGAGGCCATTCCTTCTTTATTTGTTTTTCTTCTTTATTACAATCCATTAACTTCTACCCAATGAGTTACCATCTGACAGTTTTTCTCAATTTGTGTTTCACGGGTGCCTGCATCAGATTCACTTGGAGTATGTAGGAGGTGGTTTAGTTAGCTTACTTACTGCAGACTAGAAGTTCGGGCAACTTTCCCAAGGCTCCCTTCTCCCTGGATTCTACGAGAGTGTGTGAGAAGGAGTGAGTTTGTGAGAGCCTCATGAAGCAGAGGCTCTTTTCCTGCTGCTTTCCCTATTTCTGCTATATGTAGCATTATGGATATGGTCAGATTTTCCTGGAACGGCTGTAGGAGGTCTCTATGCATTTTCCATAGCTTTTTGTGCAAAGGGGGAAGGTGTGTGCCACCTATTTTGTGGGAATGTGGGGTGGCAGAGACTGCCTAATTCCCTAATTACCCAATCACAATAGGCAAAGAAGCTCTCTTGATGCCCAAGTTCCCTGGTGTTATTTTGAGAGTTATTCCTGGAAGTCAGACCTACAGCCAGGTAAGCCAACCCTCTGAACAATTCTGTAGGCATCTGATCTCCGGCTTTAAATCTCTTTTTTCTGAAACCAAGTAGATTGCTTTTATTAGCTGCAACCTAGTGGATGTAGAACATTTACGGTTACCCCAGGAAACTTTATTTTGAACTATCTTCCTAGTATATTTGGTACACAGTGAAATTTGTGAATCCCTGCTGGGTCAAACATTGTGGAGGGTAAACCTGTAAAGGAATCACCACTAGGGTTTCCAGGTAGGAATTCCCACCTGTTCTCAGGAATTGTTTTCATTTTCCCCTTCCTGAATCCTGAGAAAAGTTGGTCGGGAAAATTGGCTCCTTGAACCCAGTAATACCCACAATGGGAAATAAACGTCTTACTCACGATGTATCTCTTAGACATTTTTTCTATTTATCACTAGGGTTTCCGTGTGGGAATTCCCGCCCATTCTTGGGAATATATTTTTTTTTGTTTGTTTGTTTTTACATTCCCAAATTCTGAGAAAAGTTGGTCAGGAAATCGGGAAAATCGGCTCCTTGAACCCAGGTTTTTGGTAGTATTGGGCTGTTACTTTGTGGAAACGATTTGTTGTGGAGAACAGAAAACATTTATATCTCAGGATTCGGGAACAGAAAAGTGAAAAAAAAATTCCTGAGAACAGGTGGGAATTTCCTCCTGGAAACCCTTCACTATGACTTAGTAAAGCAGCCAATGAGCTTCAGTTTAAATTGAACCCTATTAAATAGCTCCTTATTGCCTTCCTTGCCCAGAGACCTCCTAGAAAGTTCTTTATAAATAGATCATCATGTCCCATGTCCTGTGACCACATTAAGTTGGTCACATCACAGATTCAAAGGCAGTCTTTTATATAGGTCCAGTTCATAATAGGACCAGCACAAGAGATATGTCCAAAAGACACACTTTATCTTGAACAGTAAGAGTCTACTATAATAACATTCTAGGGAATTTGAATGCGAGCAAGAAGCAGATAGAAGCAGGGAGACCCACAGAAAGAATGTTGTGGTATCTCTAAGTCCTCAGAAACCATGATTATCAGATCAATTAGCTGGTAACAGCAGCAATAAAACCAGAGACAGAACACAACTGAAATACCACAGAGCAGAATAGAAAGATGAACCGTGAACGATACTAAGTATAGGATGAAAGCCCATTAATGTCTATTGCTATAGAGGTGCTGTGTTCTGAACCATATCCTGGTTTCTGAGACTGAGCTGTGCAACAAGGGAGAACATTTCTAGTTTTGGTCTGTTTGTTCTTTTGTGTTTGTTTGTTTTATTGTAATGGATACTGTGGGATGCCAACCATGTCCCCCTTCAAAGCTGTTCCTCTACCTGCTGCGCTGATTGTCTACAGCTAACATCTCTCTTCGGAGTACCTCTCCAATATTGCCCTCAGCTGAAGATAGCCACCTCACCCTAGGTCATGTCTCTGGGGAAATCACCCATATCTCCACACAGGGGTGTAAGGCCCAATCTTCCTTGTCTTGATCTTTTACAACTCGGGAGAGTTGTCCCAGCTCCCATGGGATTGACGGAGGCCGTTCTAATGACAGTACTGAACTTCTTCCTTTGCCCAACCCTATTTTCTTGACATTCTCGCAGTAATTGACCGGAATAGCACACCTCAATAAGCATCTGCATGCAAACTTCTGTCTCGGAGTCTGTCAGAGAACTCAGTCATTGATAGGTTTCTTCCCATGCAGCTTCAAAATAAACTCCAACTAAACGAAGTAATCTAATCATATCTCTGAGTATTCAAAATAAAAGAACCCACAAAATACTATATTTTTACAAAAATTAAGCTTAATGCTCAACTAAGTAAAGTATTTTAAGCACTTAAACTGTTGCAGCCTGACTGATTTCCTCATAGTCACCATACTGAGATTATATGCTGGAATATTTTTAGTTTATACGATTGTTTCCCTACAAAAATGTTTATTTTTCTTACAAATGTTTATTGTTGTATTTAACTTTCCATAAATAAGTTAACAATAAAATTGACTAAAATTAAGCAGTTCAGTCACAAGTTCTTGTCTCATAATAAATTTCAGATTCTCAAAAAAAACTAAAACTTTTAAAATTAAATGCTTTTTAAACAAATATGGCTAGGATTATGCACATAAAATACTATCATACTTTGCCTTCTTCACATATAAAAAGTTTTTATCATTTTAGAATCTATGAAGAAAGTTCCAACAGTTTTTTGGCTCTTTATCAGCACAAAAAATAGAGGGGCGCAAGCATGAAATCAATATTTAACATAACAATTAAACAACAGTGAACACACTCTTAGTAGATGTTTCCTAACAATGATGTAACTTTGCTCAAAAGCCAAGAAAATGTATCTTGTGCAGACTCATCTACAAATATTTATTGGGCAAAGTATGAATTGAAATAACTTTAAAAAAAAAATCACTCAGATTTGAATTACGGATCCTGTAATTAGCTTATATATAGTATTAGCTTATATATTATGCTTAGAAGTCTGGAATATTCTTTGTACAGATTGAAAACTCTTCAAAGCTTTTAATGTATACTTTGTTAGGAAATTCTTTCATTGTCTTTAGAAATCCATTGTCAGTAAGATTTCAAACACAGTATCTGCTGATGTCTACACAAGATTTAACTGTAGAGAGAAGGGATAGAAATATTCAAATTTTTACCAGTATTTCTATCAGATTAACTTGCAAATATATGCATGAACACTCAAATATATTGAACTCCAAGCTCACTTAATAGTAAACACAAACAAGCTTCTGTACATGGTTACACTAAAAATATCAACATTTCAGTAGCCAAAAGCAATTAAAACAATTTGAGTATTTATTTTGTGTCCAGTGGTGTGATACAAACGTACCTAACAACCCTCCTTTCCAATATTTCCACTTCTTAGTATTGCTCCATACTGCAGCTGCTTTTTATCTTCTCTCAGTGTAAGCCCCCAAAACCCTCCCCATAATTCTGCTATCATTTCTTGTCTTATCTCTTTCCCTCTTGTGCTCTCTGAGTTAATCATATATTTATTCTCCTCTCCCTCTTCCCACTCTAATCTCCTTTATCGCCTTCTTCTTGTGCCACTTTCTCTTCCTCATTGATTCTTCATCATCTTTATATTTGTCTTTTGTTTATTATTTTTTTTGGCCTTTACCAGTTACCTGGATTCTATAAACAAGAAAATGGAAGAGCCAGGAAGCAAAACTTGTTCCCCTACAGAAGTGGAAGTCAGTGAGTAGAGATTTAAATATTTCCTGTTTGGCATCCCTTATTTTAGTCCAGTCACACACAACCTCAAATGAATTAGAAAGCTGTCTACACCAAATTCAGAGATATTTAGGAAAGGGTAGCATCTCAAACTTTCTTCAACTCTGTCCTTTTCTGTAGAATGGAAGAAGATTATTTGCATTACATAACTCACAAGGGCATGTGAGAAAATGTGATACTATGTATCAATAGGCCATGAAAAGTATAAATGTAAAATATTACTTATCTGATAAACCTTTTATCAAAAATTATACTAGAGATTATCTACCACTGTGTAGCTTTTTGTTTTTTGCTTTTTATTTTTTTCTGGTAAAAATACTACTGTGTTGCTACAGTAAATGATCCCCCCTCACCCATTCGTAGTCCAAGAAACTTGAGTAGATTTGAGTCTCTCTAACCCTAAGGGTGGCTACAAGACTCAAGTCAATCATAGTAACACTTCCACTTAGGCAAATTCCAAGTGTGGGCAAATTAACAAAATAAGGCCATATAAGTCAAACCAAGAACTACTGTTCTGTCTTTAAATAACATTAAATGTTCTAACAATGATTTTAAAAATATAAGTTATTTCTTACCCAAACAAATAGGTGAGAGATGGGGGTAGTGTTATATTTCACATATGCATTCAGGAAAATGGGCTAATGCAAGCCAAAGCATCATCAAATGTGTTTTCATTGACTGCCCAAATCCGAATCCTGGCTTTGACATTTACAAGCTCTTGGCAAGTGTTTAGGGTTTTGTTGTTGTTGTTGTTGTTGTTTGTTTTAATTATTTTGTGCCTCTCTTCCTTATTCTGAGAATACAGATACAAAAGCACTACCTCAGAATCTATTATGAGGCTTAAATGAAGTCAGGTGCATCAAATCCTTAGGAGGGTGCTTAACATATATTTGATGAGTAAGTGTGCAATATATGGTACCTACTGTATTATTATTACAATTAGTATTTACAGTCATTCTAAAATACATGGCTCAGCTTTTCCTATTTCTTCTCTAGTGTTTTTAGGGGTCTATAAAATACACTATGGTGAAGAATTCAGAAGACAAAGGAAATTATTATACCTAATATTTGAACCATGCTCTTTTAATCTTCCTAGCATCATGGGTCTCCCAACTACCCTTTTTCCTCCTCTTGCTTCATGTCTGCTATACCTGCCAACTCTGTGCTTATGCGTGACACATCACGTTCCACTGAGCCATCGTAGGCAAACGGCTCAACCCCGTGTTCTCATACCCCATCTTTCTGTGGATGCTTCACTAAAATGAACTGTTGCCTTTATTGGGTCTCATAATCATTTTCATCTATAAAATAAATGGTTATATTGGATGACGGAAAGTGTTTGTAGGGCGAGTTTAGTTTATAATTTCATAATGGTTTTAGCAAACATTAATCAGTTATTAGAAATCATTCACAGAGCTGAAATCGATGACATAACTAAAGATGACAGAATTTGTTGCCTTGAGGAACTCACGTTCAAAGAAAAGAAGCCAAAGAATAAAAATAAAAGCACTATAAAGCATTTTAGATATAATCATAGAGTGTAATGCCTTATGAGAGAAGTAAAATGGGCATGTCCTTTGTTGAGTAACTTGAATACAAAGGATCATCAAGAAATTCTTCCTGAGAAGTTAGCTTATCTGATTAATAATTAGACCTAAAAGAAGATAACAAGACAAAGATAGGACAGAGATGGAGGTGGTCCACCACATTGGACAGTACAAGAACAAATGGGGGGGATGGGCGGGGGGGAAAATATATATATATACACACACACACATATTTATGCTAAATACTTTCAAGGCACTCCATGACTTTGGAATATACAAGCAGAGTGAATGTGAAAGAAATGTAAGAGAGCAAAATAAGATATAGTATTGCTGGACAATTTTCAGATTAAACATGGGAGTGATCAATGGCAGAAAAAGAAAGAAAATATAAAAAAGAGCAAGGATATGAGGGAGGCTACACTGAAATAAAGACATCAAAATATGACTTTTCAAATCTAACTTTCCTGGTACTCTACCTAAACATGCAACATTTTTTTATATTAAAATTTATTGAGGGTGACAATGGTAAGTAAAATTCCACAGGTTTTAGGTGTACAATTCTGGGTGGCAAACATACAATGTGATATACAGATGATGTATTAAACCTGTAGCTATTTAAATTTATCATTCCTGAGAAAACTTAGCTTCTCTCCAAGATACAATAACAGCAATATGATTTACCCCTCAGCCCCAAATGACTCAATAATAGGCTAAGTATATGACACAAGGTTTCAAAGCACTGGAAATCTGGCAATAAAAGACAGTGATCATGGAGAGAGAGAAAATAAACAAGAGAAGCCTTAAGATTGCTAAGGCTGACTGCATGGAGAGTGATTATTCTGGGCTTTAGTACAGGGAGGGAAAACGCAGGTATAGCCTGCAGGACTATCTGACTGAAGAGACAAAGTGCAGCCCGTGGGGAGAACAGGGAGACCTAAATTCACATAGGCGAGAACTGACAAACAGCCAGAGAGAGAGAATTTAGAAAGCCTCTAGAGGATGTCTTTTGAGTTTTCAGTAGAGTCCTGATCAACACCTATGTGAGAGGAAACTACAGAAGGCTGGCAAAGAAACACCCACAAGAATAAGAGGGAAGAGTACCTGAGGCTCACTCAGGTCTTGGAGTAGTGCCTAGACCGAGCAGCCAAACTCCAAAAGCTAAGTTCATGCAGTGTTGGATAAAACACTCAAAGGGTCTTGCTTCAGTAGTGGGAAATAATTAACCACACCATACACACTACTCCAGCCCCACCTAGCAAAACTAAATCAAGACATGAAAGCATCAAGTTATTTTCAGATAACCTAATAACATCTGTGTAGATAAAAATTAATGTAGCAGCCCTGACTGCTATCCTTTGAAAAGCCTGCATACAAGGTTGGCATGGGCTGGCATCTGGAAACTTAAGTTTTGGGAAAGTTCTCACCCTTAACTGATAAAAGTGACTCACTCTGTCTAAACTGGTTGAACAAACAATGTGATTTATGCCAAACTTTTCGTTCCTTCTGGGACTCTAGAATTTGGGTACTTAACAGATTTGGGGTGCTTCCTTGGTTGGCAACATTTCACACATGTTGCCACACCTGATATTGGGGGCTTTAAGTGCATCCTGTGTGATTCTACTCTGGGAGGACCCATTGAAGGGAAGGTCTGCTTTCTCTCACTCTTGGTGCCATGCATTTTTCCCCTTTGCTGATTTTGCTTTCCATCCTTCCTCCATAATAAGTGACAGACATGAGTATGACTATTTGATGAGCCATGTGTGTTTTCCTAGAGAATCATTGAAACTTGCCATGATCTTAAGTACCCCACCTACAGCAGTCAATAACAAAACTCAAGAACATTTACAATAGTCTCCCACTATCCTTGAGATCCCTCAGTGGATGTCTGAAACCATGGATAGTATTGTGGGGAGGGGGAAATATATATATAATTTTATATTTTAATTATATATGTATATATAACTATATATATAAAAATATATATTTATATTTTTTCCTTCTACATACATACATACATACATACATACATACATACATACTCTTTCACTTAAAAGAAGCACCTTCTGGCTTCTCTTTGGCATATCTGAATTGCCAGCATCACTACTCTAGTGCTTTGGGACCATTATTAAGTTAAATAAGGGCCACTTGAACACAAGCACTTTGAAACCTCAACAGTTGCTTTTATAACTGAGATGGCTACTAAGTGACTAAATGGGCAGGGAACGTATACAGCATAGATAACCTGGATGAAAAAGAAAGAATTTAAAAATTACAAACAAAACAAAACAAAAACACATGAACAGTGGGACAACTTCAAGCAGTCTAACAGAGATACAACTGGGATGCCTGAATAAAATAAGAATGAAAAAAAAAAAAAACTACAAGAAATGATGGCTCCAAATTTTTCAAGCCTGATGAAATCAAACTGGTAATACAAGAATCTTAATAAACCTCAAACATAAAAAAATATGAAGAAAACTACACAAAGGTATATCATAAGCAAATTGTACAAAACATGTAATAAGGAGAAAATTCTAAAAGTATTCAGAGGAAAAAGACAACTTACAGAGGAATGAAAATAAGAGAGACCACAGATTTCTTGTCAGAAGCAATTTAAATAAGAAAATGAAGCAACAAAATTACTTAGAAAAATAACTGTCAATTTAGAATTTTATACTAATAAAATTGTCCTTCAAAAATAAAAGCAATGAAAGCTTTTCAGACTTACAAAAGTTGAAAAAATCCCTCACCAGCAGAGTCACACTAAACAAAATGTTAAAGAAAGTCCTTCAGACACAAGTGAAATGCTACCAAATAAAAACTGGACTTGTCAAATGAATGAAGATAACAGCAGATGGTAACTAGATGAGTAAATCTGACATTTTTTCTCATTATTTAAATTACTTTAAAATATAGTTGGCTGTTTTAATAAAAATAACAATGTAGTGTTGTGGTTTATGACATAAGTAGTAACAAAATATATGGCAAGTAGCAAAAACATCAATAAGAAATGAAAGGATACTTTTGTAACATTCTTATATTTTACATAAAATTATATCTCATTTAGAGTTTAATAAGTTGCAATGTATAGTATAAGCCATAAAGTAACCTCTAAAATAATGAAGAGTTATAAAAATATATCAAGAAAAGAGATATGCCAAATATAAAATGTCAATACACCCAGAGAATTTAGCAGTCCTAAACCTATGCACAAAATAACAGAGCTTCAAAATATATACAGCAAAAACTAATAATACTAAAGGAGAAATAGAAAAAAAATCCAAAATTATATTAAGATATTTAAATACCCCTTCTTTAATACTATAGAGAACAATTAGACCAAATATCAGCAAAAATATAAAATATTTGAACATCACCAATCATCTTGATCTAATTGTCATTTATAGAATACTCAATTAAACAATAGAGCAATACACACATTCTTTTCCATCACACATGGAAAATTTAAAACATTAACCATAATCTAAATCATAAAATGTCTCTAAGTCATAAGTCTCATAAATTTAAAAACATTGTCTTATAAAGTATGTTTTCTAGTAACAATAGAAGTACATTGAAAATCATAATAGATCTCGGGAAAACTTTAAACTATTTGGAAATGATGACAAAACTATACATAAGTTTTTCAAGAAGAAATTGAAAGGGAAATTAGAGAGAATTTTAAACTGAATGAAAATGAAACACAACACAAACCACTAAAATAATACCTAGGTAAAATGTACAGTCACAAATCAGTTGCTCTCAGCTTTCACCTTAGGCAACTAGAAAAATCTGAGCAAAATAAAACCCAAAGTACTCAGAAGAAACAAAGCAATAAAAATCAATTACCATCCTCACTGGCTTCACTACAGCCTCTTTCCTCTATTAAAGCTTTAAAAAAATCAATTTAAAAATAATACATGTTCAACCTAAAACTGCTCTAAAAACAATGTCTTAAAAAAAACAACACTATAATATTACGTATACTTGAATCCAATGATTCCATTATTGGTAATGTAGCCTATAAAAATAAACTTAGTTGATTAAACTATTGTACAATGTTTATTACTTCATCATTTACGATAGCAAAACTATAAAAATATCCATGTAATGAGAGACTAATTAAGTAATTTTTGTGCATCAACTCAATGGAAGTGATGCAGCCATTACAAATCAGGAATAGGAAGTTTGATTGTAGTTGGAATTGTTATTAGTAATCATGATTACAATTAGCTCAACATAGCACTACGCAAAAAAAGAATGATAATAAAGTTTTCAAATAACACATCCTTTCCATCTATCCTACACCACTTTGTCCATGCTCATCCTTAGCTTGGAATAAACAAAACAGTGTAGAAATACAACTATATTTAAATATACAGATGCTTGTGGGCACTGCATTGAAATTAAAAAAGCCACGTAATGGGATTTAGGATTTACTTTGGAATTTTTAAGTTTCTGCCAATGTTTATATAGTAATTAAGTTACCTTTACATGATGAGCCATACTATACTTGTCCTGATTCATCAGGGATTCGAAAGACTTTATGGTCACCTTTGAGCAGTCATCACAGCAGCACCTACACTGGCAGAAAAATCTAAATTAAAGTATTTATCCATATAATTCAACATCCTAACTATCCCCTCCTCAACTTCCCAAATAATCACTTCATAAAAACCATATAGATAACTAAAATATTTTTTCCTCTGTGATAATTGTCTCAACACTCAACTCACTTTGCCATTTAAAATCAGTTTCAGTAATGCTTCTTATAGTTTAATTGTATATGAAGTCACCTGGGGAAATGGTTAAAAGGCAGAATTTGATTTGAGAGGTTTAAGGTGGGGCCTGAGAGTCTTCATTTCTAACAAGCTTCCCGTTGGTTCCAATGCTGCTGGTCCAAAGACCATACTTGAGTAACAAATCATGTAGCACTTGCGTAATGTACTTACAGAGAAAATCTAGGTAACGCATGTATTTATATATGTGCGTATACATATGTACACAGATTTTAATTGCAATGTCAGTTTTGGCCATCCACACCAAGAAAATTTTGGAAATTGCCCAATTTACACTGCAGTTTATGTTATATAGACAGCCTAGTTTCCTTAGTTTTCTCAGTTTTGAAACAAAGAAAACAAACAGCAGGTAAGTTACCATTTGTTTATGAATTCTGTGGGAGGGCGAGAGAAGAAGAAGAAGAGAAAGCAGGAGAGACGAGGAAAGGAGAGAAAAAGGGAGGGAGGGAGGAAAGAAGAAAAGGATATGGAAATAGGAAGGGAGGGAGAAATAAATAAAATGTTGAGTTAGATCATGCTTGGCAGAAGTTTGACTTAATGATAAAACAAAATCTGGTTGTAAATGCTCAAAAAGCATCAATAAACTCTAGTTACTCTTGCTGAAGAGGGAAAAAAAAAAATATATATATATATATTCATTTTTTAATATTAAGAAATCCTGAAAAGTCATAAAAGAGAAAGTAAATCCTTGTAATACCATCAATAGACATAGCGTCTGGATATCTATTTTTCTTAAGAGTCTATATATGTATATATTATAGCAAATGGTTTTAATATAAAAATACATATAAAAATGATATCATTCATTATCTTTGTAAAATTTCAATCAACCTATAATATTTGTATCTTAACATTTTTCTTTTATTAAAGCATATATGTTTCCTGAGGTCCAAAATTGTGTCTTTAGTCTTTTGTTATTATTCTAAAATAATAATTAATATTCTTTAGCATTTACTGTATTTTAGAAATTACAGTAAGCACTTCACAGATATATGATTAATTCCTTACAGAAAAAACAAAATAGATGATCATTTAATGAGTGTTGATTGATTAATGTTTATAATTATAAATTGTATTTCAGGAATTTGAAAATTAAATTTTAATTAGTGGACATTCATTTCTGGTAATATCAGTGCAATGGACTGAAACCTCCCTGTTACAAAAACAAAACCAAAAAAATGCTGGATCAAATATCTAAAAACATGGAGGTGTCATTCTGAGGCCAGAATAAAAGAGGAAAGACCTCCAGGAATGTAGACAAAGCAAAAGCCCTTGTTTATCTTTGAGCCATCTATAAATCCATGGTGACACAGCTTCAGTTTCAATGGTCATGATTATGGGGAACAGGAAATAAAGTTAGACTGAAGTAATTCACATGAACCTAGGACTGAAAAGTGTTAACTCTCAGTTAAAAAGTTGAAGTAGAAAAAATATCAACCTCACAAAGGCAGATGGAAGAAAAAAAAATGTTATCAGCTATGGCTTTGGGTGGAGAAGAAAGGTTTCATTTGAGACTCAGGAGAATAGGTTCACTTTACTGGATTTGGAAATGTTTTGGAAATGATTCCTCAAATTTACACTGTCTTTATGAACTAAGAGACTACAAACTACAAATTTAAAGTTAATTTTAAATTTAAGTTACAGAAATGGCATATATGAGTACAGGCTAAGAAATCTGGAAGTTAAAGTAGGAAAGTCTACCTAAGAACTAAATTAGGATTCCAGAAAGTTGTAAAATATAGAGAGAGGCATTATTAGAGGAGATAAAGCTTAGAATTTTCTAAAGAAAAATAACTCATTGACTGTTTGAGAAGCCCATTAGCACCTGTTGTGTGGGGTGTCAGGCGGGGTCTCTGCTCCAACTCCCCACATAAGAACGCAGGACATGGTGAGGTCAAAAAAAATCACCCACGGAGCCATAAGTAGGGGAGTCATATCACTGTATTCTCACTGGCGGCATCCACCTCTCTGCAATCCGCTCTTGCTAGCCCTCATTTTTTGCTAGCATAGCCACAGCAGTTTTATTAGTGGCCAATGGCTCCCTGGTTACAGCTGACGGCCAACTAGCCACAGCTGATGGCCATCCAATCACAGTTGATGGCCATTTACTACCTGAGCCAGCACCATTCTATGTGAGGCTGAGAGCCTGGAAACTGCTTTCTGGGGGTCTGTCCCCACACTCCACCCCTACAGGATCTCACCTCACAATCTACGTGACAAGCTTCTTCCACGAGGGGCCCTGTGCAAGGAGCCTGGAGATGAATCCTGGACACAGCCAGGCTCTCTGAGCACAGCCAGGGTTTCTCCGGACACCACCAGTACTTCTGGGCACAGCCAGGACCTCTCAGGGCACTGGCACTCTCTCTGGGCACAGCCAGACTTCCTGGGCTCAGCTAGGGCTCTCAGGGCACTGCCACTCTCTCTGGGCACAGCCAGACTTCCTGGACTCAGCCAGGGCCCCTCAGGGCACTGCCACTCTCTCTGGGCCTCTCAGGGTACTGTGCTGGAACAACAGTGGCTCACATCAAGGTGCTTACATATTCTCGATGGCGGCCAGTCAAGACACAAAAGCAAACATCCGCCAGTTCCACTACATGGTGGTATGTTCCCAAACAGTCAAGTAGTCCATTAAATTACGAATGGAAGGCAATTCCCCATAGTCCATAGTCATTCGCCAGGGCTGTCCTGGGGGTGAGGGACGACCTTGGCCTCACCCTCATCTCCCAAGGAGGACTCAGCAAGCGTTTCCTCCTGGGACAAGTCCCGCATCCAGGCTGCGTCAGCAAGCAGTTTCCAGCTCACAGGGCCACAATGTCCTTCGCTTTCTTTGGCCTCTGCTGGTTGAGGAACCATCCACATCTTTCTACCCCTCCATGGGGATCAAGCTCTCCAGCAGCTGCTCCTTCTGGTCTTCCTGAGACTGAGTGTTCATATGCACAAACTGCTCCACCGCCCTTTGGAGAGCTCTGGCCGGCACCAGAGAGCTCCTGCCAACTACGCCATTTGTCGTGCGGGGTGTCAGGCGGGGTCTCTGCTCCCGCTCCCCACATAAGAACGCAGGACATGATGAGGCCAAAAAAGATCACCCACAGAGCCTAAGTAGGGGAGTCATATCACTATATTTTCACTGGCAGCATCCGCCTCTCTGGAATCCACTCTTGCTAGCCTCCATTTTTTGCTAGCCTAGCCACAACAGTTATATTAGTGGCCAATGGCTCCCTGGTTACAGCTGACAGCCAACTAGCCACAGCTGATGGCCATCCAATCACAGTTGATGGCCATTTACTACCCGAGCCAGCACCTTTCTATGTGAGGCTGAGAGCCTGGAAACTGCTTTCTGGGGTTCTATCCCCACAGCACCCCAATATGATAAATACAAATAAGCTCATACTTACACATATACAAGCTACAAAGCGCCAAGATAAGTAAAAGTTGTTAAAAACATCCAGAGAAAAGACAAATTCCCTACAAAGAATAACATTTTAAACTATCTTTCCATAACAACAATTGATGCCAGAAGCCAGTTTAACATGCAAATTGCATCAAATTGCTTAGAAAAAATTTACTGGAAACCTAGAATTATACACAAAGTAAAATTTACATTACTACCTTTTTATTCTTCTTTCTTTCTTCTAAGAAAAGGGTAAAATAAAGATATTTTAAGAGTACCAAAATAGTAACTATTGGTTTCTGACCTCAGGAGTTCCCTGGGTGAAATCTGATACCGGCTTCTGTATATGGAGGACAAAGCAAGACCTGAGACAGGACAGATCACTCCTAATTGGTAGGCGGTAGCTTCTTAACGTTTATATAGAGGCTGGAACTGGGTTGAGTCCTGTATTCTGTCCTGATGGTCTCAACACCTTATCCTCTCAAGGCTTCCTCCTTGAAATGGTGGGCAGAATGTACATTCCAAGGACAGAGGAGGGGGTGAGGAGCCTCTGATTTCCTGGGTCCAGCTGGAGAGTGCACTGGAGGCTACATCCTCTCGATGAACTCCTCCACCACTCCTGCCTCTTTCAACCTTTCACACCCCCTCTGTTGCAGGGTGCCCCGAGTGATGATCATCAAGAGGTTTTATTAGCATGGAGGCAGCTTGTTTGGCAGCTATCAGGCTCCATTGGAGGCAGATGTCACAATAACATGCAACAGAAAACACAGATTAAGATAATGATTCCCTTAAAAAAAAAAAAAAAGAAAAAAAGATAATGATTCCCCAAACAAGTAACACTTTTTTTTCCCACCTAAAGCTGCATGATCTGAAACCAAAGATTTACTAATAAGCTCCTTAAGCTGAGGGTTGGATCACTCAGGACTTTTCCTTGTGTCTCCTTCACTCAGGGCTTTTACTTGTGTCTCATGTGATTTAATAAAGATGATGCATTAACAGACTCATCAGGTACAAACACACAACATTCTGTTTGGATATCAGACCGGTGCCTCTGTGTGAGGCGGTCATGATGTCCAAGGCCATTCCACGTTGGAAGGCAGCTTTCCTCATTAGAGACATGTCAGTGTTTGGTAAGGACGGGCTTTGCTGGCTATCACTCAAGTCCTGCTGGGTGAGTTTTAGCAAGGGACTCTGTGTGCTTCAGCACCTCCAGGGTTACTTCCTAGGGCTCATACTGGCACGAGGACATCAGCTTCCAGATTGCCAGGAAGTGTCAGCACCTTAAGAGCCAGGATGTGAAAAACAGTGAGAACTGCTCAGGTTCTTGCAGAAAAACCTAAATGTCTTTCTACATTTCCTGACCCCCACAAGGCCTTATTCATGATCATCCATCCCTTGGCTTCCCATTATCCAAGCACCGATGATGTTAATCCTTTCAGAACAGCCCATTGGCTCATGACTGACCACCAGCCAGACCACTCTGAGCTCAGCCCGCTGACTGCTACAGTTCATTCCCGTTCCCATCTAGATGGCTTCCGTGGTCTGAAAAGCGACTGCAATCCATGTGGGTGGCTCATCCCAACTAACCCAGGTATCAGTGGGAATTTCCCCCACTCTCTTTCTACAGGTCTCAGGGGCCACTGTAGGAATAGGGGTAGGGCCATTTGGAGGATGTAAATATTCTGTAAGAATTAGTAGCTCCTCTCTCTCTCTCTCTCTCTCTCTCTCTCTCTCTCTCTCTCTCCATAGATTATATATATATATTTACCCTATTGGTTATATTTCTCTGGAGAACCTTGACTTATACAGAGAGGTGGGAAGAGAGGTTAGTGGTTGTAGCTGTAAAAAAATAGCATGAGGAATCCTTGTGATGGAACTATTCTGTATCTCGACTGTGGTGGTGCTCATATGAAGCTACACTTGTGATAAAATTGTATAAAACTAAACTCATACACACACACACACACACACACACACAATGAATGCATATAAATCTGGTGAAATTTGAATAAAGGTGGTAAATGATATCAATGTCTACTTCCTGGTTTTGACACTATACTATTTTTATGCAGAATGTTATCTTTGGGAAAAATAGGTGAAGGGTAAACAAGATGTTTCTTTGTTACATCTTATAACTGCATTTAGTCTATAATTATCTCAATTTTTAAATTTTTAATTTAATAATTTTCATTATTTAATAAAATAAAATATGAATGAATAAAATGTATACCACCTTCCAAGGTAAGATGCAAAGTCATCATGCAGAACTTGCCAATAGCTATCTGAAAACTAATTTTGTGACCTCGGCTGTCTATCCACCTCTAGACATTAAAAGGTATTTAAGATATGGGGTAAAGGATTGAGTTAAAAAGATAGTTGTTGGTGAGAGATGTGGGTTGTTTTAGGTCCCAGCCCCTACAATAATCCATAGACGGTGACAGATGTCTATCTGTCATCTAGAGTCTAGGAAAGAGATCTGAACAGGGCCACTCAGAGGACCTGATATTTGTCTACTAGAGGCTAAAGGACACATATGACCTGTGTCTACCTCAGGCTTGAATTTCACATGGTAAGACTGTGTCTCTGACTTATTGCTCTGGTACAGAAAGGGTTTGCTGCATTTGGGAAAATGTTCCAACATTCCTGATGTTTGTTGGGATAAAGAATACTAAATGTTTAATATGGATACATGTGGTACAGATGAAGAATGGCTGGGCCTAACACTGGATACTCAGCAGATGAAAGAAGGCTCCAAGGTGACCTGCCAAAATATAGGTGCATTTAGCTACATCAAAGCAACTGCTGGTAAAAGATACCCCAGAGGTGAGTCAGTGTCCCCCAAACCCAAAGGTAGCCAGCTTTGAACATTTCAAACTAGATGCTAAATCATCATTAATGTTTGTTAATTAAGAATTTCCTACCACTCCCCCGACCTTCCTCCCCTAAAAATACATTGCACTATTAGATCATTTGCCTTTTGGCTCTTTGATCAGATTCTTATTTTATGCCAACTTCTGTTCTATATTGCAAGAAAATTCATCTCCCAAGAACTTGCCCATTTTAATTTTGGCCCTGATGTGTACCTGTTGTTGTCTCCCAGTAGCTATCTGTGGGAAGAGAAAAGTCACATGTAAAGCATATACTAAAATGTATCAAACTCTATTACTGGAAGGAGCCCCAAACCATTCAACATCAATGAACTCAGGAACGTGATAACCAGATGGATTTAAATAAAAAATCCAACTTGCTGGTAGACCTTTTTTCTTTGTATATTTAGCAAAATGAGTTAGTACTGAAAGACCTGGCTGGTATCATCTCCT
Organism: Rhinolophus hipposideros; assembly: GCF_964194185.1. Taxonomy (NCBI): domain Eukaryota; kingdom Metazoa; phylum Chordata; class Mammalia; order Chiroptera; family Rhinolophidae; genus Rhinolophus; species Rhinolophus hipposideros. The sequence continues at coordinate 84,197,725 of NC_138050.1, read as the reverse complement.
CCCAATTCCCACACTTGATGTATGAGTTAAAAAAATAAATAAATACATTTTAATAGCTTAATATCAGTTTTAAATGTATTATTAGGCATGAGTACACACAATAAATAGAAAATGTAAATGCATATTGCTGAAGATGTATCAACCAGCTTATCTTTATCTGTTGCCTACGATAACATACAAAGTTTGACACACAATGAACATTGTTCAAAGAGCAGCCAAAGTACTTGACAGAGGGCTGGAAACTACTAGCAAAGCAGCTTAAAGCACTGGATGAATTACCAAAAAATATTTTCTGTTTGTGTGGGAGCTAACTACAGGACTGAATTACACTTTGATTTAGCTATGGTGTTTTCGAGTATAATACTGATATAGTATTTTTAGCCATCGTTCCAGGCATCACATTATATATACAAAACTTATCACAATATGCTTTTATTGATTGACGTTTTATCAGTTCAAGTAAAATGTAGAAATATTATCTCCTATCACACTTCACAGTTCCCCACTTATAACATATTGTTCTTAAATATTTCCTCTTCCTACATTGAGCATTATACATACTGTGTTATAATTTTTTGTTTCACAAAACTGGAAACACTCCAAAGAGAAGGGCTTAGGCTGCCTCTTGAAGGCTGGATCTTAGGCATGAAAACCCGAGGATTTAGACTGAGGACATTCAAAGGGAGGAGGCCTCGTAATAATTGAAACAGAATTTCTACTTTCCCAGGCAGTTGGTTCTAGGGTCAGATTAATCAATAATTCTATTTGGAAAAAAATAACATGACTTCTATTGCTCCTATTTGGGAGGATTACAAATTCATATTCAATTCAGAATTACGTTCACAATGCTAAAATTACCTTTAACATATGTTTAATATTTTACAGATTGTATGTAATTGTAATGATTTTACAGAAATATTTGTTGGCTTTTGTAGTGCCTGAACATCTTACAATACCCTCTAACCACCCCAAACTCTAGCCCTGCCTGACAACAGAAGGCCCACCAAAAGTTTTCTATCCTGTGATACTTTCCACCCACCCAGACAGTGGTCCTCAACCTTAGCTGCTAATTAGAATTACTCAAGAAACTTAAAAATAATGATGACCTAGTCCCAACCCCAAGAGATACAAATTTAATTGGGCATGGCAGTGTCTCACATTGCCCTAGATACATCCAATGTACTGCCAAGCTAATTTATTGGCATGCGCTCTGACATGAGGCAATCAAAACCTCAGGGAATCTGACTAGGTATAAGAAAGAAAATGGGTGGGTCACTTCTGCGGGCTGGTCCTTATGCTTCTAAATAATAGAGGGGGTGAAGAGATGAAGAAGAAAAGCAAATATGTCTGCAGTGTGACGAGAAAGAAGCATAGTCCCTGAGAGAAGCAGAAAGGTGAAGGTAAAAGAGAGTCCTTGGTTCCTGGGGATGAACTGCATCCATGGCTTAAGGATCCACGTGTATCTCTTTGTCTTTCTAATCAATTTCTTTTGGTGTTTAACCTTGCAGGAATTTGTTTTTGTTACATCCAACCAAAGGAATTCTGAGTGATCAAATAGTTCAACTCAAAATCTCTAGCTTATTAACTATAAACGTAAACGATGCTGGCACTATAAATGGCTCTCATTGCCTACCACACATTTTTGGCATTTAAGAATTTAAGCTCTGGATTGAATCACCTTAGGCCATTACTTACCCGAGATATATCAATGCTGGGTGATACAATCATATATTGTACATCTATAGTCAATAGTAAGACTATGTTAGGAATTTATTGTTTGCTAATGATAAAATTTTATGATTAAACAAGCAACTTACCTTACAACAAAGTTTGTGAGCATTGGCAAGAAGAATGCTGTGATTGAAATACATGAAAAATAACATGGGGAAAAAAATACTGTAGTGTTGTGTTTTATCCAGAGGGAAATGTATCCTTGCTTCCCCCAATCACTACACAATAGTCTGCTTCCCAAAGCATCGTGTAGTATTCGCTAGAAGGTGCATGTATACTGTGGGTGACTAGATTGTTATCACTTAGTGGGCAGGTGTACGAGTCTTACACTCTGTACCAGCTCCTTCGCCGCTATGGAGTAGATGATGCACAGTGAATCTTTTCTTGCTGAAATTAAAATCTGATTCCAACAGAATTAAAAGCTCCTCCGGGACAACAGCTATGTTTCAATTTCAGTCATTACAACATCTAGCACAGTGCTTTGTGCAGAATAGAGGCTTTATTAATGAATCTGTTTAAATGAATAAATGAGGATCAATTCAGCTTTTATATACCAGTTGTACATATTAAAGATAAATGTTAGCACCAAGCCTACACATGAGGAAAAGTGATATTTTTACAATGCCATTTACAATAATGTTTAATTCTATTAACATCTCTACTTCCCATATTTTAAAAATGCAATCCATATGACTTTTATTTATAATTTACTCTTCTCTAGTAATAAATAGCTTTTGTGCAGATTGCAAATTTGCTAGTCTGAATGAAAACACATTGGGAGACCCTTAAATTAACACCAAATTTCACTAACATCCAGAGACTGTATGCTGTTCTAGTACAAGTCTTACTGACATAAACATATGATGACAGAAGACAAAAATGTGTTTGTAATGGTCACATAAACATTTTGGGCGTTTACTAGGGAAATATCATAATTTGTTAATTCATTGAATAATTTCTTTAGACAGAAAAATCCATTTTCCATTCTCTTGGGAATGTTTAGAATATTCACAGCGATAACAACCCAATATTTCTTCAAACACTGCATTTTGGATTGAGTAAAATGTTTATATATTATTAAAGGATATTGAAATTTCAAAGTTTCTAAAAGCAGTTTTCCAGTGATAGAGATCAAAAGCAAAACACTGAGTTAGAGATACAAATATACACTCATAGATATGGGAATAATATATTTTGTTCCATCAACATGTCTACTTTACATTATTCAGCACAAAGCTTGGTGAAATAAGAATCATGGGAATATAAGAATATAAAGGAAAAAGGTACAAATAACAGCTTCATAAACTGAGAAATGTACATAAATAAATCATGTATATGTGGGCAGTTTGCTTAGCTGGCAAGAAACAAAATATGGAAAATCTGCTTGTTAAACAATAACTACAGAGTGTGCTTTTATGATGTTTTTCACCACAGTAATTCATATTAGAGATAGAAGCAGTTGCATGTTAAATAAAATCATTGAGCATTGTTCCCTCACGTTGCAAAGAGCTGACTTATGTTGTTTTTAGATGCCTCCCATTAGAAAGTAAATATTCCTTCAATGCTATGCATTTCATAAAATTTAATAAAGACGAACTGTAAATAAAGTCACAGGGAGATTTCAGACAGTTTTATTAGGAGATTGTTGAAAAGAAAAAGAAAATTAAATACAATAACAGTAAACGTGGTTCTCACATTAAAACCAGGCTCAAAGAACTAGGCTAGCATAGAAAAATTTCCAATTCTTGCATTATGATGTAAAAACAGATTTTTGTACAGATTTTGTACAACAAAATTCGTAATAACCTTTTATCATTTTTAGAAAACTTTAAATATATAGATAAAAATAGACAATTTTCATAGGTCCTACATGAAGATGAGTATGTTCTGTTCCAAGGGCTTGCATAGAGCGCAAATGTGGTTATAATATAGAACAACTAGACATTAATAGTTTCAGGATTACAAAAGCATGGAAAACATAAAATGGGCACAATTTTACTTGTTTATACCAAGAAACAAATTTCAAACCAACCTGTATAACTAAAAAAAGGGGAAGGAAAAACTTAACTTACACACTTAAAATAACACTCCTGAATTGTAATATTTACAACAATGTTAGTAAGATTCTCTCTAAACATATAGCCGATAGCTGTTTTTTTTAATCCTTGCTAAATTTCTTTTTATATCGAACCAAACACTAAAGCATTCTCAAAGGTCTTGGAAGAATGTATTTTAAAACTAGTTAGCCTACTTCATAGGTGACTCTATGCAAGGAGCAGAGCAATGGCTGATTCTACTACATATGTAAGTTGTAGGTTTTTAAAATAATCTTTCAAAACATGTATGAGTCAAAAGCTTGCCACAAGTCCCTCCAATTTTAAGTGTTGTAATCCTTTAAAGACTGTATATTGGGAAAAACAAGAAATAGATACAGCTAGGAATAAAATCTCTGGTGCTCAAACACCAAGAGGTGGTTATGGAAGAACTATGCTTAGAAAACCAAGTTTCTACAAAGCATTACGAACAGAATTTTAAATAAAAGTTTTGCTCCCTTTTAAGCAAGCTAAACTAGGAACTGTATATATATATATAACCTTTTATCATATTAAACAATGGACTTAGCTGGTTAATAGCGAGCTACACAAAAGAAATATGTGCCAGTATTGCAAGGAAGCCCTAACAATCTATAGAAGCTTAGTGCCAGAATATCTATCCTTTTTTTTTCTCCTAATCAAATAATGAATACCCAATCAGAACTACCTTTAAATATTTTAAGCTAGTTTTCTTGGACATTTAATTGAGATTGTGCTGTTTATGATAATAAATAATGTCATGATCATAAAATTTTAAAATGATAGCAAAATCATAAAATGTATAGTGACTGCACTGATACATAATATCAGTCTTTAAAGGTGTAACTCCAGATATGTAAAACCAAAGGGAAGGTAACTTCAGCATGTACTAAGCACTGTTTGCAGCTTTACTTCCAGTTATCTGCACAAAGTGAAAACACATACTGTAACTTTCAAAAAGACAGTGAAAATAACACGTAGGCACCCTTCCCTCTGACCAGGGTGGGAAGAACAACACATTTTAACTTTATCACTCATTGCTACATGGTATTGGACTGATACATCAAGGGTTTGTTAAGTTTTGTTTTTCAGCAACATTAACATAATATGACATTAACATATAAAAATATTTCTGGTGTTTTGATTTACTGTTCAGCCACAATCCATTCTCAATAGTGCAGTGTGGGGCACTAACTAGGGTTCAATATACAAATAAAAATGGCTGATACAGAGTTCTGATGTCACCAGATGCTTAAGATCTCATTCATTAATACTGTGACTCCAGACAAATATTTACATGCCTGCATGCGTTAAAACCAGAAAGGTGTCTTTCTGACCAACAGGGTGACAAAACATATTTTCTAAAATTTTCATTTTCCTAAACTCTAGTTTACTACTGCATACATAATACCTTCCTTGTATGTTTTATGTTTATATACTGTACATGTGACCAACAGTTTGAATAAGAAGCATCATTATTATTTTTAATTCTATATACCGCTACCAGTTTGGAATGAAAACATGTTACATTTATTTATTTATTTATTTTTAAGAAGAAAGACCTTCAGTGAAACCTTTTGGCTTATATTCAATGCTTCTTTTCAGATATGCAAAATGTTATTTCACTGGGTTGTTGTCAACATCCATTGGTTGGTCTTTTGGAAAGCATGTGAAAAAACATCTTCAGGAGAAAACCCACAATTAGAGAGTTTAAAATTGAATGTAACAGAATATTACTCTTTATTGTATTGATTTTTTAAGGAATCCTCTATGCCTCCTACAAGTTCCTTTCCAAGTGTTCTTGCTGGTTTCTGGAGGACATAATTCTGTAAGTCTGGGTGACCACTGCCACAAGAGTCTCTTGATGTGCTCAGATACAGACTTTTCAGAAGAGGAAAATGGTTCATTCCATTAAAAAAAAAACAAAGTGAGGTCTTGTTCAGACCTGCCTTTAACTCTGTATACAAGTGTCCAGCAGCAAAGTTGCAGTTACTAATTGTAAGAAGTTTGATACTTGTACATTTACAAACATTCTCAGGTCTCTGGTATGACCCACAGGTGAAAAATCAATGGAGGAAACTTTTTTTTTTTTGTAGAATACTTCAACTTTTAAAGAACATTAATACACAAAATTGAGGAAGTTCCCTTAAAATCACTTTATTTTTTTCCGACCTTTCCAATGGTGAATGTCTGGCTGCAAAGTTCTTTACGATAAACACGCATTTCTTCCACAGGAAATATTCAGTACATCACAGTAGTTTTCAAATACAGTCTTCCATCTAAAAATAAACAAGAAAAATAATTAATGACATGATGTTTGGGAAACAAATGTGAATATAAAAACTATTTTGTCTGATACAAAATGTATGCATTTTCTTCTTTCTATGTTTGTTTAGGAAGTAACATTTTCCACATATTCTCAAAGTTAATATCATAATTACATTGAGTTTATGTGATAGAAAATAACACAGTATTTCTAGTTCTCATAAATATATATTTGCTATTTTGATATCAGTTCCAGAGCACTCAGAAAATAGATAAAAGTATGTGCGTGTGTTTTACTGATATGCAAAGCTAGTTGATTTCTGTTGAATGACAATTACTTCCTTCAAGCTTGCAGAACTAAATTTTCTCTGGATGCATTCAGGTGTATCTTCATCACGAAAGACTGAGTTCCCATCTCACTCCTTAGCAGTGTTGTTAAATATACCATGTAATGTAACTATTGTGCATGTTTGTTGCTATTTATATGAAAGCCACCTAGGTTATTTCATCACTGTCAATGGACTATAACCTTTCCCCCTTGAAGTGAGATTAACCAAACATTAAATGTTAAGATGGAAAAATATTACTCAACTTTTACCAATTAGGAAACGCACAGTTATATGAAAAAGAAAAGTAAATCAAATCTTGAACACATTTAATAAATGCATTTGAATGAAGCAGAATTAAGAAATAGGAAATTAAAAATCCATAGGGAAAATAAAATGAAACATAAGCCTATTTCTCCAATGTAGCACCCTCCAAACTGTCGACTTTGTGGTGTCGTCTAAACTTTAAATATGTTGGTGTAAAATATGTCTAAATTTCAAATTTTAACACCTACAGTAAAAGGTAATCAGAAAAGAAAGTTTTCCAAACATTTAAAAAATACCTATTGCTATGTAAATGTTTGCAAAATGTCTGACAATTTCAAGAATTAAAATATAAGATAACAGAAATAAACTAAAGTAAATTCAGAAAATAGAAAACAAGTCTAAATATTTGCAGATCTCACCTTCACATTATGCTAATTGAGTGTTTCTACATATTCTGTTCTAGATATAGTAATAGGGAACTTAAAATCAATGTAAACTATTTTTTTTTATTTCATAGAAACATTGGTGTGCCCAAGTTTTATATTCTTATCACATGTTTTATCTTAGCCTAATGTGTGTGGTTAGAATACTACCTCCAGGACGTCACAGAACTGTTTTGCTCATTGACATATCACAAGCACCCAGTATATGTTCAACAAACAGTTTCATATGATTCACACAATGTAGATATGCGCAACGCGTGATCAAGAAATACAGTGAATGTTTAAATTAAAAAAAATAGTACAGTAAAAGACACATTGTCATTAATCTCCCTCAAAATACTCCCCATCACTTTGAACACACTTATCCCATTGTTCTTGCGACTTTCTGAAGCAGATCTGGAAGTCCTCTTTCATGAGTGTCTTTAGTTGTGCTCTTGTGGCTGCCTCGATGTCCTGATTCAATTAAAGACATTTACCTTTCATGGCCGTTTTGACTTTGGGGAAGAGCCAGAAGTCACATGGTGCCAGATCTGGTGAATAAGGTAGATGAAGACACACTGTAATGTTTTTATTTGACAAAAGTTGCCATTCCAGAAGCGATGTGTGACATGGAGGCTTTCTATTGTGATCACAAAATACTGTGAATGCTACTGCTGAGTGCCATCCAACAGAAAGGCAGGGATCTTCAATATGGGAAGCAGTGCATCAAACCTTAGTAACAGTGTGTGACAAGTTTCAATTTGTCTGGTGCAGTCAGTCGGGTGTGAGCTACGGTTGAGAGAAGGTGTATTTTAAAGTGTGCCACAAATCATCCTCCATCACCCTCCATGTCACACATCACTTCTGGTACGGCAATTTCTGTCAAATAAAAACATTACGGTGTGTCCTCATCTACCTTATTCACTGGATCTGGCACCATGACACTTCTGTCTCTTCCCCAAAGCCAAAATGATTTAGGACATCAAGGCCGCAATAGCAAAACTAAAGACACTCACAAAAGCGGACTTCCAGGACTGCTTCAGAAAGTGGCAAGAATGATGAGATAAGTGTGTGCAAAGTGAAGGGGAGTATTTTGAGGGGGATTAATAGCAATGTATGTTTTACTGTAATATACATATATAAAGATAGAGATAGAGCCAGAGCTAGAGATAGATCTATCTATCTAGCTATCTATCTATCTATCTATCTATCTATCTATCTATCTATCTATCTATCTATTTACTTACTTAAATAGTTACCTTTTTTTTTTTATATCACACCTCTTATAACTTATTGTACTGTTAACATCCCAAATCCACGACATGCCCCCAACAACATGGGCTGGAATGCCCATAAGATTATTCACATATTGGCTAATTTTCAATAAGGTTTGTCAATTATTAGGTGCCTCTCTAAAAGTAATTCTGTTCAACTTTAAGGATAATGATAACATTATTTGAAAATCTCTATTATTCTTAGCTTTTCAGTTCAATAATCATGTATCAGAGTTATTCTAAACATATGAAACCTATAATAATCACAATGAAAATTTGTTCCCCTTATATAGCATATACCTTGGATATAATATATAGTCTAAGATTCACCAATGAAAATATATTATGAAACTAACTGAACTCTATTTTTGATTGGTGACTTAAATGGATGCAAAAAATATGCTGAATAATCAGGTAGAAATGTTGTCTAAAAATATCACCTTTTTGGCCCCTAACAATAGTCTCTCATTTGTTACTAAATATTACTATTAACACAATAGTAGCTATTATAATAGTCAATAAAGATAGCTACCTTCTAAATCAAGCATTAATCAAATACCAATACCAAAGCACTACAATTTTGATAAAAATATCTTTCTGGGTAAAGACATGACAGTATCGTATTAACATATTGTGAAACATTCATTATTTTGCATGGAACATGGCCTGATTTCCTCTGTTTGCTTGGCTTGATTGCACTCACCTGTGAGACAAACTGATGATTTTCTTTCTTCCATCGTATAAACTAATACAACTATTTCAAGTTTCAGCTTAGCAGCAATTTCAATAATTCACTTTAAAAATAAACCTAATAACTTGACATTATAAAAATAAGCAAATAAAACCAGTCTTTCACATACCTAGTATCATGTGGCTAAAAATTGGAACTTTTAAAAGATCATTTTAATCCTAATAATTTTATTACATAAAGCAACATAATTTTCTTTTTTAAAATCTAGCAATAGAAAATATAGAAGTAACTAAAGAAGTAAAGTGCTGATACTTTTACCAAAATTTTCTAATTCTTAGTCCTTAAGTAATTTATACCTACTTCTCTCTCCTGGTAATTGTCTCACTATTTCTATTACGTACTCACTTATGTTGAAAGTATCATTCTCCTTTTTATTTTTACAAAAAATAGACAATGTTTCCTAGGATTAGACAGAGAGAAGAGAGACATTCTGACCTCCCCAAAAATTCAAATTCCATTAAGTGAAGTCCTTCATAATACCTTGTGAAAAAGTTATAGTTTGCTCAAAATTAATATTTCAGTGCTCACTAAAGATGTTTTAAATCTTTGTACATTAAAGAAAAAAATTAAAGTCTTGAAAAATAGTTTTTTAATCTTCTGTGATGTCTATAGCATATTAGGTAGAATGAATCTAGTAGTGAACCATAGGCATATAAAAATAATTTATTAAGTATGAATAATTGGTTTAAAACATCCAGTAGCAAAATTTTTCACCAAGGTCTACAAGGTGCTACATAATTTGGTATTCATTTTTCACTCTAGTTTTATCTATTACTACTCCCCTTACTCAGTAACCCTGGCTCTCCTTTTCATTCTCTGTGCTGCTCTGTACTGCGTTGGAATATGCTGGCCTGTTCTTCCTTCTGGAAGCCTAAAAGTTAAGTACATTCTCCTTCCCCACTTTCCTTTTCCCTCTCTTCTGTTATTGAATGTCTCTAAATACGAGGTCTGACAATTAAGTTTGTGAACTTTTTGCAACAATGTTGCTAACCTTTTTTGATATCAGAGGGATTATTCATTATGAATTTGGACCAACTGGACAGTTAACTAAGTTTACTATTTGGAAGTGCTGAAGAAGTTGTGTAAAAAAGATGAAAACAAACTGAACTTTTGGCCAAGAATTCGTGGCTCTTGCATCACGACAATGCACCAGCTCACGGGGACTGTCTGTGAGGGAGTTTTGAGCCAATAAACAAATAACTGTATTGGAACATCCTCCTTACTCACCTGATCTGGCCCCCCCATGACTTCTTCCTTTACCTGAAGAGATAAAGGAAATATTGAAAGAAAGACATTTTGATGACATTGAGGACAGCAAGGGTAATATGATGACAACTCTGATGGCCATTCCAAAAAAAGAGTTCCAAAATTGCTTTGAAGGGAGGACTAGGCATTGGCGTTGGTGCATAGCTTCCCAAGGGGGAGTACTTCGAAGGTGACCATGGTGATATTCACAGAGGTATGTAGCACTTTTTCCAGGATGAGTTCGCAAATGTAATTTTCAGACCTCATAGAGCTCTCATATTTATTCTCCAATGCAAGCACCCTAAGAATTAACTCAAAGCACTTGTCCTACTTTGAAGTTACATATGGGAGTCTACTACAAGGTGATACTCATGAAAGCAGCAGCCATATCTCTTTCCCCATCAGTATTAGAAGGAAAATTCTTTAGCATGAGTCTTTCCTTAATTTGTTTTCCCTTGAAAATTTTAATGCATTCTCAAATGCTAAACATTTAGAAAAATAAATTAATATGTTTATGTAATAAAAATTATCTCAAACATTTAAGATATTCTAAAGTATCTGAAACTAGGTTTCTAAATAATATTAAATTCATTAAAAATATAATTATTATTCTGTAAGCACCTTTAACATATATATAAGACATTTATAGAAATTTTATACATTATTTTTGTGTGTTCAGCATCTGATCTACTATAATTCTACTTTTAACAAATGTCTTCTTACATTTTTGACTAACGTTCCTAACAGATAGACAAATGCATCAAGCATTGAAGATGCCAGTTATAAAACAAACCCCACCTGCTACAATTAAGGCATTTCTATGATTAAATAATATTTCAGTGTCAGAGATTATCTGCCTTAGAACTAACTGGACACAGAAATACACCTGATTTCTTCTTTTGCCTCCAGAGTCTTTCAAAGCAATTCTACGTTATAATTTTGCCATCTTTATTAAAACATACCTATGGAAAATTTAAAGTCTGTAAAAAGTAAAAATAAAAATAAAAACAGAAGTTTTACCTAACTTTATGTTGTTCCAGAGAAGTTATAGTATTGGCCCTGCAATCTATAGCATGTAGCCACATATGGATACCCAGAGAGCTAACAACACGCCTCTGAATTACAGGTCCATCTCCGGCTTTTGATAACAAATTATCTGGGTGAAAGTTAAATGGTAAATTTGCTCAGAAGGATAGATGGCTTCATAATCCCAAATGTGCCATGCTTTTATGTTATATAATAGTGGTTTCAAAACTCTCTCTTTCCTTGACTATTCAAACAGCAACCAAAGCCATGAAACCTGGCAAAAAACAAACAAATAAACAAAACTACAGGGTGGAGATCACTGAAGTTCTGGAGTGTTTCCATGGCTAACACTTAATTGTTTAGTTTTATTTGCATCTGGAAACTCAGAGGGCTATTCATGTTTTGGTTTAAGGACTGCCCATATATTTAAACTAGACGATCTCACAGATACCCACTGCTTTTCTATATTGTGTTTATTTCTGAATGCCCTGGCCATGGAAAAATATTTTTCCAGTTTGTTCCTGATTCTGATCCATGTTTACCATACAATTGTTCCTTGACGTTTCAAATGGATGAGACTTTTTCTTTATGATCAAGGTAATAATTATTATCAGTATGCCTAATATTTTGTGAGCACCTATTGTGTTCAGGGCATTTTATAGATTGTACATTTAAACTTCCTAACAACTCAACAAAATATTCTTAAAGCCTTTTTCAAATAGGCTATTAAGGCTCAAAAAGGCTAAGTATCTTGAACATTTTCACAGAACTAGCAAATAGAAGTGCAGTGATTTGCTATTTGTGTGAATCCAAATTTTATGTCCATTCCACTAGGTCACTTTCCTCTAATAAGCAACTGGACTATCACTGGAGGAAATTCGATGTCTCAGACTTGCAGAGGTGAGGGGCTGAGTCTTACACATCTCAGTACCAACAGTGTCACTGCCTTGTGTATCTATTTGTTCCTCACTGTACTCCCAGGGACAGGGGCTTCCTTTGCATATGCAGAGACTCAATTGAACAACTTGAAATCAGAGCCAGGGATCTTATAGTTTGGTTTCAGAGCAAACATCTTCCTTTGACACAATGATTATTTGCTTTTACATGGGAGGCTGACATGACAGAGAAGTCATCAAGCATACTTTGTGCATGGGAGTACTTAATTAAAAAGTCTGTTCTAATTAAAAGCATTTGGGAGTAGGGACTGAGTAAAACTATTTAAATTACGAATTCCTAATACTTCCAGAGTTCATTGTAACTTGATGCTTACAGCTATAATTTGGTGTATAGAAAGTATCTAGATCACAGACTAGTTTATTGCAGGTATGGACTTTTGGATGCTGTTTATTATTTTTATGCAGATTTAAATCTACAGATAATGCATTTAAGAAAAAATTAATTCCTTGTAAAAAATGGACCTCTGATTTTAATATTAAACTTGAAATCATCAAATCAGACCATTAAGTATATAGATTCTATATATAATTTACTTGTTGTCGTTTAGGAGGGAGAAATAGGGAATCTATCACAAAGTTTCTATTTTTGTTTTATTTACGTTTGTGTATTAAGTTTATTGTTTTGATTAAATGTTTTTTCAGGTATTATTTATTATTTATTGGTAATTTCTAATACATGTAATACATGTAAGAAAAAGACAGATAAAGAATTAGTTTCTATTTACATATAAAACTAGAGTATTGAATAACATGATCATTTACTTTAAAAATGAATAAAATTTGTTCAATAAAAATCATATTACACAAGATTTTACATTAGATGACTGCATACAAATTGGAACAATTTCAAATTGTTTAATTGGGTAACACCAGAGATCCAATTATTTCATTGTGTAAAAATGATATAAAATCATTTACAATGGAGTTTGCTACTGAAAGGTATCACATAATATGCAAATAGATATATATTCCAGTTTTGAATAGAATAGAACCCCCTGCATACATTCAAAAGGATCTCTTACATATCTTTTGCACAAAAGGCTTAATAAGTTATATTTCCTGTTAGGAAAAATGGCATCTATTTGTTCTAAACTTAAAGCCAAACACTTGTCATCTAATGAAGTCTGTGGCTTTCACAAAATAGCACATGAATGTCTCTCAATTTTGGAAGAAAATATTAACATAACAGAGGGCAAACATATAAGATCACATATCTACAAAGTTGAATATTTAGTTGAATAAGATTAGTTAATATGAAATATAGTAGCTCTTGGCCTCTCTCAACATAATGTCTTAATCATGTGAAATAAAGGAAACCAAAACAAGTGATGAAAACAAATGTTAATGATTCATGCAATATTTGATAAGAAAACGAAAAGAAGTCAAAATAAAAAGCAAACAAACAAGAACAGATGGGAAGAATCTTTGTCAAGTCATAACCCTTCTTCTAAAACCCCCAAAGGAAGAAGTTAATTAAAGAAAATATTGTTTCTTGCTTTTTTTAATAATTTTATATTTAGAGTAAGAACATTCTGCTACTGCTAAAGCAATGAAGCAGAGACACAAAGTCTATGTTTAATATGAGAAATATTTTAAGAGAGATTGATGTTCAGCATAGGCCCTTTTATAAGAGGATACTGAATAAATATCATTTCTTCTAATGAAATACAAATAACAACACTATAAGTGATTTCCAGAAGTCATATTCAAGGGTGTGCCAAATGTGATTAAAAAGTACAAACTAGAAAAAGCTGGAACATATTTTGAATTTTATGTAATTTAGGTTAATAGCCATAGAACCTGAGGCTCATAGAGTTGGGTCAAAGAGAGAGTACTAGAACCCACGTACCTTTTGAATGGTTCCTCCATAAGTACCTGATGCTATTTTAGAGTGGACACAGACTATGTAACAGAGCACAACAACAACGGTAGTCTGTCTGCACAATTCAAATATACTAGTGCATGCAGTAGGTCATGGATTATCTAATGGACCAATATGGCCCAACTCACTTGAAATCACAGTAGATTAATACCATGTTTCCTCTCCTCCCTTCTTCTCTCCTCTCCTCTTCTCCTCCCTTTCCCCTTTTCTTCCTTTCCCCTTTTCTTCCTTCCCTACTTCCTTCCTTCCTTCCTTCCTTCCTTCCTTCCTTCCTTCCTTCCTTCCTTCCTTCCTTCCTTCCTTCCTCAAGACTAGTATACAGTAAAGAGTAAAAGTCTTGATTTTGGCTAATACTGAAGACAAAAAATATGATCAAGAACTTCTATAAATATTTCAGTTCTCTTAAAAGAAGAATGCAGTCTAGTTTAAAACATGTTCTGAAAAAAGAAGCTCATCTAAAACTATAGTACACAGCTTAAAAGGTAATGTCACGCAGGGTGGCCTGCAGGGTCTCTGCTCCCGCTCCCCACATAAGAATGCAGGATACGGTGAGGCCAAAAAGGAACACCCACGGAGCCATAAGCAGGGGAGTCATACCCCTATATTCTCGTCAGCGGCATCCACCTCTCTGCAATCAGCTCTTGCTAGCCCCCATTTTTCTGCTAGCGTAGCCACGGCAGTTATATTAGTGGCCAGTGGCTCACTGGTTACAGCTGACAGCCAACTAGCCACAGCTGATGGCCATCCAATCACAGTTGATGGCCATTTACTACCTGAGTCAGCACCTTTCTATGTGAGGTCGAGAGCCTGGAAACTGCTTTCTGAAGCTTTGTCTCCACAGGTAACTATGTTTTCAGACAATGACAGTGACAGTGGAACCCTGTCCTTTCCATGTCAGGGGCTTTGTATCAGACTTTAGGTAAGCACAGGAATTGAGAAAAAATCCGAGCTTTGAAAATTTGACAATTTGAAGCAGGTGAAGCTAGAGTTTAGGTTGTAGGGCGAGAAGCGATCATCATTGGGCAAGCTGATCTAATCACAACATTGTTTCTAACTGAGAAACTAGGCAGACAAACCAGTAATGAAAGCTGAGGTGAACAATGTGACGATCTCCACACAGCTGTGGTTAATCTCACCAGGCTTGGAGTTATTTAGTCAACTCCAGCCCTAGGCAAAATATTTTTCCAAATGGCTAGATCAGCTTACAGTGTTGCAGTTCCTCTGAGAAGTGACATTCTTGTAAGTAACTTAAACAAGAGCCCCTTGGCCTGAATTTCAGCCTCAAGTGAGATGGCGATAGTCTCGATGGACAAAGAAGAGTTTACTATCAAAGGTTAAGATAATCCTGCTTCACTGGGTATTAACCTTTTATTCTGTAACTCAAGAATTTTCCCCAATTGGGGTAGAAATCTGGACACTATGGTTCTATGATTTGCTATCATTTCAGAACTACATGTTCTTAAAACTGTACCTCCATGACCACAACCAAGAAACACTGATTATAAAAATTCATCATCATGAACTATCTACTGTTTGTCTATGTGATAGGAAACAGGCAATTCTATACTTAATGTTAAGATCTTAGCCCTCTGACAAAATGTTTAGTCATGAATGATCAGCCTATAACCCATGTAAACAGATTTTGGATCCCATACACTGTATAATGGAACTTAAGTGTTGTTACAACCACCTGTCATAGCACCTAAAATCTCATCTCCCCCAGGTTGTTGTCACTACACCAACATTTACAGAGCTTCACTATCCTACAGAAATTTTATTAAAGTCTGGCTATAACCTCCTTAAGAGCAGATAACATACCATGTGACCTTGTGTACTTTTAGCATCTTGAACGTTGCGTGGAACCTGGAAAGTACTCAGTAAAAATAGAGAAGGAACTCTCAAAACTAACATGAAAAATGAGGGGAAGATGAGTATTATATGTCCCTGGATGATATACCTTAAGAAGAACACAACCTTGCTTGGCTAGTATACTGGCTTAGAATATAGGATCTGAGCCTAATCATGAGGAAGCATTAGATGCAAAATAAGAACCATTCTATTAAGACTGAATTCTTCAAAAATGTCAATGTTATAAACTTTTTTTGTTTTAACTAGACAAAGAAATGCTCAAGATCAAAGGAACTACAAAGAAAGGACAACTAAAGATAATATGTGATCCTAATTTGGGTTCAAAAATGCTACAAAAAATGTAAAGGATATGATTAGGTCAAATAACAAAATCGAATTTTAATGTCAGATTAAAAAAGTAATGTGTCAATGAAATATTTACTGAACTGCTAAATATATTGTGTTTATGTATAAGAGAACATCCTTATTTTTAGTAAATACCCCCTGAAGTATGTATGGGTAGATATAACAGGTAAAAGGGCCAAGATTTATACATCTTACTCTCAAATTACTCAGAAATCACTGTGCAGAGAGAGACAATTATAAATACATGGGAACAAAATATTAATGAAAGATGAATCTTGCCAAATAGTATATGAAAGTTTCAATATATTTTTGAACTTGATATGTATTTTTTCAAATACAGTTAAAAAAATAAAATAGTTTGCTCAATGAAATATAATTCTAATACATAACCAATATCAGATATGTATCAATATTGAAGATTAACACTTCCCACTATCTACATATACTGTTTCTCAGATTAAGCGGGCAATATTCTCATGGTAAGTGTGTTTTCTGCTTAGTAACAAGGCTTTGGAGACGTCCTATTCCAGTATTAGATAGTAAGATGCTTAGTGATTTTCTTAATAATTGAGTTCTCCAGGAAAATCAGGTTTAGATTAGTGAAACTTACTAGATGAGGGTATGGACATAAGCTGGATTGTGGTCTATTGGTCCATTATGTTTTAATGGTAAACATATAATTGTAAAGTCTATCAAGTTTGCTTACCTGTGATACCTGTTAGGACTGTGTATGCTAATGAGCATTTTTTGGTATAAGAAAATTATTGTTTAACTGTGTTTGAAACAAACACAAAAAGAAGAGCACAGACCTCTTTAAAAGTTTTGTTTTGCTTTTGTAAATAAAGAAAAATTATATCGTTGGTAGTCTGCTTTGGTAAAGTATTTCTGTGTGTATGTTCTAATTAAGTATTCATTAGTAAGAAGCGAGAAACCATCAGAGTGGTTAATGTACCAGCAAGTGAGAATGGGGTACTTTGCTCTTAGGTTACCTTGTCCTGATTGGAAGGTGAGACCTCTCACCTTCAGCAAAGTGAAGCACGATGAAATCTCATTACTTTCTCTATTCTTCTATTCATTTCTAGGGGAAAGAAGACTAAGAAACATGGATGGAAGGAAATAATCATTTATAGGCATATCTGAACCTGAGTGATGAATGGATAAATGATCTACGAGTACTAAGCCTAATTAAAACACAGCACAGGAAAAAAGCGATGCCTTATTTGATAAAATAGATACTGCAGAGAAGGGAAATAAGGATCTTTTCAATCAAGCACACATATCCTTCAGCAATGCAAGAAATAGGCAAAGTCCTCAGTGAATACATTTTCAGAATAAATGTCTGTGTTCTCTCTGGGGAAAAAAACAAAGATGGTAATTAGAAGGGCAGCTCTTGTCAGAGTTTAGTTATTTTCTTTTAAGTTTGAAGGGGGGAAAAATCATCATTTTTCTTTGAAAAGTTTAGCAGTTTCTATTTTTTCTATTTTCTATAGCATGACTAATTCAGTTATTTTAATAAAGTATATTTGTTAGGGAAGTCATTGTTAAGTGAATAAAGTTCTAAATCTCTCGAGCTTTATTTAACATATTTACACAATACTGAACCAAAATGCTGGTCTAGTGCTAAACTTCACACATAACAAACTTCAATGAAAGATCTCAACTTTTTTTCAATAAATATAAGAATTGTTTTAACTAGAGAAATGACACTTTTGTGGGGAATAGCTTTTCTTTATATCTTATCTACTGGAATCATCAAATGTGTTCAGACACAAATGTGTGCGTGACAACAGTTACAGTTACATGCTACACAAGAACTATTAAATAAGACAGCCCTCTGTAAATTAAACTTTAAAGTTAACATGTAAGGATCAGCTCAGAGGTATGCAAATTTATATTAAAGAGACAGATTAGCCAACAGGTAAGAAAATTTGTTGACAAGAGTTATCATAACTAAAGAAAGCATATGAGAATAAGTAGTGTTTATTCAGAAATGTATCCTAGAGAAAGCAGTTATTCAGGCACATTTTGGCAAATGCCCATTAAGCGACCATCCAGAGACGAATTTACCTTCAAAGACTAATGTGGACATCTGTTCTGCCCTTAAAGGTATTCCTGAGACCATAAGATATTTGAATTACAAAATGCTCCATTAGATTCCATTCTCCCCAGGAAACTTGATAGTTTTATTTTCTGCATAGCCCCCTCTGGTATGAATCTTCTAAGATGGATTCTGATTGTCACACCCTTGTGTGATCCCCATCCCCTTTAAGTGTGGGCTATATCAAGTAACTTGCTTCTAATGAAGAGAACATGGCAAAAGTGATGGGAGGTCACTTCCAAGATTAGATTATTAAAAAAAAAAACTGTACCTCATTTCACTTGATGAAATCACCTGATGAAACAGGTTATGATGC
Source organism: Rhinolophus hipposideros (assembly GCF_964194185.1). NCBI lineage: Eukaryota > Metazoa > Chordata > Mammalia > Chiroptera > Rhinolophidae > Rhinolophus > Rhinolophus hipposideros. Next base: position 84,178,880 of record NC_138050.1, on the reverse strand, counting down.
ACTGAGTTGCCCTATGAAGAGTCCATGTGGCAAGAAATGAATACTTGTCTCCAGTTAATAGCCAGCAAAGAATTAAGGCTCTCAGTCGAACCCTCTTGAGGACATGAGGCATGCCACAGCCATATGAGTCAGCTTGGAAGCAGATCATGCCCCATTTGAGTCTAGAGATGACTGCAGCCCCTGTCAACACCTTATTGCTGCCTGGGGGAGACCCAACTAAACTATTCTCAGATTCCTCACATACAGAAATGGTAGGGTAATAAATGTTTCAAACCATGAAGTTTTGAAGTAATTTGTTGTGTCACAATACATAATTAATGTTTCTTCCTTTATAAAAACGATGTGCTGATCAATGTCACAGGTAAATATTTCAGTTCTTCAGTGAACTGAAATATTAGCACACTGTGACTTACAGTGTGCTAATATACCTCAGTTTACTTTCGTCTGGAAATCAGAAAGGATTGCTAACCATCTCTGGGTTATGTGAACTCACCAAGCCACTTTGTAAGTTCTCCTGGAGCCTGGAGGCTTTCCTTTATTTCAGAGAAACAACAAAACCAAACTGCATGCTTCCCAGAATATTTATTTTCACACTTTTAAAGAATCTGTTTAATGATACACACACACACACACACACACACACACACACACACACACACACATATCCTGTAGTAAGTGAAAATTACTTGTATTACCTTAGGGTACCTTGATTCCACTGGGAATAGAAAAATAGATTTTCCTTAAAGATTGATAATCTTATTTCAAAAAATACGGTGGCCTTTTCAGAAATAAAAATGATAATTGTCAATAGTCTATCCTTATAGTAAACTTGTTTCAGAATAATAATTATGATTGTATCAGATCACTTGATACAATGTGACAGAAGTAACCATCCCAGGGTACTGTATAGCTCCATACTGTTAAAGTTGTTATTGTTTAATGAACTATCATTTATCAAAAAAGAAAAGAAAAGGAGAAAGAAAAACAAAATCCATACCTCGGACTTTTTATTAAAACCATGTAGAAAGATACTAATTTGAACAAGAAACCAGACAAATCTTTTAATGTCCCTAAGAACATTGGGTTCAGTAGTGGTGATTGGTCAAGTTCAATTTTGGTGCAATATTTGAAGCTGTTGTTTATTATACTATATATTCTCCAATTAAACAGACATACTTTGCAAATTGATCAGGAAAATATCAACAAAACAGCCACAAACAATTACAAATGTAAGACACTAAATGCTTTCTACAATGGAAAACAATGAAAACAAGACAAAATGGGCTATCACAAGAATATGCAATACTAATAGATAACTTGGCATTTTACAAATTGTCTCTGTCTCTGTAGACACAAAGAGTTTCAGGGAACATCTAAGCACTCTGGACTTAACAATTTACGTTTATTGTAAGTTTCAATATGGTCTCAACATATATTCCAAGAGATTGCCAAATTTCTTTAATACAATTTCAAAAAATAAACATAAAAACTCTACAAATAAACATTTAAAGTATATTATTATAAATGTGCATATATTTAGTACGAAGAAACATGCTGATATATGTATATTTCATGCCCACTCTGAAATTCTGCCCTGGGTCATAGTAACATAGGCCACTATTTCCATTAAAATTAATAGCTTGTGTCTGTGGTTACTGTCAGCATTGCCTTATTTTCCCATCAGTAGTAATTGTGACATGAATGAAATTAACTTATGTCACCATGTAGATCGTTATATCCTGAATTAAATTTCATTTTGAGAAGCATTATGAATTTAAGGATCCCATCTAGGGTTATGTCAAAATTACTTTATATTAAAATCTCTATTTTCCTACCATATGGATTACATACTACTCTTATTTCTAGGGCTAATTCAGAGTTGCATTTGGGCAAAACCTAATTGTTCAACCAAGAATCCCTATTTTCTCTTAAGATCCCTGATTCATTTCAATTGGACAGAATTCAGTTCCATATCTTTTTAGGAAACTTATTTGTATGCTATAAGAATATTAACTTGGATAATCAGTCTTGCCTGTTTCCCCATCAGGTGTTTGGTAGCACCATGGTGTATGAAGAGTTTGCAAACTTATCAGCCACCTGTAACAGGCTCTTCACTATTCCAGTGCTCAGATGAGAATTCTTTGCTGCAACTCTAACCAGATATTTGATGGCTTTATTAACAAATGCCTTATGTATTGAAAAATCATGATACTCCTAAAAATTAAAATATAGTATAGGACTAGTATTATTTTGGTGTAACATACACTCTGTTGTGATAATTCAGAATACTGTAACATGAGCCTTTTTTCTTCACTTACCAACTCTCAAAACTAAACGTAATTTTTACCTTCATCAAAATGTATTATACTGCTCAAATGATTGCAAAGAATATCCATGCATTAGAGGGAAAAGCTAACAATGAGAGTAAATTATCATTGCTCTTTTGTTTATGATTCTATTCAATGTAGTTTGATTACTTGAAAGGACTGATATTCAACATATCACCATATGAAACAATATCATGAAAAATACATGTCTCTTAATGCAAGAGTTGAATTGACAGTTTGTCATAGGTAAAATCTGCAGAATCAACAAAGATGCAAAATAAATAAGCCAAAATATGAATTATCTAATATACCACTATGTATTTCTGGCATCCTCTATTCTAACTTCATATATATATATATGTATATATATATATATATATATATATATATATATATATATAAAATCTAGCAACTGTAAATTTTTAGTCTCAGTTTTATTACATTCACTTTCATGGACAAAATACAATACTAGTAATCCATCCTTTCTAACCACACACACACACACAAAAAAAAAGAAAAAAGAAAAAAGAAAGAAAGCTGCATTACGTTTTCTCTATTTCAAAAATATATATACATTAGGTCATTCATTACAAATGAAGATGGTGTAATTGTTCCAGAAATGTATTAACTCTTAGCTATCTGAATATACTTTGCTTCTCAATGTTGCATTTGTTATTCCCGTTGTAATTGTTTTTTGCAGGGGTTTGGGTTGACACTCTATCCTTTCAGAATAATGACAATATCAAGATTATGGAAAGAGATTCTGTATTTTCAGCATAAGGCTTTAATGGTGTCCAAAGTTGTATCCCTTGTTTGGCCTTCATATTAAAACTGCTTCACATGAAAACTCCTGTGCCATATCCACCTGGGCGCTTCTGAAGGCCCTATTATCACATCAGACCCCAAAGCAACAAGCCAATCTCATCATCATTTACTCTAGCCTGGATCTCTTTCCCAGATTACCTATTTCAAATTACCAACCATTGCTTCCTTTTGTATTTTTATTTTTTTATTCATTTGTATTTTTTAATCATTATTAAATTTATTTGGGTGACATTGGTTAATAAAATTATATAATCTCAAGTGTACAATTCTATAATACATCATCTATATATTGCATTGTGTGTTTACTACCTAAAGTCAGTTATATTCCTTTTCTAAACCCTACTATTTTTGTGACTCAATACAAATCTGATCATTTTTTGTTCTATTTATTTAAAAAATGCCATTGGGATTTCATTGATGGGGATTGCATTAAATCTATATATTGTTTTGGGTAATATGACCATTTTTACTACGTTGATTTCATGAGCACAAAATATCTTTCCATTTCTTTGTGTCTTCTCCAATTATTTTAGTAATACCCTATTGTTTTCAGTGTATAGGTCCTTCACAAAAGACCCCAAATAGCCAAAACAATCCTAGGAAAAAAGAACAAGGCTGGAAGTATCACACTTCTGATTTTAATTTATACTATAAAGTAACAATAATAAAAACAGCATGGTATTGGCAGAAAAACAGACACACAGACCAATGGAATGGAATTGAAGATCCAGAAACAAACCCACATGTATATGGGCAGATAATTTTTGACAAAGGAGCTAAAAACATATAATGGAGAAAAGAAAGCCTCATCAATAAATGGTGCTAGGAAAACTGGAAAGCCATGTGCAAAACATCGAAACTAGACTGCTATCTGTCACTATATACCAAAATTAACTCAAAATAGATCAAAGACCTAAACATAAGACATAAAACAATACATTGCATAGAAGAAAGCATTGGTAGTAAACTTACGGACCTTGGTTTCAGAGAGGATTTTATGTATTTTACCTCAAAGGTAAAGGAAGTAAAAGCAAAAATAAATGAACAGGACTATAACAAACTAAAATGCTTCTGCACAGTGAAAGAAACCATCAGCAAAATGAAGAAACCAACTGAACGGGAGAAAATATTTGCAAACAATGCCTCCAATAAGGGGCTAATATCCAAAATATATACATAACTCCTAGAACTCAACAACAAAAACAAACAATCCAATTGAAAAATGGACAAAGGACGTGAACAGACCTTTCTTCCAAGAAGACATACACATGGCCAACAGATACATGAAAAAATGCTCACCTTCACTAGTAATTACAGAACTGCAAATCAAAACCACAATCGATACTATCACACCTATTAGAACAGCTATCATCAACATAACAAGTAATAACAAGGGTTGGAGAGGTTTAGAGAAAAAGGAACCTTCATGCACTGCTGGTGGGAATGTAAATTGGTGCATATGAAAAACAATATGGAGGTTTCTCAAAAAATTAAGAATAGAATTACTATACGATCCAGAATCCCTCTTTGGGGTATCTAACCAAAAAAATCTGAAAACATTTATCCATTAAGATATATGTTCTCCACTATAGCACTATTCACAGTGAACATGACATGAAGACAACCAAAGTGCCCTTTCATAGATGATTGGATAAAGAAGATATGGTACATATGTGCATAGGAGCATTGCTCAGATATAAGAAAAAATGAGATACTGCTATTTGCAACAACATGGATGGATCTTGAGACTGTCATGTGAAGTGAAATAAGTCAGACAAAAAAAAATCAAGCATCATATGACTTCACTCATACGTGAGATATAAAATTGAAAGCAAAAAATGAACCAACCAAACAAACAAAAAATAAATTATAGATACACACAACAGTTTAGTGGTTAAAAGAAGGGGAGAAGGGGATGTGGTAGAGAAAGGGAAAATGGGGGGCAAATATATGGTGATGGTAGGAGAACTGACTCTGGCTAGGGAACTCACAATGCAATATATAGATGATGTATTATGGAAATGTACACCTGAAATCTATATAATTTTACTAAATAATGTATTACAATACATGTAATAAAGATTAAATAAATAAATAAATAAATAATAAATCCATCCTACCATTTTCTCCCCTTGCATTGCAAGTGTACTTCCCACTCTGTTCCTTGCACACCAGAATTTGAATCCTCATTACTGCATTGCTCAATTCATTACATTCTTCATTTCTTTATTCTCATTTTATACTAACACCTCCTATGAATGATTTATAGTAGATTTAAGATTTAGTATATTGATTTGAGACAAAAAGACAAGGGAGACCAGGTCTTTATTCTAATAAATATTATTTAGGAATCTGTCCAATCTCATACTCAGAATCAGCTGTAATACTTATTTCTCTTCTGTTTGCAAATATTGTATAAAATATGTCAATAATATGGATTCTCAAAGGATTTAGATTTATATATCTAGACTTACAGAAATTTTCACTAATCACCCAAATGGGTGATTTATTGCTTTGCTTTGTTTGTGCTCCGAAAGTACTTTGTTTACCTTTCAGAAGCACTGGATCAAAGTTTTACTTCATTAAAGGAGAATAATATATCTTTTAATCTTTCAGGAAAAAAATCACCAAATTTCCTAAAATTTAGATTTAGTCTATTGATTTATTTTTAGATCTTGCTTGCATGGTCCTAATAGCCTGTTAGTGAGTTCTTACACACAACAAAGCTAAAAATGAGTTCTGGAAAAACTTCAAAATATGATTACCTAAAACAATCATAGAGTATGTTACTTTTTAAATATAGAGACATGCATGTACATGATATAGCTATATTTTGCTTTGTTAAATATATTCCTGTTTCATATAATTGAATATAATGTATAAATATTTCATATTATCATATAAATAAAAATTGATTTATGTTCCTACCACCTCTTGAAAAACCCCTTGACAGAGCTTTATCAGTAGGAATGAACTTAACATGTATTTTATTAGAGTTGTTTCTGTGTCTCTATACCTAACTAGGTTATGAATTAGCTAGTAAAGATTTCATACATTTTGCATTTTTTTCTGGCCCCGGCATTTAAGTCTATAAGCTTTTGTTAAGGTGAATTGTTTACAACAGATTTAACAAGAACTGGTTACAATAGACAGTGTGCCAAAGTTCATTCCATGAGATATTATTACTTTTAATTCAATAAAAATGGTTTTGTAGGTGATTTTAGAAAATGCTAGTTTAACTTTCCAATCACATATATCGACTTTAATGCAAGACATTGTTTAATTTTAATGCAGGACTTTAAAGCAGGACATTTGACATCTTTAAAATACTAAATACAGACTCTGAAAATTCAGGGGGATATATAGTTTAAAAAATTGCATTCATTTTTCACAGCCAGCCATTTTAAAATTTTGTTTTCCCAAAGTGTTCATGAGCTAATTCTCAAGAGGACATTGATAAGATTCTGGGAGCCATGTTGGAGTAGCGTGTTCCTCTATTTTTTTTTTCCATTCCACATGGCAGCAATGATTTTTTACAGTTTCAGTGGTCAGAGGGGTTTCAGATTAAGATATCAGATGAAAAGTATTTATGTGAAAGAAATGAGAATAGCAGCTCAGGTAATTATAAATTCATATAATTTCATGATTTAGAGCTCCTAGACATGTCCTTCATGATATCACTTTATTTATTTTTTACTTATTAGATTAAACATATGAAAATGAAAGCCTCCAGTTAGTGGTATAAAGACAAAGAAGACAAAACCACAGTAAATAAAAAAATAAACTTAAAAGCACAAATTTGAGAAAAAGAAGTCTAGTTTTATATATTCATGTGAGTTTGTCACATTGCTAACTCATTTTATTCCAAAATCATAAATACTGCTAATAGTTAAAAAAAAATAATAGTCATTATTTTCAAGTTTCTCAGAATTGACCACAATCATTAATCACATTAAACATAGCTAAAATTGTATGCATACCTGTTTCCTAATATTACATGTTAAAGCACCATCCAAGTTTTAAAATATAAAAGCCCATAGCTTTGGAATGATGACATAAAATTTCACCTCTTTGTTGATTATAAATTTTAAACATTAAGAAATAATTAGAAGGTTTTATGCATTCTCTTTGTTTTTTAAAAATAACATGCAAAGGAGCCTACTGAGTTGTGATAATTCACAGCCTTTCTATGTGAATTGTTGGGTTTAAATAGATGCCTATGTTCTAATTTTCCTCACAAAGGAATAGAATCATACATTAAAATACTATTCAAAACAAGACAACTAAGAACTGCATTTAAGATCAAAGTGGGCAATTATTTACCAACTGAATATTTAAACATTAATTTAGGAAATCAATTCTTACGTGACTAAAAAACACCAAAAACAAAAATCAAGATAATAGCTATAGTGGAACTCAAGTATATAAATCTCCTAAAAATATCCACCTAATTTTTGTATGTTTATTTTTAACCACTCAAGCATTAATTTTCATAACATTTCCACTGTGTAGATAAATGCCATCAGTATTTTGGGAATTAGTCAGTTGAGACTTTTGTTGAGGATGTGAAATTATGAGATGCGAGAATGTGGAAACTAAGCTAAATGCTATTCCCAGCTTCGGATCAAAATGATGTTTGCTCTGTTGTTAACACCATAGCTCACAGTCTCTAGTGTCTTCACACTTATTTTTGATGGATAGTCGGTTGCAGTGTTAGCCCTAATTTGTTGATGACCAATCCTCTGCCCTGGATTTGCACTTGACAATGGTAATTTAAGAGCCAGTGAGGAGGTTTCTGTCTAGTTTGAACCCAATTCAGTTCAGAGAGATGGGGCCCTCATTTGATATATTTGTAGGTGTAAAAAAGAGCAGTAAGTTACCAGTTGAATTTTGTCTGCATTTGAAAAACTGATTCTAAGAGTATAACACATTATCTACAAATAAAGGAATAGTATAACATGGAGAAATAGATTTTTTTTTCTACAACGGCAATTTAATTTTCTAACCACTTTTAACACCAATTCTCTTTACAAACGTTCCTATGATGTGAATATATTATGTTCTTCCAATATTGAGTTATTGAAAACAGATCTCAAATGATCCCAGTTAGTATATTCTACACAATTACCTAAGAAGTAGCAAAATCATCTTATCACAGAAAGAAAATGGGTAAATTTTCAAAGACCACTAAACATAATCTTATTTTTTTTTTATATTTACAGGTGTTAATTTTTTTTTATTAATTTCAGGTGCATAAGACAAAGTAACACTTAGACGTTTATCTTTTATATCCCTCACACTGTGTGAACCCCCCTCCCCCCATCTATTATTCTTCTGACATCGCACAGAGCCATTACATTTCCACTGTCTCTATTCCTAATGCTGTACTCTGCCTCTTGTAAGTACATACATATACACATATATGCATACAGACACACACACACACACACACACATATACATACATATACATACAAACTTGTAGTTGACATTCATTATTGTTCAGCTTCAGCTTCAGGTGTACAGTGCAGTGATCAGGCATCTACATCATCCCTGAGGTGGTCTCCCTAATGAGACAAGTGTCCATCGGATACCCTACAAAATCTTTACAACATAATTGATTACATTCCTCAAATTAATTTTCAGAACCCCATGGCCATCTTATGGTTACTGACTGTTTTCTAATCCCCTCACCTTCCCTATCACCTTCCATATCATCTCACTTATATGCGGAATCTAAAGAAAAGAATAAGTGAATGAACTAATCAGAAACGGTTTTGGAGACACAGAGAAATAGATTTTTATAGCCACATTTTCATTCTGCCTCTGGTAACCTTCGAATGTTAGTGCAATTATGTCACACATCTCAGTGAGATCCCACCCTGGAAACACAAGAAGACTTATAAGAAATGTATTCCAAAAGATGGACCAAAAACGTATGAGTGCTATGCCATTAGCATTTTTCTTTTTTACCTACCAAATTTACTTCACCCTTTTCATTCATGGAGACTTAGATACATTAACCAGGATTGGTTCTGAATTCTTAGGGAAATACACGCCTATTAGCTATACTTTGTAATTCAACAAACTTTTAAAAGACCTTCTGCAATTTCTTAAATGCTTCTTACTCTAATAATTTAATAACTAGAATTAAAATTTGCAAAATTTTAAAAAATTGGCATTTTTAATCCTTTGCAATAATTATATCCCTTAAATGCCTAACACAATGGGAGTAATCTGAATTGCATAAATTTGAAGAAAAATGTAGAAAGGTAAGCCTCAATATGTCATCTCAAAAGTAGGTCTGAATTCAGAGCAGGTAGAGGAAGTTGTTGCATTCATTCTGAAAAGCTAGGAGAGCTGTTCTCTAACTTGTGACTTAATTGCTATTTGCAATTTGGTTTGTGTGCTGATGTCTGATATTCTACGTGTCTTTTTGGATTGAGAGAATGTGTGTTTTTTTTCCTGTCCAACAGAAGATAAGTAAATGTCTTGTTAAGACTTCCATGTTTCTGTTTTCTTAAATCTACAACTTTACATAAAAATGTATATTTCTGAGTTCCCTCAGAAAACAAATATAATAGTACTAAGCTAATGGTCCTATTTGGGCAACTGTTAGCTAGAACTCTTAACCATCACTGGGTTTAGAAGAGGAATGTACTTTCCATTTCTGTTGTCTTACATTGAATCTTCTTTTCTCATTTGTAAAATGTCTATTGCTTCCCAATCTTTTAACCAGGGATAAGGATTGAATCTGACATTTCATATGATTTTGTTGAAGAAATTTATAAAACCAGTCAAAAGATTATGATAACTTGGGACAAGATAGACCTAAAATTATATTAACCAGTAAAAACCATTAAGAAAAAATAAAGACATTGAAAAATTTTAATACAAGTAGGCATCATTTTACCTTGAAAATCAAATAGTTTTTAATCTCTTAAAATGGGAATTTTATAAGTAAATGCAAAACCATAACATAGCATCAAAGTTAAACACAGCACACCTGATTATGTATGGGAATAATTTATGGTCTAAACTCTCCCCATCCAGTTCTCTTTCTCCCTGGGAGAAATAAATAAAGAATGAGAGTCAGATCCAATAATTTGTAGCCATCATTCATCGTTTTATAGGTGTAATTAGTAAGCTTAAGTGGAACTATGTTTAGAGATTTACTATCTCTGGAGTATGATTATATATGAATTAGAATAGACTGCAGTTACTCCACATTACATGAAAATACCAACCGTAGTAAGAGAAATTTGCCAAAATACAATAAAAAATTAAGAATCTCTAATGCTTCCATCTCAAATGAGTCAAAAATAATGTTTATTTTTATTTAATTTGGAAAGCAATAAATAATCATACAGAATATGTGACTGCAAATAAATCTTAAGTCATACTGTTTAAATTGACATAAATATTTCAATTCACACTCTGTCATTAAATTTTTAAATGCTTTGGAAAATTTGTTGAATATAATTTTTATTTTCCACTGTAGAATATGCTGAAAGAAAAAGTATGTCACATAGGGAAGAAATATTCATTGGTTTAAGAATTTCTTCATCTAAATAATGTTTAATTTTTAATTTTTATCATAAGTGACTACTACTGTTAAGTGTCATTGCATTAAATTTGTACATAATTCTAAAAATAGCAAATTATTCTTGTCACTTAGCTTCTACCAGGTAAGATTCTAAGCTATATATATGCTATATATCTAAGATATACATATATCTAAGATATATATATGTAAATATGTATATATACATATTTACATATATACATATATGTAAATATATATATATATATATTCACTTAATCCCCATAACAACTCAGTAAGTGGATATTACAATCATTATCTAAGTTTGATTTACATACTCGTTGTTATACAGATAATAAACAGCAGTGTGGAGATTCGAATCCAAGTAGTCTGATTCCAGAATCTACTCATCCATAATGAACAACGAACACAGTGTGTTTGTGTGTGTGCATGCGCATGCATGTGTGCTTGTGTGTGTGTGTGTGTGTGTGTGTGTACTTATAAATAATTAGATGTCTTTACCATTTTGACAGGATAAACAATCAGTAATAGTAGTTATCAGGTCTTAGCAGTTAAAGTGAGTGACCAGGGTCAGAATACTAATGAACAGTAGTGTTGACACTAGACTGTGGCTCGCATTCTACCAGCTCTCCTAGGATTAAGTCATACTAATATTAATTTTAATCCTTTAGAAATCAGTTATATAAACAAATTATCAATGTTAATGCTAGAAAAAAGCTGTGTTGGTATTTATTTTGTAGCTGATTAATAATAACCTTAGTAACCTAATGGATTTATTTTTATTTTTATATTAGAGAAATTTCATTAGAAATTGAAAATTATGAGAGTGGTTGCACGGCTAAGAAATAACTGGTGCCTAACAGAAATGCTTTTAACTTCCCTAAAGATGAATTCTCCAGGAAACCAGTCAATTTAATTGATTTTATCACATTACTAAATTTTACATGGGAAGAACTATATATTTGCATTTTGAATCTTAATCTTTATAAATGGATGCTACCCTCATTATCTAGTTTAACATTTAGCCATTCATAGCCACTTCATAAATTATCATGAGATAGAAGATTGGTGTTATGTAGGAGCAAAGCATATGGAGTTAAAGGGACCCACAGTTTGATGCCAAGTAATTTGCTTTATTTCCATGTGCCTCAGTTTCCTCAAATAGTATAAAATGGGCATGCCACAGGATTGGGAAAAAAATGTCTGAGAAAAGGCTGAGCCAGCTTTAAATTGCTTTGGAAATGTTAGCTGATGTTTTTTGTTAGAATTTTGTTTATTTGTTTGACTGTTTGTTTTATGCTCTTCTTCATTTCACCAAAATGAATACAATTAATAGATCACTAATTTCCCTTCCCTTAAATCTTTTTAACTTCCAGGTTCTCTCCTCATCCTCTTGAATATACACTATTTGGCACTTGGTGAAATTTTGGATTTCATCCGTTCCAAGGCACATCTCTTGGTTTTCACCTTGATCTCTTAGTTTGTGAGAGGAGAAACCCCTGCTGCAAATCTCCAGCAGGCAGATTTAGAATAAAGTTGGAACTACAGAGCTTCTGCCAGGAAATATTGTCAGTAGATCTAGTAGTTGTTAATAACAGCAAATGGATTTCAATGAACTAATTTCTTTCAACCAGTTAAAATATTTTCAACCAATGAACCATTTGCCAAACAATTAAACATACTGATTTTTCTCATATATATACCCTCTAGTCACCCACTATTTCAGCCATAAAAATAACATTACCATTAAAAAATATGATCAGGATTTTGCAAATTTTACTTTTAAAACTAAATAGTTATATTCATTTATTTATTTACCAAATGCTTTGCCAGATTTGAGAAAGCAAAACTGGGCTTTAAAAAAAAAAATGTTGCTGTTAAAATGATACTGAATGCTAAATATTGTGTTTGTTTTTCAGCTGTTGTAAGTCTAAAGAGATTTTTTGAATACTTCAATTATAAAAACATTTAAAACATACAAACTTGTGCAATTTTTATTTTAATGAAGATGAGAAGTTCATTAAGGAAGATAAATATTTCATTAGATGTTAAATAAAACAAAGAGATTTTTTGGCTTCTCTCAGCACAAAATTCCTTTGAAAGATTAATTAATACATGCAAATTATGCAAATTAGACCCATGCAAATATTTTATGAAGACAATTAAGGGAACCATTAATTACTGCTTTTTTTGCTTCAGTGAGATTCATTCATTTAATTTTAATTTCACTTTAACTGTTTTGATGTATAATCTTGCAGCTAAGAACTTTATCTTTCCTGGCGGGTCACTTAAACTTATAAATTGCATCAAGTGAGTGCACAAAAATCTGTAAAGATATTCTCTAGACTATGTTTAATATCAAGAGAAATTTCTGACACAATGCACTCCCAGAAACAGGGAAACTGGAAGGGAATGTGAGCTCATTCTTGGACAAGGTTCAACTGCTGGAAAAGCAATTAATTTGCTTTGGCTGTGCTAATATAGGGGAATTAGAAAGTGTGACACAAGACAAATAGAAATAATTAGTTCTCCAAAATGATGTTCTCATTAATATGGTTCAAACAGTAGAAATAAAAAACATTATTGTGGCATGTCTGCATTCTGTCTCTAACCATGGGAGGTGAAATAATGCACCATAAGCATTTTTACATTCATAGTCCAGATGATGATGTTTTATTTTTTTTTCTAAAGGAAAATTTATAGCAAGGGTGTTATATACCACAATGTGTAAACATGTATGTGCTATCAAAATTGATGACATACTTTCCATCACCACTTTTCTTAATTTGGTGTTTACCATTTTTTAAATTTGGTTCATACAAATCATATAATTTAGTGAATAGACTTTAAAAATAAGAGTTCTTTTCCTGTAATTTAAATGCTTTTTTTACAACTTTTATAACTCTTAAAGTATAAATAACATTTCTCAAAAAAAAGTGTATTTATGCTGCATCTTTAAAAAGCCACTCTGATTATTCATTAGAGTTTCTTTTAGATGGCTAGGGTACTTTTACTGTTTAAGAGTAGACACAAAAAGAGAAAGTAGATTTTGTGAATATGAACCACTAATCGATATTACTAAATGGTAACCTTCTTCAGTTTGGGTAGATATTCTATATAGTTTCTACTTATGATCTTTAGTAAACCAATTAATTGGATATAATTGCCATCAAAATTTTTCTTTAATAATAAAGGTTTAAAAAGACTCAAAATAAAACATATTTTAAATAAATTTTCCTTAAATCTAAAGATAATAGGATAATAAAAATAAGAAATTAATGTATTGACCATAATGAAAAACCAACTTTTTAAACTTTCTAGTTAGTCATAATAATAAAAAGTATCATCCATCAAATAAAAAATATATATGTATATATATACACGTATACATACATATATATATATATATCATTTAAATGACAGAGGTTTATTGTTCTACTTATTCTCTGATACTTTCCTCAGTCCTGCCACCAGTCACTGTTAGTATAGTACTATGAAAAGTTGTAAGTGGATATTTATTATCATTGACATTTGTTGAGTTTTTTAATGCTTACTAAAAACAGATCTTAAAATCAAATTTTCTTTCATATAAAGGTAATCTCATTTCATTCATCGTAAAATTTATAAATTATCTAAGCTTCTTTTGCATATTTACACTGTCCACTCAGATGTATGTTATACTTTCTAAATTAGGATTATCTGTAAATTTCATTAACCACTCCTCTATATCACTAATTAAGATGTTAAATGAAAGTGGATCTAGCAATGATCTTTATGACCCCCTGCTAATATTTTTTCCACTTTTCATTAATCACTATTCTTTGATTATGGTCTTCAGACAGTATTCAAGCCAAGTCAATATTATGTTTATGAACAAACCAATGTAATTCAATTTTTCAACTTTATCTGTACTAAAAAACATTAAATTTTCCATTAATAACTGCTCTCTTTCAATACTTAAAAAAGTAATTTAGTTGTACTAATATCCATTTCCCTTTTTAAACCTCCAAACCCAATTCATTATTCCTGATATCCCCTATCTCTTCTAAACTCTCACAGTGCCTACAACCTATTATGTTACTTTTACTGAGAAAAAAATGATGCCAAATATATTACAAACAAAGTCCAATCATTTTGACTTAATGTACTCCACCTAATATTTAGGCAATGTAGTAAGATTTGATATCACTTCATAAACCCTCATGATATGTCACAACTCAAGACAAACATATAATAATGACAATCATTCTTTTTTTTCGATAAGAACTAGGAGTTCAATTTGTGACAACATGGATGGATCTTGAGAGTATAAGGCTAAGCGAAATAAGTCAGACAGAAAAAGCAGAGAACCCTATGATTTCACTGATATGTGGTATATAAACCAAAAACAAGACAAACAAATGAGAAACAAAAACTCATAGACACAGAGAATAGTTTAGTGGTTACCAGAGGGTAAGGGGCGTGGGGGGAGGGAGATGAGGGTAAAGGGGATCAAATATATGGTGATGGAAGGAGAACTGACTCTGGGTGGTGAACACACAGTGGGATTTATAGATGATGTAATACAGAATTGTACACCTGAAATCTATGTAATTTCACTAACAATTGTCACCCCAATAAATTTTTAAAAAGAGAGAAAAAAAGAAGTACCCAAATGGCACATCTGCCATTTCAAACCACTTCAAAAACTTTTCGTTTGTTCATATTCAGGAAGAGCAATAATAATGTAATTTTCTTTACTCCAGAAGTTCTATGACTAGTTGTCATTTGCACAAATTACTACGTATTCTTCCATGCAGATTCACCCCATGGGAATGACTTCTCTCTCACTCAGTGAGATATTCATGTATTACAGGAGAAAAATGGCAACAGAACAACTTTAGGCAATGTTTGATTCAATAAATTAATTTGTGTTACGTAAAAAAAAAAAAAAAAAAGAACTAGGAGTTCAGAAAATTAGTTCTATTCGAATAATACATTGAAAATAATTTTATGTAAGTAAAACTATAATGAATTACATTGTATTACTATTTAGAACAACTTCATACTTAACTGCTCACTGTGTCTAATTTCATGTATAATTACTTTAAATTACATAAGTTATTTCCAACCAAACCTACAAGAAGCCTTCAACATTTGGAGTTTAAGCATATCTAGCTACATTTAAAAACAACACTTACTTTTTTAGGTATTTCATTAAAAATTGAAATGTTTATACTAAAATTATTTTTTTAATTTTCTAAAAGTTTATAAATATTAAAATACGAGTATCTCTGAGAGTTTATATTTGATAATAAAAACTCAGATTGTCTAGTTAAACAAACAGTTAACAATGACCTATGATAACCACAGAACAGTAGCCTCTTTATTGGTTACTACCTGAAATCAATATCATCTTTTGTTCATCATAATCAATGTTGTCTTAAAATGATTAGCTACATCGAAATGCTGCCAAACACCAGAAACTAATGCCAAGGAACTAGAAGTAAATTTATTATTGTTTTGCTAATACTAATATAATACTAATATTTATTTTTTAAGATCAAGAAAAATAGTTTGAGGCAATCCCTATGGTGATTACATATTTGTAAGTGAATAAACAATAGTAATATGCACTTCAGGCAGACCAGAAATCAGTTTTAAGCAAACTACCCCCCTTTTTTTTAATGTCTCCACCTTTTAAGCTAAATAAAAAAAATTTAAATAGGAAAAATTAGGTTCAGATAACAAAAAAATTATTACGAATTTCTGAAAACACTTTACTATGAGAATAAATCAACATTATATTATAAATTTAGACCAGTTTTTTGAAAAAAGAAATTAACGTATATATTAGGGTAATAGTAGAGTAATAATAGCTTCAATGTTTACCTGTTGCTAGGCATTGTAAATATGTTAACACAAAATAATAAAATTTAATATTAACAGCTAAAACTTAACCGTGTGCTTACTATTGCCTGTATGTGCTAAGTGCTATCTGTGGATTGTTGTATTTAATCTTCATAACAACCCTCTAAAGATAAGCAGTTACCAAAAGGGAAAAAAGAGTGGAGCAGAGATTTGAATCTAGACTTAACTCCTAGCAGTTTTTATTTTTTTTTTTCATAAATTTATTCACTATGTGTATTTTCTTTTTTTTTTTTTTTTCATAAATTTATCCTAGCAGTTTTTAATTGCTAGATTCTACAGAGTTGTCTAGAGAACTCCCACTTCTTCATTAAAGTTACAGGTCTCTTTTTTAGGGATTAGAAATAAAAATGTGTATAAGACAATTATATGAAATCAAATGGATATAATACTTTCTTAATGATCTTAAAAGTTGTAAATAGAACTAGTAAAGTTCTATTTAAGACCATTGCAGTATAAAAGGCATACCATTTAGCAACTCTATTCAAACATATCCTGCAAAAGAAATGAAGAGGCTCTTCAAATGTCTTATATTAAATCAAAATTGCATTTTTGTCTGATTTTAAATTTATCATAACTTCTTTGCATGCTAATGAATGTAGATTAGTCTTTTATATAAATATGATTAATTTCTTAATTCTTTTTATTGCCACTTTATTTCCTTTAATTAGAGTGAGATTCTCTCCAGTGGTTCTGGAAGTATCTATAAACATGGTATATGCATAATGGCTGATTAAAAAGTAAAAGGCTGGAAAAGAAATATTTTTCCAGGTGTATATCATTCTATAGCAGCAGTCAGTAGACTGTTTTGAACTTACGAAGTTATTAACAGGTGCTGTGCTAATTATCCAAACTGAGTGATGGGGCTGTAAATATTTATCCTAGGAGAGACACATTAAGTCCAGACATCAAGGCATGGAGGAAAACGAATGTCAGCAACCCCACTAGTTCAGAGTGCCGATATGAAAATGTTAATCAGTCACTCTGAGCTTTACTTATCTCAACTTTAAATTAGACTATACTGGAAATACTCAACAAATATCAACCCCTAATCCACCTCACTATTTTAATAAATGAGTGCTACCACTTACTATGCAATCAGTAAGTCCAAAAAAAAAACAAAAAGAAAATGTATTACTAGGAAATTCATTGAGTACTAGAACATTTGATTCAATGGAAAAAAAAATAATAAAGCTTGAGAAAGATCTAAGTTCCATTCATAAGAATGACCTGTGCTATGTGCAATACTTTTGAGCTGTGAGTTACTAAACAAATAATATAGCGGTCCCTCCCTCATCTGCGCTTTTGCTTGTAGGTAATTCTAGTTACCTACAGTCAACGGCAGTTCAAAAAAATTAAATGGAAAATTCCTTAAATAAACAATTCATAAATTTTAAATTGTACACCAATCTGAGTAGCCTGATGAAATCATGCACTTCCCACCCTAGAAGTGAATCATCCCCTTTGTACAATATATCCACACTATATGCTACCTGCTCATTAGTTATTTAGTAGCTGTCTTGGTTATTAACTGATCATCAGAGAGAGAAAGAGGGAAAGAAAAAAGAAAGGCTACATTCACATAACATCAATTACTGTGCATTGTTATAATTGTTCTATTTTATTATTAGTTATTGTTGTTAATCTCTTACTGTGCCTAATTTATCTATTCAACTTTTGCATAGGTATGTATGTATAGGAAAACACATAGTGTATATAGGGTCCAGTTCTATCCTTGGTTTTAGGCATTCACTGTGTATCTTGAAACATATTCCCTGTGAATAAGAGAAGGCTACTGTAACAACAATCACATATTTTAAAAGAGCAATATTTTAACAATCCTAATCTAAAAACATTCAGAAAGAATATAAGGGGATGTGAAAAGCATCTAAATCAAATTATATTACCAATTCCCATTAACTCAGGGTATTAAACTCACCCTTTAACAAGTCATATACCCTCACTAAGCCCTGTTTCTTCTTTTGCAAAATAAATAGATTTAATTAATCTTTAAAATCCTTTCCCAGTGTTAAGGCAGTAACATCATATAAGTGTGCCTGGCATATCACCAGAGTTCAATAAATATTTGTTGAATAAATGAATAACTTTAAAATTTAAATTTTATCTCCAAATACCTAGGAAGCAGAAAGAATATATTTTTAAATTAGAATAGAAAAAGATTGTTAATGTGAAGGCAAGTCTTTTATGTCCTTTAATTTAAAAGAATGTTTGGTTTTCTATGATCTGAGATCAGTCAAAAAAAAAAAAAAAAAGCCAAACAGTTTTGATTATAGTCATTGGATGTAAATAAAAGAGATGTACTTTCAAGTGAAGTCCAGATTTTGCAAGAATAACTTGCAGATATTCTAAGATGTCAGAGAAACTGTGGTCTGCATTTCCACTGATTTTAACAATTACTTTTTGCTTTTAAAAGGACAGATTTTTACTTAGAAAAAGCAAAAGGCACAGTTTTGAAAGTGAACTTTGCGGACTTTTTGGAAATTTATAAAAAACAGATAAAACTGCACTGATCCATGATTCTCCCAAGCTATAATTCATATCTATATATTGATCACTTCAATAATATATATGGAAGATTTAATCACATAAAATTATATCAAACAAATGTGAAAAGAAGCATGGGGCTAATGTATATTGAACCAAAGAAGAAATATTATTTAAGAAATGTGACTATAGTATGTTAAACATAAATTTAAAAATGGAAAATTGGGTGTAAGTGAATATTCACAAAATCCAAATCTTAGGTCAAATGTGCAAGAAGAAAGTAACATTATAAATGCACATTAGAAGAATAAACACATATTGTTAATTCAGCTATCAGAAATAAAAATTAATTCTGCCTATATTTGTAATTCTGACTTGACTAGGCAGAATCATATTATCCTTTTCTCCCATCAATCTCTCCAACCAAATTCGGAGAAATGTGAGAACAGTAAGGATCTTTGAAATTCACAGGATGTAGTATAGATTCTAAGTTACCATGGTTGGTACCTTTCTTGAGGAAAGCATAGCAGTCACCAGGATGTGTGAAACATGCTGCTGGGTACTAGGGGCATGGCAGTAAACCACATAGGCATGGTTTGTGCTCTGTCTGGCTCCTGTGCAGAGAGAAAGCAGACTTGAAGAAGGAGCTATAAATGCACAGTGTGTTACTGTGGAGACATAATGGTGTGATGAAAACCTAAGAGGCTTAACTAGTCCCAGGAGGCAGGGAGGTGCAGCTGGGGTAGGTGTGAAATCCAGGAAACACTCCTGGAGGCAGTAACTTCTAAGATGCCAGAGACTTAAAGGTTGGGTAAGTAAAGGCAGGGAGGAGGAAAACTGTCCCTGGAAGAAGGAGAGAGAGGTGAGGCTTGGGGGGCGGAGGGAGTGAGGAATCCAGTATGATAGAAGCACAGAGAATGAATGCAGAGAGTTGTGACTGGATATAAAGGATGAGGAAGGGAGATGCCAAGCTCTATGCTTCCCTCATTATAGATTAAGGAGGACACCGAATTGGACAAGTCAGGGTACCATAGGGAGGGAACACTGCGGGAGGACAGGTTTCCAGGGGCGCGGGTAGAGGACCCTTTTGGTTTTATGTCCACATTGACTTCCCTGTGAGACAGCGAAATGAAAGTTGGATATTATCCAGCGCTCTTAACAGATGTCTGAATAGGCTGAAGAATATTTTTAAAAGTTGTCAAAAGATATCAAGTTAATCCATTTAGGTGGATACTGTTGTTTAGGGAGAGAGAATAAATAGAGACTAGGACTTAGCTAAAGAAAGCCATCGCGTGACAGTGTGCAGATGTATATTTACATGTGTGGGTACAGAAAGGTTTATGGAGGATATTTATTGACTAGTCCAAAAAACTGCTCCATGAGTATTTATATGAACTCTGTCTACTCTATATATTCAAAAGATCTTACAAAAAGCTTAAAAGATAATTTTTTCAAATCCCAATATGAATCATAACATATAAATCTATAAGACCGAAGGCATCAGAGTCAAACTCCATACAGTTCAGTTCCTGAAACAAGTTATTGTTAAGTTTTGGATGTCTAGGCTACATTCACAATATTTCCTCCAAGCTCATGAATTTTGAGTTAGTTATCAGAGGTATCAGCAATGAGAAATGTATCGCTGTGTAGTATAAGCTGATTCACCTTACTTATCAAGATAAGTAAGCTAGTTAGGGCCTCTTTGCTCAAGGATATTTTGTAAACTGCTTTCTGGTTTCTTCTCCCCCTCTATAGTTTGACACTAATGCCAATGAGGCAGCATTTAGTCTAACCTGAGGTACTTATAGCAGGTAATTACCGGGCACTTGAGCAGTATTTAAGTGTCTGTCTGCTAGGTGACTAACTTTCCAGCCAAGCATGCCATTTATTTATGGCCAAAATGTTAAAAAAATAAATACATGACAAGCATAAAGAAATGTGGGTTTCTCTTGTCCTAATTAAGTTGAGTTTTTTGGGGGGTAGAGAATAATTTCAGTTATGGTTGGATTGGGAGCAAGAAAGATTACAAAGACCATTATAACACCTGGGCTTGGGGACAATATGAGAGGGAAAGCAAAGGGAGCAAGAGGCTGTGTTTGTGTCATTCTTGAATTGTGAAGCAGCAGGTGCTCATGACTCCCCAAATGCCTGACACAGACCATTTCACAAATTAGTAATGAGTTCTGGTTCTTTCTTCTTTGCCTCTTCCATTCTTGTGCTTAGACGCAGAATTTAACTAAATACAGTCTTTTCCCTTTGATTTCTTTTGTTCACAGTTAATTTTATTCTGTTCGTTAGCTTCCAAATGTATGAATTCAGTTTCTAAGGTTGAAAAAAAAGCTTCAAAGGACTAAATGAGCTTATTTAGCTACTGGAGTTACAGTAGGAAAAGATGATCTCTTCATTCTGATATTTTTAAAGTCTTAGGTAGTTCAACTGCTGGTGACATGAATTTTTAGCCATTAACACATAGAAACACATATTCATCTATAGTGCTTTTTAAAATTACATTATAGAAAAACATCACGTTATCTAGTTAAAATCATGAATGTTAGTTAAGTGTGTTATTGAAAACTAACTGTATTGCATTGAACAATATGATAAAATCATTAAATCCAAACGTAAGTATGATTATTCACATTAGAATTGACCACAACTTTTTAATTGATAGGCATAATAAATGAATGAACAAAGCGAATAAAGATTTCATATTACAATAAACGAAAGCAATAAATAACCTCATAATCATTTATATTTGGCTTTAAATTACTACGTATAGTAATTGTCCAAATGTTTTATTTACTTAATCATAAAGTTGCTTGGATGGGTTTTCTATGTCACCCAACTGGTTGCTGTCTGGATAGCAAAAAAGAAGGTAACTTATAATTACATTTTTTTCTTCAGAGTAAGAAAATCAGAATAGAAATTGGAAATTGTCAATATTTCAATCTCATACAGCAATACTCCATCCATATTGAAGTGTATATTTGAATGTATGTGCATTTTTAAAATTCAAATATAAATAACTATAGCCTTGTTGATGAACAAAATATTTCTGATAGCAAACTCATGGAATATATATTATGTCAAGTATGAAAAATTGTTTTATCTTTGCCTACACACTTCTTAATATTAACAACAGATCTACCATGTATATGCAGGAATATATTGTCTAAATTTTTTCTTAAATTGAGTTCTGACCACCTTGAGAATTCTGTGGATACCAGATAATTTATATATCACATCTACCTGGAGGTCCATGTGCTTTCTTAGACTACTTTGGACATTAGCTAAATTAGTGCATGAGGATTCCCTGCTCACACAAACCAGGACTGATATTTACATTGGCTTTATTGAGGTTATTGGCCCTGATAAAGAGGATTAGCTTTATAATTCGTAACTGTTAATATGCGTATGCAATTTTTAAGAGATGCAACAGAAATCTTATAATTTTAATATTAGATGCACAGAAATATATACATATATATGTATATATAATTTTGCTGAAATCTTCAAGATTCTAAATTATAGAGCCTTTTCTGCATCTATAATTTCATTGATCTTGTATATCCAAGAAGATAACTTGTAATTACATATGGTGCAAGTTCAGGGTTTAAAAAAATAACTATCATAGTCTCAGGTAAAATAAATATAGGCAAAAAACATTCTCCAGGAATGTTTCGTGTTCCTGATGTTTACTTATTGCACATATGAGACTTTACAAAAATATATTTCCTTTACACTAAACTAAGAATGACATTTGGAGCTGATTAAGTAACACAATTTATGTCAAACAATATCCCCAAAATGACTGAGCTTAAAATGCAAAATAAAAGCAATTGGGAGGATTATGGCAGTTAATCATTTTAGGCTTCCCTTTGAAGAATCATCTTCATTTAAAATAGAAAACAAACACTCTTTTTACTGTTTAGTATTCATGATGTTAGATTGAGTTTATTGTCTATTATAGATGTTAGACTATAAATGCTACCTTCAGATTCTGTCCTCTCATCATAGTGAGGTCTAGGCAATATACACATTTAGCTCTTCTGAGTGAATAACAAACTCCCTTTAGTATTCTACATGTGATTTTGCTCAGCAGATTTGTATTATTAAAATATATATAATGGTATATAGAACACTTGGAAAATCCACATAGGACCAAAGAATCTTATTTATTGTTAACATGCAACTACTCAGTTTTGCAGGTACCTTGCAGTTGCTATTACAAAATGAGAAGAAATCTCCAAAATGTTAAGAACTACCTATTTGATTAGCCCATGATTTTGTTTATATAGAATGGAACTTAAAAGCCCTTCCTGTCTTAGATTGGGCTTCAAGCATTCAATAAAACATATTTGCTGTGTCCAAGATTAAATCATACATTGTTTAAAATTAATTATTCCTTTTTAATTGCATTGTATAAACAGAAATGACCTGTTAATTTAAAGAAAATCTATGGGCACAAAATGAATTCACTCATATAAACAAGCAAGATGAACTTGACCTTGTTTGAACTTGTTTTGATGTGGCCCAGATGGTAGGCTACATGCTTGAATAGCAGGCTAAAGCTGAGGAAAAACTCATATAGCAAGATCGAGATTTATAGCCTTTTGCAAATTCCTACCTTGTATTGTCCTTTCAGCATCTGTTCGGCCGCCACTGCGGTCAGCTTCTATCTCTGGGGTCAGAGAATCTAAAAGCACAGAAAGGTAAGAGTGACACATATTTCATTTGATTCCTATTGTCCTTTAAAAAAAAAAAGAGCAACCTGTTACTCTGGTGCTGAATTAAAATTACATAAATCTTTGTCATCTTTTAAAGGTTGAACAAAGACTATAACCATAAGAATTTTCAAAAGATTTGAATAATACTCTGGTGCTGAATTAAAATTACATAAATCTTTGTCATCTTTTAAAGGTTGAACAAAGACTATAACCATAAGAATTTTCAAAAGATTTGAATAATGCAAAATTGTTCATAAAAAAAGATGGGGGTTGGGAAGTGAGATTAATATTTTATCCTGTTTCAGTAGAGACAGGTTAAACAGAAAAACAATGTCAAGTCCCAGATCCTGGAATTAAGTGACACCACAGTGTTATCACTTGAGGAAAAATGCATTTCCCAACACACGTGACTATTCTTCACACCAGGCTTTCAGGTACAAGCACAGTTTAATGAATGACCAGACACAGGAATATCTAAAACCACACAACTAAATTGTCTTTTGAGTATTCAAAATGAAAGGTAGTTAGCAAGGCATAAAGATGCACCATCTTACCATTTAAGACCCTGAGACTATCCGTTGAAGCTGCCTGTTTTAGTGTTTGTTCTGCTTGCTCACGCCGTTTTGTCTCAAATTCAAGCGCTTCCTGCAATTTTCTCTTGGCCTTCTTCTCCTTCTTTAGCCTCTTTTGAACTATGGCTAGAAAAGAGATTGTACCTTATTTTTTTCTTAAATTTTTGCAGTGTTCACTTACAAATGATCTATCTTCCTTACGTGTATTTTTTTCTGCTTGATTGAATCTACCAAAGCAGAGGGAGTTCAAAAAAACACCACCTTTACCTAAAATAAATCCCAGTAAAATGTCCAAGGTCAATTTTTACTTAGTCGTGAACTATATTTCATTATAAGAATGCTATCTAATGCCAGATTTAATGGGAAACTAATTTTAGTAAATATTTGAATTCACTGATGAAGGAAGCCTAATTAAATAAATGTTGGGCTTAGTCTCTGCCCTTGATTCAGAATAGTGCAGAGTAGTTAGAACAGTGTAAACTATCATAAGTATGCCTCCTATCTCTTTATGAAGCACAAATTTTGAGTAGTAAATGGAGTATTTCCCCTATAAATGCTTTACAAAACAATGTTATACAAGCTAAATTTTAATGATACTTTCTTGAAATTTTAGAAAATGCAATAAATATTATTGTATATAAGGAGCTAAATATTCTTAATTATTGTTAACATATACCTATAAGCTGAATTTTTTTGGATGAAGTTATTATAATTTACTCAGAGATCTCACTAATTTCCTCATAGCAAATTTATATGCACTATAACATACTTCAAGAAAGTTATACTTTTACTCTTCAGGAATCTAGTGGAGTATAAAATCTTACTGCTAATAATAATATGCTAACAATAATGTGCTATTATATTAAAAAGTACGTTATGATACAAAAAGTTGATTATGATATACTTTTTTCCTACTGGACAATTTAAATATTCATATACAACATGTAATCAACAAATAATAATTACATGTTTCTTATAAAACATGTTAACTGTACTTTCAGTACGATAATTGTTTTAACCTTTACTATACATATATATGTATATATGGTAAGCAATCATCATATGGGAAGCATACAAATGTTCTTTTTTGAAATATTAACTTTGATGGCTAATACACATTGTGGACTTGAATGTGACAGAATTAGTACGACAAAATCCTTCTGGTAGAGTTAGTCAAAAGGAGTAATCATTCCCAGTTTACTGTTTGATTTCTTTCTACAGAGTAAAGAAGAACAATATTTTTATTTAACACAATATTTAGTCCAAATATAAAATAAGGTAATATGGTTCAAGGAAGAATTTTTGTTTCAATTTCTAATTTCCAGATATCCCATTTTATAATTATCAATATGGTTAAAATTGCAGACCATTAACTTGTTGAGTCTATTGTTGTTAATACTATATATTAAAAGAAACTTTTTTTTAATCAAAATGTACTCTAGTTACAGTCTTATCTATAGGTAAAACAAAACTGGTTTCAAATAAATGCTCATTTCCTTTATTTAATACTGTGAAAATCATATGCTATTGTTAACAAAATTACTCGCCTACGATTTCCTTTTCCAAAGATGATTGCTTATAAGTGTCTTTGAAAAGAAACAGTAATTTCTGAATTATTTATTTGTATTGTACACTCTCGTGGCACTTAAAGCTCGATATCCAGCATGATGCCATTGACCGCTCACTGTTTCCTCCTGTGTGATTGAACCAAATGGGAACGCTATGTTCTCTATTCAGGATAATACACTGCTTCAATAGATACATTCACAATAGATAATTATTGACAGTTATTACCAGTA
The DNA here is from genome assembly GCF_964194185.1 of Rhinolophus hipposideros. Classification (NCBI taxonomy): domain Eukaryota; kingdom Metazoa; phylum Chordata; class Mammalia; order Chiroptera; family Rhinolophidae; genus Rhinolophus; species Rhinolophus hipposideros. The sequence continues at coordinate 84,152,655 of NC_138050.1, read as the reverse complement.
ATTTATTGTTCACATTAATTAAATGAGTGGCTCATGGTGTGGTCTGTGAAATGTTTTGCCCTCTAGTGGTTAAGGGAATAAAACAAAATGTAAATCCTCCAAAAGGTTTGAACGAATAAAATTCTGGAGATCTCTCAAGTAACCAAAAGCTTCCTTTAGGAATTCAAGGGTCTGACTTTAAGTGTTGTTAAAACAAACACACAAACAAACAAAAACCCCAAAACTTCTCCAGGTGAGAATAAAATCAAGACATGGCTAACTCATGGAGGATTGTTCAATATCATGAACTCCTTGACCAAATTTCATTATTCAGTTAGAACATATCCCATTATCAACATTTACCTAGTTTTGATTATTTTAGTACCTAAATCTATGTGACACCACATTATTCAGAACTGTACTATAGACCTGAGGTGACAGCTTCCCAAATCAGCCTCATCCCAGGAGCCCACTTGCTATAGCTTTATAGTAACTAATAAAAAACCCTACTGTGTCCTGCCAGTTTTAAAAGCAAAACAGAAACAATAATTTTTAAAAGACCATGCCAAACATATGAAAGGAGAATATGTGGAGTATTTATATTAAATACTTATTAAATAAGAGAAAAAGAGCATTCCTTCTGGAATATTTAGTAGAATCTTATAATTGAGGCAAAAGGGAAGTTGGTTGTAAAGAAAATACTCCTAAACCCCATACATAAAATAAATACACACATATAAATGACCCTTAAAATCATCTATACATACTGCAAAATATGTTAAAAGAAGCAATTAATAGATTTATAATTTCATTATTTTTCCCTAATAAAAATTCACATTGGTTTCTACTCTAATGTGTACTTGACCTTGTTGCATGAAAATGAGGCATACAGAAGGAAAATTATACAAATACTCAACTTTGGCCATTTGTTCAGATATTCATCAGTCTTCAATTTCAGTTGATAAATATCTTACTAAATCTGCTTGGCTTCAATAATCAGTATTTTCTGTTTTAGCTTTATGACTTTAACTCTTAAGTTTTTCTAAGGGCAATTGTAAATGAATATAAAATTTTCCTTCATGGCTGTCATCTTATCAGAGCTCATTCTATCTCAAAATTATGAATTTATTAAACTCCGTAGGCAATAAAAAATATGTGGTAAATGATATAAAGATATATTTTAATATCTTGAGGTATAAACAGAAGAGAAACCATGTACTTTGGAAATTAAGAAATACAGTGAATCCAGGATTTAAATCCTGCTCTGAACTTCAGCTACAAGTGAAAATAAAAAGCACTGTCTCATAGTAAATCACCAAGCAAGCATTGTTATGTTAAATATTTTACATAAATTATTAAATTTATTTAGAAGTTTGAAAATACCTCTATTTTTTTGTTCCATAGCCAACTGCTTCTCAAGTGTTTCCCTTAGTTCTCGTTCCCTTAAAAAGTCCATCTTCAGCTCTGTTTTTTCCAGTTGGACCTGTTTTTCTTGAGCTCTGGCATTATCTATGGCAACTTTCAAGAGTCCCTGTACAAAGAAGATATTCGGTATTATCATATTTTAGTACAAAGCACATTTCATTCATTACTTAGAAGCATTTTGGAAGAGAAGAAACCACTTATCAAATTCTTTCATTCTTGTGCATTCACTTTGAACTCACTAGGCCAAGAACTACAACTTAAAGCACAGAATTTCTAAATCTAATTAAAACATTTTAGGAAGACAAATATTTTTGGCATCAGGTTCAGTTGTTCCTAATTAGAATATCTCAATCTGAAGCTAAATGAGGGCAGCACATCAAGATTTCTAAAAAATAAGAACTGAATTAAAAATTAGACTGAAACTTTTCTACAAGTAATTCTCTGACACGGTTTATGATACCCCAAGTGATGCTGACAGTACTTACCTGTCTCTTGGAGCTCAGTGGCCACCATGCCCTTCTTAGATCACACTGGACACAGTGGGCTCTTTACATTACTCAAGGCACCAATTTGTTTCTACATTAGGGACAGTGCTCTTTCTGTTCCCTTCCTAAATGCTTTCCCCCCCACTTTTCATATGATGCATGTCCTCATTTCATTTCACCTTTGCTTAGTCACCATTCAAGAAAGGCCTTCTCTTAACCACCCTATTTGGAATAGCCCTGAAAATCCACCTTGTAATTCTCTCCTTAAAATTATTCATAACATTTATTATTGTGTAATAGTGTGATATATGTACTTGCTTACTGCTTTATGTTGTGTCTCCTACACTAAAAGGTAAGTTCTCTGAGGCAAGGACGTTTTCTCTCATTTGGTATTATTCTGTGTCCCCAGGGTTCAGAAAGCACCTACCATATAGTAAACTTTAAAAATTTGATGAATAAAAACAATAATTCTGGAATATTTTTCTTGAGATACATATATGTGAGGAATCCAAAACTTAGTGCACGGTTTTTAAAAAGTTATTCAAAAGGGTTATGATAAATAGAGAATAACTCCTAGGGGACTATTGGACAGTATAATAATTAAAAAGTATATGGCAAAAGCAAATTTTATGTATTTATAGAACGGATTATGGCATATTTTATACACATTGTGCTGTATTTTTTTTAATTTAGTCGTATTCTCAGATTTTTGAAAATAAGACTATGAGACAAATATGTGAAACATATCCAAAGAATTCTGCATGTGCCCTCTCCTAAGGTACTTTAGAAAATTGTCAGTAATATTATTAGTAAAAATAAGAGCTAAAATTGCTATTTTTATCAACTCAGGAATACGAAATGCTATTTTGAAGTAGAAGATATTTTGCCTTGGTCCTTGAACATCAGAGACTGAAATTTTCAACTGAAATTATAAATGAAATGGAAGTTGGTGCCATTTGTAAATATACTCTTGAATGTGACCCCCTGTGCAGGAGACAACATAAGCAGTTTGAATCAGAAATTTCCACTGCAACTTGACTTCTGAGCACAAAAGAGATGTGCCTTTCATTGAGCCCACAAATCTAACATTGCTATAAGTCATTTTTATTCTCTTTTTAAGCATATATAAACTATGTCATGTTTGTTACACCTGATCCTGAGTTCCCTGGATGAAGTCTTGTGATATAAAACAAGCTGGAGGATTTCTACATGGCAGTTTGCCCCCTCCCTACTCTTTTGTTTTTAACAATAAAACATAGCTGCTGAGGAAACTGCCATCTTCACTCAATTCAGCCACATTCCTGTGTATGTTTTTCCTTCATCAGGAACAAACAATTAGTAACAAATGAAAAAGATCATTACATCAAGTGCCCTTTTAAATCACCCCAATTAAAACTTTAGTTTAGCTGTATTTTAATTCTAAGATACCAAATTCTAATTTTCTGCTCTGATTGCTCTTGTTGACTTATCTTTGAAAGATGTACTCTGTGCAATGTCTAGAGATTATTTAGCAAGATGCCAATGCTGGCACCACTTAATGTGTTGATTGGTTGTATTATCAGTAGCTGTTTAAAATAAATTACTATTAAACTATTATTGTCCTTGGCTGACAAAACATAATATTTTGGTGTTCTTTAAATATGAAACAATCATTATGAATAAACATGCTGAAGAGCATTAAACAGCAACCCTAATGTGTGTTATTTTATAATAATATTTGTTGGAAAGCATGAAGTTGCTAACAGCATTTATGTTTACTCTTGCCTTTTGTTACAGTTGCAGCTAATGTCATTAATGGTAATACATTACCTATTCCTGCTGATTATATCTGAAAAATATTAGCTTTTAGGATCCAATACCCTCTAGGGACTACTTATAAGCTGTATAAAATTAAGTTTCATTTTTAGACTTTAAATCAGTGCACATCAGTAGGAGTCCAGTGTGAACAAAAATCTGCACTAGAGCCAAACTGATGCATATGCAAAAATACATTATTGCCCATGACAGCTCTGCTGCAAAAAAATACAGAAAACTGATTAAATTTCAATGCAGCATGGGGCTGGGAAAAGCAATAGCAAAGCAAGCAGTGCTCATAACAGGAACAAATCATTAGGACACCATTTTAACTAGCCGTGGTAATAGTACTTTCAGATTTGTGTAACTTCTGTACATTTTCCAGGTAGATCATGTGCAAAAGGTAACGCTAAATGCTGGGTTTCACATGGACATGTAGTACCCAGCAAAATTCTGTGATGACCATGTGAGGTATAGAAAAAGACACAAGATTTAAAACATGAAATTTTCTCCAAAGGGAGGTCCGTTCTCATGATGCTGAAGTTGGACAATAACAATTCCAAAGACGCGCATTTTAAGCTTACTCTATGACACAGTGATTACAAGAGATAATGGTTGTTTGACCTCAAATTTCTTTTCCAGAAGTAAGGCGTAAAGGTTGCAATAATGCACAAATATTTTGTTGTTGTTGTTTTCTAAAATTATCTACCTTGTAAATCAAGTTATTTTCATAATTTTTCAGAGAATGAATATACACATATATGTTCATATTTATATAGTTCTTTTAAAAAAGGCACTGTAATTGAACTAGCAATGTTACAACTATTTCTACAATCCAGAAAGTACAAATCTCCCTGTTTGTATATGAGACTTAAAGTAATATTGTATGAAACATTGTTTAATGTGCTAATTAGAATATAGAGGAAAAGCTTACTTGGTCTATGTTTGTATTTTAGACAAATTTATTTCAGAATTAGATGATACGTAAAGTTCTTTGAGTGTCTATGAAACCCATGTGACAAAATTTGTGCTCAGTAATGTATTGCTTTGAATGAAACTAAATACCTTGGTTAAAGGGAATTTTAATGATCAACCATTCTAACTAAAACCTTTTAAAGATGAGAAACCCAGGATCCAGGAGGATCAAGTGACTTGTCTAAGACCCAAAACCATTAAGGGCACTAAGTCTAGATCAGAACTCGACCACTTATTTAACCTTTATTTTAAAGTTTCTTTCAGGCATATGAAGGACTAGTGTCCCTTGAAATCAGGAAATTTTGTAGACTGAAAAATTATGACACAGCAGCATCAACTGATGTACTTTTCTCAAAAGTTCTTCTAACAAAACAATAATGATACTTGGTTTAATGTTTTGGTTACTATTCTCCAACGTGGATGAATGACAGACTATCAGAAGCACTTCCGGGTATAAATCCATCTTACGATTCATATGATCTGTATGGCAATATGGCAACGTGGGCTCTACAATTAGTCTACCTATGTTTAAATCCAGACATCACCTCCACTGTGTGACTTTGATCAAATGGCTTATCTGGTTTCATTTTCTCACCTATAAAATGGGGATAACAACAAAATCCACTGTGTAGGGTTATGAAGAAGATTCATGCAATATTGTATATAATTATCATAGGGACTAATAGTGATTGATATTGTGATTTATAATAAGAAATATATATATGGTATTCATCTGAATCCTGGAATTGAAAACTTACAATGGGTGGCATTTCCTATGTGATAAGAGCAATAAAGGTAAAATGAGTGTTTTTGTTATTCATCATAAACCCCTTTCAACTACACCTGAGTTTATATTAATAAGGTGACTTTTGGAAAACCCTATGGATAGAGGGTGGTTGTCAGGGGAACCAATTCTGTCATTAGAAAGTTGGAACTTTCAGCCCCATCCTTCTGATCTCCAGGGAGGGCCTAGGGGCTAGAGGTTGAATGAATCACCAGTGAGGAATGATTTAAATAATCATGACTATGTAACGAAACCTCCATAAAAACTCAAAAGGATGGGGTTTGGAAAGCATCTGGGTTGGTCAGCAAGTGAAGGTGTTGGGTGGGTGGCAAGTTCAGAGAGGGAATAGAAGCTATGCCCCCCTTTGCCATATACTTTCCCTTATTCATCTCTTCCATTTGGCTGTTCCTGAATTATATCCTTTTAAAATAAGCTGGGAATCTAATATGTAAAATGTTTTCCTGAGTTCTATGAGTTGCTCTAGCAAATTAATTGAACCCAAGAGAGCAGGTTCCCAGAAACCTCTGATCTGGCTGTTTGGTCAGAATCACAGGTTACAACCTGGACTTGCAAATGGGATCTGAAGTGTGGGTGGGAGTCTTCTGGGTCTTCTGGGACTGAGCCCTTAACCTGATCTGATTCTCCAGGTAGGTAGTCTTAGAACTGAGTTAAATTGTGGGCCCCCAGCTGGTGCTGCCGAATATCTTGGTGTGGGAAAAACTACAAGACATTTCGTGATCAAAAATGTCAGAAGTGAAGTTTTGTTTTAGTAGATATGATATAAATCAGTAAACATGGTATACACTCCACATTTTTAAAGGATAAGTGCTACCGTGTTTCCCCGAAAACAAGACCTAGCTGGACAATCAGCAATTCTGCGTCTTTTGGAGCAAAAATTAATATAACACCTGGTATTATTATACATTATATTATATTACATTATGTTATATTATATTAAATTACATTACATTAAATTACATTATATTATATTACATTATGAAGACCCAGTCTTATATTATATTATATGATGTAAGACCCTGTCTTATTTTACTATAAGTTACTTATTTTACTTATTATAGTAAAATAAGACAAGGTCTTATATTAATTTTTGCTCCAAAAGATGCATTAGAGCTGATTGTCTGGCTAGGTCTTATTTTCGGGGAAACACAGTATCTCATCTTAACTTAATAAAATTTTGAAGCCAACGTCCTAGTGTTTTGTTTTATCTTTTTAAAAAGTTTCCTTCTAACTACTTTGTGTAACTTTATTATAATTAAAATAATGTATTAATAATGCAAATGAAAAAACTTAATTTCTTTAAAATGTGTAAAATATAACATTATTAGCCATGAGATCAAAATAAGAAGTCTGCAAGATAAGGGTATTTCAGTCTTAGTACTAAGACATTCTTTTCCATTTTCTTTCCTCAAACACAAGAGTAGAACATACTCTTAAATACTATAGTTGGATTTATTTATTAGACCATAGTGAATCAATCTGGAACTGCCATTTATTGTGGTTTTAACATCCCTTTGAGGTCTTTCATGTTTCTTTAATTATTCCATACAGGCACACTATAGTGAAACAAACTCTTATTAAATATCCCCTGGTGGCATATATCTTCAATGCTAACCTTATTTTACATTTCTTTTTACTTATTTACCTTTGTTATTTTAATATCTGTAAGATATTTAAAATAATTTGTATAAGGAGATAAACAATATAAAGTATTTCTTTTCCAATTCTATGTAAAAATAGATCCTAGCTATGATGTATAGCATGAATGTTCAGATTAAGAATAACTGGCAAAATTTTCCTTTGAGTGTGTTCAATGGTAGTCAGGGTTTGCAGGTATCACATCTAATAAATTGATATTAAACTTCTAGTTTCCTCACCTGAAATTTCACAGGGAGTTCTCTATGGATATGTTAGAATAAGGAAGCCATATGAAAGACTGTCCACATGGATAAAAAAATAAATTTTATACAAAAATTGTAAAAACGCTGAAAAGCAAAATCTGGAATGCATCATACCACTCACTAAAGTGAAATTACCATCCTTTATTGTAGGTATCTTTATCAACTATTTATAAAACACTCAAGTTTCAAGAAAGAGTTAATAAAAACCTGGTGCCCCAAATGTATTTACATATACACACACACACACACACACACACACACACACGTATCTATCTGTGTGCATGTATCTATATGTATATACATTTATATATAATGTTTTTCTATACTATATACGGTATATTTAAAAACACTACTATTCTAGTATATAGTCTATACTGCCATTCTACAGGTCCTCTTTTAAAGCAAAGAAATAACAGTTATGAAAATTCAATTGTATAATGTGTCATGGAAGGTACATCTATAGTAACCATTACAAATTTTAAAATTGAGAATTATTAAATTATAGAATATCATGAAATTAAATTAGTGAATATTAGAACAATTACTCCTTAAACACATTATTTTGAAAGATTTTTTTGGCCATTAACTCTAAGAAAAAATAGACTTAATGCACATTAAATTTAAATATAACCCAATGACTTGGGTTTAATTAAAATATCAAATATGCATATAAATCCTTTATGTAGACATGGAATTGTATGATTCAAAAAATTAAACATTTTCAACTCAATTCTTTTTCATTGCTATCCTGATAAAATCCTTCCAAAGGAAATATGGAGCTTTAAACTTACCAAAAAGAAAGTATGTTACAATTTTGAAATAGGAAGCACAGAACCCACTGCATATAATTGAAATTGCAAGGAAATTGAGGTAGGCAGAATGTAATTATCCAAATTAGAATTTGGACCGAAAACACATTTATATTGTATGCCCAATAAGCCAGGGTCATGACTGTTTAAACATTCTATACCATTCCTCAAATATTACTATAACTCAATAAATGTGGCAATAATACAGAGCTAGCTAGCATCTATGACCTTTTATAAAATGATGTAATACCATTACTGACCATAAATCCAGTATGTATGTATCTGTGTACATGCACATATGGATGTATTGTGTGCATTTGTGTGTATAGCTGCATGGAACTCAGTAAGATTTTTAATCATTATTTTGCCTTATATACACATATGTGCATGCTCATATACATATATATGTACAGATATATATATACACATGTATGTGTATATATATATATACATACACACATATATATGTATATATTATTGTATATATATAATATATATATAGTATATATATATATAGTATATATATATTGTATATATATTGTATATATATACATTGTGTGTGTGTGTATATATATATATATATATATATATATATATATAATACCTCCATCTATATACACATATACATACATATAAAACTGAAGTGGACAAACATAATTTATTTTTAATGAAGTGTTCTTATTAGAGGTGTTCTAACTATTGGTCCCTTAGCCCTATGATTTCTAATCAGAAATAATTCAGTTTGTCTTGACTAACCTTATCATCAACTTTTGCTTAAATATGTCATCAAAGCTGGTTCGAGGTTAGAAAGAAAGAGTATATTAAATCTAGAGATACCTTCAATAAAATAAATGTCTAAGTCTGTGTATTGTAAAACTGGGTTTTTCTTCTCTCTCTCTCTTTCGATAATTATAGTTTTTGAAATAATGTAAATAACATTTCTAATCTAGGTAATACCAGGCTGGTGTGGGTGGGTGACAATATTTACCTTAGAAATGTGGTATTCATACACAATACAAGATTCCATGTATAAACCCACTCCTCAGATGAACAAGCTGTCTTTATACCGATGAAACTCAAGAAATGCTTTCTCCACTAAAAATGAAATTAAAGTACCACTTCCCTGGTTTTATAGTTAGTAAAGATACATACAACTGGATGGAGAATTGTAAGCAAATGTCTAACTTTTTCTTTGCTTCCTATGGAGTTGTATACTTAAAAAAAAAAGAGTGAACTGTTCCATTACTTTTCACAGTGTAAATTCAGAAATATCAAGGAATATTTTCTGAAAGCATTTAATTTAATAAGAGAGAAATTCATTAAAAACTCTACCTGATAGAAAACAATATCATGGGTCAAATTTAGAAAAAAAAAGAATTCTTAATGTTTTATTTAAAATACAATCAACTATTTGGCCTTGATTATGTTTAGGCTAGATTGATGATTTATTTCAATTACTGAGATATAAACCTTAAAGTTGAATACAGTGCTGGAGACTCTAATTACATTAGTATTAAAAATGCCATATTAATAGATGAGAAGATATGTCACATTAAAGGCCTTCTGTTATGTCCTTGGAGAGGTAAATAAAATTAATTACATTTCTACTGGGAGAATGTTTAATATGGTAGGAAATGTGTACAGTAAAATATTACTAAGGATGGAGTGCTAGAGTAAAAATTAAAAAAAAAAAATTACCAATGCAGTATCTGCAAGCACATTCTTACCACTAGCTCCCCCAAATATGGAGAAGTAGATGGCAAAATCTCCATCTGGGGTCCACATGATCACTTCATGTGTGGGCAAGAGAGTTATGCCTTCTTTTATCCCAAACACTCTTATTATTTTGGCTCCATGTTCTATGTTATTGTTAACTGTAAGTATTTTTGATTCATAATGTACTGTACGTAAAATATACATCCTGAGGACTACATAGGAAATCCGTGGAAAGTTTTGTATGGCTTTTTGAAGTCTATTCTTTGAAGAAACCCCATTAACTGAAACAAACTTATTTATGAAAGAAGAGATTTTTTTGGATTCTTTTATATTAGACATATTTTAAATGACTAAACATATCATTTCCTCACTGCAAGGCGAGCAGTTTAAAAATAGCTAAATATTTATTAGAACTGGTGTGCCGTCATTTAGTAAATCAGACAAACTTAAACATTTAGATTCTTCCCATTAGTCGGCAGTAAGGAGAACATTTAGGCAAAATGATTTTTTAAATGCTGAGGTCATTTTCACCTAAGTTTGTACTAAGGTTTAATATACATATTTGAGTATTACTAAACCAATTAGATAGTGTAGTAAGTTTAAAATCTTAAACTGCTAGAAAAAGTTCAATACGATGGTTCAGTCAATCTCATGAATGGATTACATAGGAATAGGATGAATTGGAGGGAAATCTACAGCTGGGTCTTTTTGTTCCTTTCTTCCAGATTGCAAAGAGGCCTACCTGTATGTTAGTCAGAAGGGTCTCTATGGAAGACAATCCATCAGGAAACAGAAAAGGCGATGGAAAACCTGGAGGAAGTGGTTGTCCATGCCCAGTTAGTGAAAGTTTGTCAAGGCTGTCTCTCGCAGTTGGTGTGGAAAGCGGGGTCTCATCTGTATGTGATTGAAACAAAAATATAGAACAAGTTACGCTTGTCTGTTTTTATTAGACCTCAGTAATGGCTTCCCTAGTGGTTTCCAGAACATTTATTGCAAATTGGTTCCTGCTATCAGGAGAAAATGCTTTCTGCTGAATTTTCTTTAATGAAAAAGCTGTGGAGATACAACAAGATAACATTAATGAGTAACTTTATAAGCCTTTTAAATGCAGTCTCTAATGAGACTGAGTTTACAGTGCCATAGAATCTTTTTAAAACAAATATTATCTCAATATAGTTGTGATAATATATTCAGGCTGACTTTATGGGCACCTTCCCAATTATCTCATTTTAGTTTGTTCTGTTTGGACTGACAATAGAATCTTTCTAGAGCTTCATGTAAGAGTAATTCTTTGCATATTAGTATGTTTCTTTCTCAATTAACCTTTCCTGTATAGAAATGATTTTTTCAAATATATTCTTAAAGAATCTACAAAAGAATATACCATTAAAATCTTTCATTGCACAATTTAAAATGGAAACTGAAATCAAACATATTATTTCTATATTATAACTGAATTCTTCAATATCACTAAAACTAAGGTCTAATTCTTTTGACCTTGAATGCCTTTCCTTCATGTTGAAAAACTACCTTTTTTTATACATGAAAAAGGGGTCTAGAGAAAGGGTAACAAAATGCAATTTCCATAACAGTATTTAAAAAAACAAATATGAAACCCTCTAAGGTAAGTTAGTTCTTACTTTGCTTATTGAATATTCTTCAACATTTTAAGCAATTTAGAGTAATGCCCCAATATGTATTTTTTTACCCTCACAGTGAAATCTTTTTATTCAGTTCTTTATTATTTAAACATTCTTACACTCTCATTTGAAATAGATACAAGTTACGGCTTATTTTAGTTTATTACATCACAGAGAAAAATTTTATTCATGGCAGAATTCTCAGCTTTACAAATATTTTCATATTTCACCTCAGAAAAATTAATCAGAACAATGTATTTGCATAGTCCTGATAGTATCTCTCAATTTTGCAAGTGAAGAAAAACTTCAGCACACTTGCCTTTATGCTTATAATTTGATTCCACTGTTCTCTTCGATCATTCTTACATTTTTCATTGCAATACCTAAACACACAACACGTTTTCCAATTACACTCTCTGGGACAGAAATACTATGGAAGTTGCCACACTCTTCTGTCTCTAACTAATGTCAGAACAAGTTAAATTCATCTCCCTCACCTTTCCACATTTCTAGTTAATGAACCAAAAGGGAAGAAAGGTGGGGAGGAGAGTAATGGACACAAAGCCTTCTATTTACGGCACTCCTCTCACACTCACTCACTCACTCAGTCACTCAGTCTCCTGCAGTTTCTGTCTGCTAGCTCCTCCTCTGTTAAGTAACTGACAGATGATCTGAGGCAGCAGGTACTAGAAGAAATGGAGCAAGCAGCTAAAGTAGGACTCATTGTGTCCTTATTTTGTTTTCCATTGCACTTGTCAACGGGGTTAAAGAAAGACGGCAGAGCAGGGGTAGGACTACGGCCTGGCTAATGTGATCAAGGTGATCCTGGACACCATTTACGTTGTGTCATAAATTACTCCTCCAGACTAAGGCTGCTAGTGTTTTCTCATAATTGCTCTGAAGACACTTGCTAAACATTCGTGTGCATGTGAAATTGTTTAAGAATAAAGAGCAATATTTTTTGATGAGCATCACCTTAGCTGTCACATGCTAAAGAAAATGTGGCTTAATAGATCATGAGGATAATAATTGCTTGTCTCCTGAAGAAAGACATAGAACCAGATGACCACCTGAGCTTGCTTTCAGCTTTAGTCTGTGACGCCACAATTCTTAAAGGTTGTCCTTGAAATAAAGCATCATATGTATGTGTACAATGACACACACATACACACATGTTTAAGTAGCAGTTCCATTATCCCCATGACTATTCGATTTAGCTTCAATACATTTATGCTTGACTATGTTTGATTGTTATGGGAATTAATTCATGAAATCATTCAATATACATTTTTTAGCCAATATTTCTGTAACATAAACAATGTGCTAGATACTGGGGATAAAAGGCTGAAAAAAACAAAATCGACAAGCTTCAAGAAGCATTTCTAGATTAGAGTGACCTATGGCAGTTAAGTAGCTAATTGTAGTTAGTAAAACATTCTCTCTTCCATCCTTAGTCTCTTTTTCCAAATATAGGATTCAAATTATATATGTGAATATATATAACTCATGTATATGTGAAGTGTGTTTGTGCGTGTGTGTGTGTTTGCATGTACATGTAGAGTTTTTTTGTAGTAGCTTCAATGGAATGCCCTTCTTGGTCCTCATGGTTTCAGCTGTAAGTGAATATATTATCATTTGGTATAGATTTACTTGATTGGATGCATGCATTTATCATTTTACATGAGGGAGATACTACATAAGGTTATTTTAACTCAATAGATAAATAACAATCAAATTTAGGAAGAATGACAAATTAAGGAATTTTTAAAAGGGCGATTCTTAAGATCAATATATATGTTTAAAAAGAAAACAAACTAATCAAAGATCAAACAAACAAAAAAGAATGTTTGGGGGATCTTCATGACCTTACTACCTGAGAAAAAGTTGTCATTCTGTGGCAATTAACATCATAGAAAACCTTATTTAGTCTTCCTATAAACACAGTAAAATTGGGAACATAGTTCTTCCTTTTGAAATAAATGTGACCTTTGAAATCCTAAATGTTCTCAGAAGATTAAAGCTCAAAATTTGAGAGACGAGACAACACAGAAGAAAGTTTTGACCTCATGTAATCTCTACTGACTTCAAACAGTAAATAACGATGAAGCACAAATTCACAAAGCACCGTATTCCAATTTCATATATCTGTACATATTTTCAAGGTTTACCTCGAAAAGAGAGTGGGTTTGTCAAATGCTATGATCTTTACTTATACTATTTGACAACATAATCTCTGTTTTTTCATTATTTAATATTTTACTTCTATATAATTTTAAATGTATGGAAAAGTGGTAGGAATCATACAAAGAATTCCTTTATACCCTTATAGTGGGTTGAATTGTAGACCCCCAAAATATATGTCCATGTCTAATCCCTGGAACCTAGTCATGTCAATTATTTCGAAAAAAAAGGGGTTCCACAGATGAAACTAAGTTAAGGGTCTTGAGAGGAGGAGAGTATCGTGGGTTAGGATGCACCTTAAGGCAAATGAGGAGTGTTTTTAAAGAGCAAGTCAGAGGGAGACCTGAGAGAGACAGAGAGATCCATAGAGATGAGGAGGAGGCAAAGAGAAAGGAGACAGAGATGAGACTTTTGTATCCAGAGCCCAGGAGGGCTGACAGCTGCCAGAAGCTAGAGAGGTAAAGAATGGATTCTTCTCTAGAGCCCCTTTGAGGGAGCTTGTCCTGGCTGACACCTTGATTTGAGACTCCTCGTCTCCAGAACTACGAGAAAAAACATTTCTGCTGCTTTAAGGCACCAAGGTTATGATCTTCTGTTACACCAGCCCTAGAAAACTATTTCAACTCCTCACCCAAATTCAGCAATTGTTTACTCTTTACCACTTTTGTTTTTCGATGATCTCTGTCACTCTTTCTTGTAGTGTATGTACATATGTTTGAACCATTTTCACCTTTTAATCCTTAAGACTTCACTGCATATTTCATAAGTATAAGAACACATTCTTCCATCACCACGGTATAAAATCAACAAGAATCACAGACATAGAATAATTATTTAATCAAGAGTCCACATTTCAATTTCATTATCTGTGAGATATTTCAGTATAAAGAGTTAAATAATAAATCTTTTCATTTACTTGACAAGTACTTGGGGAGTATTTTCTCTCGGCACGTAGTAGCCCCTAAGAGGGCCTCTGGTAATTCCTCCCTGCTGTTAATTCACATTGTATCTAGAACTTTCCCCCTTAGTTTCAGTTAGACTGAACAAATACAATAAAACAAATGTGATGGGATGTCACTTCTAAGATGCAGTTGTAAAACCTCTGTAGTTTCCATATCTGTTTTGCTCCCTTTCACTTGTATTTGTTGCCCTAATGGAAGCCAGCTGTCAAGTCCTGAGACAGCCCTGTGGGGAGGTACACACGACAAAAGACTGAGGCCTAGAGAAAACTATGTCAGTTGGTTTGAAAACAGATTGCCCTTGCCCATTTGAGACTTTAGTTGTGGCTGCAGCCCCAGCTGACAGCATAAATACAACCTCATGAGAAACCTTAAACAAGAGATACCCAGCTAAGTTACACCCAGAAACTGTGACATTTTAAATGTTTGATGGTTGAAGCGACTAAGTTTTGGTGTAATTTGTTACTAAATTTGTTACTAAATTTGATAACTAAAACAGTACATAACAGTTTTGTTTTTGTTTTTTCAGTACAATGGGATATATTACAAAAATAAGTTCGTGTCCAGTTACTTTCAGCTACTTTGGACACGTTAAAACCACTTCGGGCTTCAATTTCCTCAATTTTAAAAATAAGATAATCTTTAGTATATAACTCAAATCTATAATTCCACATTTTCTATTATCTCTTATAAAAATTTGTGACAATTATTTTTTCCCTTTTTTTTTAAATTTATTGAGGTGACAATTGTTAGTGAAATTACATAGATTTCAGGTGTACAATTCTGTATTACATCATCTATAAATCCCACTGTGTGTTCACCACCCAGAGTCAGTTCTCCTTCCATCACCATATATTTGATCCCCCTTACCCTCATCTCCCTCCCCCCACCCCTCTTACCCTCTGGTAACCACTAAACTATTGTCTGTGTCTATGAGTTTTTGTTTCTCATTTGTTTGTCTTGTTCTTTTATTGTTTTTGGTTTATATACCACATATCAGTAAAATCATAGGGTTCTCTGCTTTTTCTGTCTGACTTATTTTGCTTAGCATTGTACTCTCAAGTAACAATTATTTAATTCAAGAATTCATCAATATTAACTGGAGAGTGATAATGCATCATCACTGTGGAACCAGAAATGTCAGTACCTTCTTAATTACAAGTTCCAAAGAGTCATGGATAGCTAGGTAATGTTTGAAAAGGGAGTAATTCACACAAAATTGCAAAGCAAGTTATTGATTACTATGGTTTACAAACTTAATTTTATCAGAATTGTTAAATTATCTTTCTTCATTTTATCAAATTAGAAAATACTTCAACCATGTGTAGGACAGGTACCCTTAACACCTGGAATGGAAAATTAGGTGCAGCAAAGGGTACATCACCCTGAGAATAAAGTAAGCATTTTGAAAACTGCTTAATTAGGGTACTGTTTTTTTCCTAAGTACTCCATGTCTATAGGGGACTAGAAGTTATGCCAGTTCTCCAAAGAGTTTCGTTATTTGTAAACTCCTAAGAAAGAGTGATTATTAACTTTGAAGCATTATTGCATTTTAATTCAGTTACAAGGTACTACAGTGGTTTTCTAAAGGAAAATAGAAGTACATATTACAATCTAATAAATTATTTCATCTTTGGACCAGAAAAGAAATTTATCAATTAACATATTAATAATTTATGTAATGAATATAATGACAATTCTAACAACATGCAATTAGTTAACATCAGAGTAATAAACAATATAAAGAGAAATCAGATATGGAAGAGAAGAAAATATTCTTAGAAACCCCAAATCAATAAAGTATAAAAAATGTTATTTCATTCTTTTCATCACTTAATCCTATGATTCTACTCATATTTTCTAAGTTTCATGTCAATAAATGACTAACAGTAGGATTGACGCCTCTGTAAGACAAGCTTTTTTTCCCTTCAATCTTATCACATATAACAATTTAGCAGGATATCCTAAGGAACAATGTTGTTTAAAAAATAATGGGCCTTTACTTTAAAATGTTTTCTTTCCTGTTAATAAAATCTAACTCACTTGTTATAACCCATCCCTTTGGGTTTGAATTATAGATTCTCTTTCAAGTTTGTGTGTTTGTGTGTGTGTGTGTGTGTGTGTGTGTGTGTGTGTGTGTGTGTGTTGGTCACTGATGTCTTTTATTATATGATAAAACCAAATAGCAAAACTACTAACTTTTACAAAACCATATATTCCAAGGGGATTCACATTTATTCATCTTGATGTGAAATAGATAGTAACATTAGTAAAATGGTAAAATCTCCATATTTAATATTTACAAGTGATCTGGGAGTTTGCGTGATAACACTATATTTCTATACTAACAAAGTAAAAAAAAATATTGACAAAAATTTTGAGAGTATGGTAATTTCTATACAGAAGTGAATTTTTTAAATGTACAGCTTTTTTTTTCATTTTTGATAAACACCCATCATGATTGTATAGAAAGATAAACTTATTGGTGCTTTTGTAAACTCATCAACCACATTATTCAACTGGAGTAGAGGTGTGAATAACCTAAAAAATTAAGGATTGATGTTTTAAAAAAGTTAGAAACTCATATCCAGATACATAACGCAGTCATGTTTAAACTGGCCTCAATTTGCCATGGAGGGAATCCAGGTCTTGTACCATAATTCTGTGGTTTCCATATCATCTCTCTCTAATGAGGCTTATGATAATGAAGTATCATGTTGATAATAAAGTTATTACTATATATTATTATAGTTGACTTATACAAACTAACCTTGAATTAGTTCAGTGAACAGTTAAAATTAATTATGATAGAAATAACTTGAGAAAGGGCAAAAGAGTATGAATTACTGTATTGATTTTTCTTCGGGTAGCAGGACCTAGAGGAAATGGGCAAGTTGACTTACACAACAAGAAAACAGTACAGATTTTGGAGAAATAAACTGTGATAAGCATTATAAAACTTAAGAGTATCCTTGGATATTCTTGAAGCAATATTACAACTTTGAATTTTAAGTTAGGGTGAATTAAGAAAAGATTTACTATGGAAAAGAGATCATTGTAAGTGCATGTTTGGCAGGATGTTGGAAGTGTGCTCTGGCTGTGCCCCACATTGGGCGCCAGAGTGCTCAAAGATACACCAAACTCAGAGTCCTGCCTAATTTAATGTATAAAGTATTTATTACACACATACACAGATTCACCTTTATCAGTGGTTGTTAACCTTGGGGTAGTTCACCTTTGAGAGGATGACAAAAGTTAGGGACCATGCCTTATAAAAAGAAATAGTCTCAGTGCCCTAACTATACAGTAAGTATGTAATAATGTCTATTGAAAGAATATGTGAATGAAATGAGGAGAGGCAAACGCTGGAAAGTAAAAAATGCAGAAATGAGAAGGATCAGTAGTCTCTGCTTACCCTAAGGTCACATCACATTCATGATAGCAAAACTAAAAATACTTTCTATTGGAAAACCACACTATTGATTATAAGACAATTTCATAGACATTATCTTGGGTTAGGAGGAAGCTCTAGGAAGAAGATTTTAAAAGTGCATGCATTTATAATTTCAATAATGTTATGTGCCAAAAGATTGATTCAAATGGCTCCTAGTGGTTATTTAGAAAAATAAGAGATTATATTTAGACCATGGAAGTTGATAGGAGAGAGAAGAAGACATATAAAGTCTTCATGGCAAGATGTATTTCAAACGGCCATTGGATATTCAAAAAATTTTAAACGGGGAGGTTAAGGGATTCTATGAGGAAACCATGCAGGAATAATAGCTCAAGGAAAACAGGGACCCTAAACTTTGTATTTGTAAAACGAAAGGCTATTTTGTACCATTACTCTCAAAAAACAGTCTTTAATTTCTGGCTAGTTTACATTTACATTTCAAAAATCTATGTGTGTGGGAAACTCTAAATTAAGCTGTATATTAATATTTCCAAACTTGGCCTTGACAGCAAACTCATCACTGTACTCAGCAACTGAGAAGATGAAACTAAAGCACACAGACTATCTGTGAATAGATGTTTTTTTCCCTTCCACCACTTGAAATTTCTTGGCAAAAAGGGAATGGCACAAAATTAAACAGACACACACACACACACACACACACACACACACACGCACATGCACACACACACACACGCACACACACACAAAAACAGACTTAACTTTTAAACATTTGGGGTGGCTTTCATTCCTGCTCGTTTCTTAAGTCATAAGTGTTTATGAAAGAGTTGGTGTAGCTTAGGCTGAAAAGAGCCACTTAATTTCTGTCTTTTTTATGACCCTGAAGGTTTAACCTCACTGCTGATACTGCAAGCGAATATGGGAAAGCATTTACTGAAAGCTGCATAACAGACGTGGTTATATTTCCTACGTTGATGTTTTGCATATCTGCACAGTAGGGCCATTAAGGGTTGTAAGAGCACAACGGAAACAATCATAACGTTTGTTTTTAGAGGACTGACTCAGGACATGTACACCAGGCTTTATATAGAAAGTGTTTTTGTTTTATTAAGGGACTGTTTGCCTGTTAGTGATAACATCATTAAAAATAAATGAAAGGGGGCTGGGAAAATGCTTCCCAAAAGCAGAAACCTAATTAAAGGTAATATGCCTGCTATGAGGGATTTTTTTTTTCAGGACTCAAAAATAGAACAAGGTTAGTTCTTTCTTATTTTATAAGGCCCAAAGAAGACCTCACAGTAAAACATTACTTCTGATCTAATTTTCTATTTCTGTGTACTTTAATAATCTACTTTACAGTCTGTGCTTGCCCATGGAAAGTGAACTAGTTTTGTTCCTACAGATAGCTTCTTCATCATAGCATACTGCATGAAAAAACAATCTGATGGTTCAGCTAAAAAAGAACAACAACAAAAAAAAAAACACACTCTCCTTTTGAGCAAATCGTGTAGGTTGTAATATATGTAGTAACAGTCATTGAAATAATGCACACACAAACATTTCATGGTCCTTAAAGACCACTTTTGAGAGCCTGAGTTAATGGTAAAAAAAAAACATTTCCAAATCACGGTTTATAATTTCAGAGAAAAAGAAAAAAAAGGAGACCTTTTCATTTTAAGGGGTGGAGTTACTCTAATTTCATGGATGGTGAAAAAAGCAGGAAACTGCATTCCCTTGATAACTCTGCCCTTATTGTGCTGCGACCTTGGCCAATTTACTTAAATTTACATCTGCCAAAAATGAGTTTGTGAAATGTGCTTCGAGAATTTTCGGGGGGCAGGGGAAAGGAGTTGTCACATAAATCTAAGGACTTTTTGAATTAATATTCCTTTAGAAGGAAAGAGAAAATGAGGAGAAACACTGGGCATCCTCATAGGGTTCTATAGTTCGATATTCTGGTCTCTTCTTGTCACCTCTGCACAGTTCTAATTCATTTATAAGTCTCCAAACTGAAAATGAATCTTATTGCTAAATGAATAAAACAGCACAATTCCCAAATTATTCCCCTGAAATATAAAAGAGCTTTGGTATTTTAGACTATTTAATCTCTAATTTGCACATGGGTTTTAGACTAAAATTATCATGGAATTATAAAAAGTGTGAAATATCTTGGAAATCATTTGGTATAAATTCTTCTTTTTTTTTTTTCAGATGAAACAAGCCCCAAAGTGGTTAACCCAATGTTTTTCAAAGCCAAGTCTGCAAATTCTCATTCCTTTTCTTCATTAAAAGTTACTGTCAATTCAGAGAAAATACAGGGCAAGAACATTTTGAAGGATTCTGAGGATACGTATACCTACAAATATACAAACATGTATGATATTTGGAGAAATGTGAAACCTGGAAGGATATTTAATAAATACTAAGGGAGTTTTAGGAGTGATAATGGTCATATGATTGTGATTTAAGGGAAAGACTCCTTATCTTTAAGAGATACACAGTGAAAATAAATAAAGAAAAAATATTTACAGATTAAATAAAATGTTTTGGATTGGCTTCAAAATAATCTGAGGAGGAGGAATGAATGAATGGGGAGACTCATGAAAGAAGGGTGAGCTTGAGATGATCATTGTTACAGGTGAAACACTGATAGATATACAGGAGAGGGGCAGTACCTTCTTATAATTTTATGTGTGTTTGAAATTTTCTATAATAAAATGTTTTTAACAAAAAAACAATGTTACCCAGTAAAATGCCATTAAGTCATTCTTCTTTCAAAAAGTCAGAGGCACTGGTATATGATCATCATCGTTATCATTATCAAAATAACTAGCATATATCGAGTGCTTTCTATGTGTTCAAAAGCAATGCTCTAAGCACTTTACATCCATTAACTCATTTAATCCTCACAATTCTATTAGATTGTGATTAGTAATATACTCATTTTACACATGAGTAGAAAGAGGTACACTAACATAGTTAACTAGCTAAGAAAACTGGGCTAGTAAGAAGAGGAGACAAATTCAAACCTGATTAGCCTTTCTCCTGAGCCGATGACCCTTAAACACCCAATGGGGTGAAATATAAATTTTCCATAAACATTTAAAAAATGTATCGGACAGGTGTGTTCAAACGTGTATAAGAAACTTATACTCCAAAGAAAGAATATCATTTTATAATTATTTTATTTCAAAGTAGAAGAAAATTTAGACATTACTATTCTACCTCTTGCTCTTAAACAAGGCTTAACTTATTCTTTAAAACCCAGCTAATAGTCAACCTAAGCAACCAAGATTTCCCAAATTTATTACTTCCATACATACTTACAATTATTCATTATTGAAGCAAAGATATCTATCTTAGAAATGATGGGTCTGCATATGGGACTAGAGAATTCCAACCACGATTATAACAAACACTTAATATCTACTCTAACCCCAAGTAGTCCACACTTATCTTCCTGCAAATGTCCCTACTTTGGGGGTTCATCCCTGGGGCACAAGAATGCTTCAACATTCGCAAATCCATCAATGTGATACATCACATAAACAAAATAAAGGACAAAAATCATATGATTCTATCAATTGATGCAAAAAAAGCATTTGATAAGATACAACATCCATTTATGATTAAAACACTTTAAAATTGGTATAGAAGGAAAATACCTCAACATAATAAAGGCCATATACGACAAGCCCTCAGCTAATCTCATAATGGTGAAAAGCTGAAGCCCTTTGCTCTACAATCAGGAACACGACAAGGTTGTCCCCTATCACCTCTGCTTTTCAACATAGTGTTGGAAGTCCTTGCCAGAGCAATCAGGCAAGAGATGGAAATAAAAGGCATCCAAATTGGGAATGAAGAAGTTAAAATGTCACTCTTTGCAGATGACATGATGCTATATATAGAAAACCCTAAAGACTCCACCAAAAAGCTATTAGAAACAATCAATGAATACAGTAAAGTTGCTGGCTACAAAATCAACGTACAAAAGTCCATTGCTTTCCTATATATCAACAATGAAATCTCAGAAAAAGAAATACAAAAAACAATTCCTTTTGCAATTGCAGCAAAAAGAATAAAATACCTAGGAATAAACTTAACCAAGGATGTGAAGGATTTATACGCTGAAAACTATAAGACATTTTTGAAAAAAATTGAAGAAGACACAAAGAAATGGAAAGACATTCCGTGCTCATGGATTGGAAGAATCAACATAGTTAAAATGGCCATATTACCCAAAGCGATATACAGATTTAATGCAATTCCCATCAAAATCCCAATGGAATTTTTTAAAGAAATAGAACAAAAAATCATCAGACTTGTTTGGAACCACAAAAGACCCCAAATAGCCAAAGCAATACTAAAAAAAAAAAAAGAACAATACTGGAGGTGACACACTCCCTGATTTTTGCTTGTACTACAGGGCTACAATAATCAAAACAGCTTGGTATTGGCGGAAAAACAGACACATAGACCAATGGAATAGAATTGAGAACCCAGAAATAAAACCACATAAATATGGACAGATAATTTTTGACAAAGAACCTAAAAGCATACAATGGAGGAAAGACAGCCTCTTCAATAAATGGTGCTGGCAGAATTGGATAGCCACGTGCAAAAGAATGAAACTGGACTGCTATCTGTCACCATGTACCAAAATTAATTCAAAATGGATCAAAGACTTAAGCATAAGACCTGACACAATAAACTGCATTGAAGAAAACATAGGTACTAAACTTATGGACCTTGGGTTCAAAGAGTATTTTATGAATTTGACTCCAAAGGCAATGGAAGTAAAAACTAAAAGAAACGAATGGTGTTATATGAAACTGAAAAGCTTCTGCACAGCAAAAGAAACTATTGACAAAATAATGAGTCAACCAACTGAATGGGAGCAGATCTTTGCAAACAGTGCCTCTGATAAGGGGCTAATATCCAAAATATACAAGGAACTCATGAAACTCAACAACAAAAAAACAAACAACCCAATTGAAAAATGGACAGAGGACCTGAAGAGACATTTCTCCAAAGTGGATACACAAATGGCAAATAGACATATGAAAAAATGCTCAACATCGCTAATCATCAGAGAAATGCAAATGAAAACCACAATGAGATATCACCTCACGCCAGTCAGAATGGCTTTCATCAACAAGACAAATAGTAACAAGTGTTGGAGAGGCTGTGGAGAAAAAGGAACCCTCATACACTGTTGGTGGGAATGCACACTGGTGCAGCCGCTATGGAAGGCAGTGTGGAGGTTCCTCAAGAAATTATGAATAGAATTACCATATGACCCAGCAATCGCTCTCCTGGGTATCTACCCCAAAAATATAAAAACATTTCTCTATAGAGACATGTGTACTCCAGTGTTCATTGCAGCTTCGTTTACAGTGGCCAAGACATGGAAACAACCAAAATGTCCTTCGATAGATGAATGGATAAAGAAGTTGTGGTATATATACACAACGAAATACTATTCGGCGTTAAGGAAAGATGACAAGATGGATGGATCTTGAGAGTATAATGCTAAGTGAAATAAGTCAGGCAGAGAACCCTATGAGTTCACTGATATGTGGTATATAAACCAAAAACAACAAAAGAACAAGACAAACAAATGAGAAAGAAAAACTCATAGACACAGACAATAATTTAGTGGTTACCAGAGGGTAAGGGGGTGGGAGGTGGGTGATGAACATAAAGAGGATCAAATATATGGTGATGGAAGGAGAATTGACTCTGGGTGGTGAACACACAATGGGATTTATAGATGATGTAATACAGAATTGTACACCTGAAATCTATGTAAATTTACTAACAATTGTCACCCCAATAAATTTAATAAAAAATAAAAAATAAAATGTCCCTACTTTGCATCTTTACCAAATGCCAACTATACTAGCAAGGTCTACATTCTCCTTGTGAGAAATATTTAATCATGGAAGCATCACTTTTTAATTGACATATGTATTCTATGAGGTAAAAAAGCAAGGCCTACTTAAAGATTCTTAAAAGCAAAATTATTGTCTAAGAGATCCATTTCAGAAGAAGCAGGTTTCAAGCCTTACCCATTTATCAGCCACAATTAAACTCTGGGTATCGCCACAAATTGTCTTCTGTACTTGTTCTAATTTAACTTCTCAATTTTCTCACTGTGTAATCCTAGCCATGAACTTGCCTCACTTTCCACCAGAAGAACTGTATTTAGGTTACTAAATCACCCTTTCTTCGTTTCACACCTCACTCCTCCCCTGCCTCCATCATTGTGCTATATGGGAGCTCCCATAGTTTTGATTACTACTCTGCTCAGAAGAGATATCATGCACCAGGCTGCTGGGACACTGCCCTGAGCTTGTTGGTCTCAATAAATTAAGGTGTGTAAGTCTGATAATTTACGAAGCATAATGACTCCTTCCCAGACACAGGCATGATATAATAGGTCCCTACACTCCCACCTTCCCTTACCACAGTGTCTTGACACCAGAACTATGGCATGTGAATCTGAAAAGTCTCCTGAGGTGACACCTAATAGCTCTACACCTTCAGCTTCACTGGCTTGAATCATTCATCTTTACCCTCCTGTCCATAAAAACCAATTACACTTTACCAGGACTACGGCAGATGATCAAATTCACTGCAAATTATCATCAGACACATTTCTTTACAGATTTGTTCCTTAGCTGTGTTTAACATGAAAAACTGTGAGGGAAAGAGCCATTCACATGTCCATCTTATTCAGCCATATAACCTCAATGTCTGGCACATGATATATTCTTCTTATTGATTGGTTGATTGGGCAATGTATTGCCCAAACTACTTAATTTGTTAAGTCCTTTGTTCTTACTAATAAACATAAATTTTCATTGAGGTTAGTTTACTTTTTAAATTAGTTAAATTTGAATGAGACGATATATAATAAGAAATGCTTTCAGCTTGGGTTGCCTGTTTATAAATGTGAATCCAGCATATAAAAAATATTTATGATATTTAAAATTCTAATTTTTAAAATCTCTATTTTTTAAAATTAATTAAATATACATGTTACTACCCAGTGCAGAAAAGGGGCTAACGAGTGTGTGTAGAAAACATAAGATTTGATTCATCTCTCTAGAAGTGCTGTTGGCTGCGCTTGGCAGTCATAGATTTGCCGGGGCAGAGAATATCCACACAAAGCTTGATAAGCATCCTGTCAGAAACATTATGAAAACTGGAAATTGATAGGAGGTTAAACTAAATGGCCTTTATATCCCTTTTACCTATTGAGATTCTATGACTTCTTCCTTGAAAACTAACTGCATTCTTATATAGTCATATAAAAATGCAAAGAAAGCACTAATTTTTAGGATTAGGGAAATATAAAAAGTTAAGAGTGTATGTTTATATCATTGTCAGCATTATTCTCTTGGCAAGAGGGGGATTCTTGAACAGCACAGCTGCTATTTTGCAACCCTCAGAACAGAAAAACATAATGCAAATTCCTGGACCTTCACTATATATAAGTTTTTAAAAATTGATTTCCAATGTATAACCACTTGTTCTTTGTAGCAAAGAGAAAAGATGACATTGCCAGATTTATAAAATTGTTGTTTCTAGCTTTTTAATGTGTTATATTTCTGAAAAACACATCTGTGAGATCAACTATATCACTATAGATAAAATAACCATATGAGTTAATGTATTTGAAAAAAATTCAAAGAAAAGTATAACACACATATGTTTGCATATATACAAATGAATATGTACACAGACACACATAGTTATATAAGTACATTGGTACATATGCACCTACATTAGAATACAGGCATGTGGAATTCTTGTATCTTTAGTCAACCAATAACTACTCAATGTTTAGATTATTAATTTACTTTAAAAACAATCACCGAATGCTTTACACAAATAAATTTATCGTCTGACATAATAAATTATCTTTCATTACGTATCCCTTCTCCCCGCATAGTAAGATTTCACAAGAATGCAAGAACCAGGTAGAACCTGGGAAGATTTACCATTGCTTTCTATATCAGACCATATACTTTAAGATTAACAAATTATGAATAGCATAAAGATGATTTCATAAATGACTTAATACTGAGTGAAAATTTGAAAACAAACTATTCAACTTTATTTGAAAATGCATATTTGAATAAGCAAACCAAACACGCAGGATTTACTCCTACACTCTTGATAAACATAGAAAATTCACATTGCCCTTTAATGTTATTTTGCATTAGATAATTTAAATAAATACCATAACAAAAAATTAGTTAAAAATATATTTATATGCATTTTTACACTCATACACAGTTCTAGAGATCCTGATACGTCCCTCACCTATCTTGGCCCACGACAGTTAGTACAGGGAGAATTTATATTGGCATCTCTTCCTTTTAGTTGGGAATCATCACAAAGATAGTACCCTCAGTGTTTCTCTTATAACCTATCCTAAAATCTATTTTCTAACTTTTATTTTATGGTATACAAATTCTCCACAGAGATTTGAATACAGTGCTTAGCATAAAAGTAGCTTCAAAAATGTCATGATATTTTTAAGGAAGTTATTTCCTTAAATTATTTTAAAAATTATTTTCACAACTGTTAAATTTAGTCATAAATTTCATCAGAGAAACTTTAGGAAACCAAATCCACCCTGAAATATGAATACATTGTATTTTTTCAATTGATTAATTTGGCAATTCAGCCAAATTAATAGTCTTTCTAGAAATATTTGTGGAAGAATAGCAAATTTAATACAGTATGGTAAGCACTCTAACAAAGATAAGAACATAAGAATATCAGGGCAAGTAAGGATATTTAGTTCATTCTTGGACTTCCTAGAGGAGGAGGAATCCAAGTTCAGAATGAAGAATAATTAGAATATAAGCCATATGGCATGTCTGAAACCGTAATTTATGAGAAGAAATAATTTTTGACAACAAGGTAATTTATTGTCTCAAATCTACAATCAAGGTTCCAAATGTTCCCTGTACTTTAGATTTAGTCTTTCAAAGGTAAATACATTTTCCTCTATTATCAATTTATTGTTAAAAATGAAACAATAAAAAAAAGTATCTATAAATCTTCACTGCAAGCTCTTCATTCAGTGAGAGGCAAATAAGTGAGACTAGATTGCAAGAATGTTTTCCTGGTGAGCCCATGTCAGTCCTAGTGATTACTGTCTTGTTTTCTAAGAAATTCTTCAAAGGTATTATTTTAGAATCTTTCTTGGGATCATTACCAAGGTGCTTCTTACACTGTCTGTGAAATGTGCCTCTATCCATTTAAAAAAAAAATCAGAACTGCATTAGCTTATTTTATTCATCGATCACTTATCTGTAAGCCAGCAAATTTAGTTCAGATATCTTAGAACATAATTCATGTGGCCTGAATTCCTTTAGAATACCTAAGAATTTTCTTTCCATCTATTCATCTATCTTGGGCTCTCATGATGCTTATTTTCACTATTTACATTTTCTTATAGAAAGATTATGAAAACAAAAGAATAATTTCTTATACTTCTTTGTATCACTTTGGATGCAGGCCATATATACTCCAGAGAGAAGGTGCTAAAAAAATTATATCATTACTTGACTACTTAAGCAGTTTGAGTTCATCTCCATCTCAAATATGGAGTTTCAAAATTTGGGCGGAAGAGTTACATTATGTTTTCTCTAAACTTTTCAATCTGGATTCTAGATCCAGCTTTTCCAAAAATTAATGATGATATAGAGTAAGTCATTATCTTCTCTGCCCCAAATTTACCAAAGAATAAGGATATCACTCCCGTAATTGTGCCCTCTTTTCATAGACTTCCACTTTGTAGTTAATAATTTTAATTGTATATACCATTTTGTAATATACCCCTTTTAATCCAAAAAAAAAAATTATTGATACCAATCTTCCCTTCAATTACTTTTCCAGTTTTTCATCTGTCTGTTTTAGAGTTATCTACTCTCTGTAAACTCATCTTCTCCCCATAATTTAATCTTGAGCTTAGTTTATTCAATGTTTTTTATTCCTATCTAATAAAATCACTTTTTATCAAAATCAAATGTGCCATCCATATTGCCAAATCTGATAGTCAATTCTCAGACTACCCCATACTTGATTATCGGCAGCTCTTGACATTTTGGTCATTCTTCCATTCTTGAAATGCTTTCTTCACTTGATTCCCAAGACACTATGCTCTGTTCTCCACCGAAAATCTCAATGACTGCTTCTTCTTAATCTCTTTATTGCTTTTCCTTTTTATCTAATCTTTCATACTCAAAACCTGACAGAGTACCCTCTGACCTTCTTCATTGCTATACTCACTCTCTCATGATCTCATTTATACCCATGCCTTTAAATACCATCTATATGCTGATAGCTCCAAAATTTATATCTTTAGCTCAGACCTTTTGCTTGAACTGCCCTCATCTCTGGACTCACATCTCCACTGGGATATCTAATAGGCATCTTGAAATCCACACGTCCCCAAAAAAGAACACTTAATTACCCAGTTCCACAGCTGCTCCTTCTATCATCTTGATAATCTCAGTCCCATTCCATTCCCTTTCTTCTCAGTCAACTAAAATGATGAATTTTTAATATTTCATTCTAGTTCATATATCTATAGCTGATATAAAGATATATTGATCTAGATATATCATATTTGTGTGGTTAACCAAGTGTAAACATTTAACATATTTTAGGTTAAATTTACATAAATGACATCATACTATTAACATCTTTTTCTAACTTTTATTAAGTTTTTGAGACTTATCTAAGTTGGTTCATATCGATCTATTTATTCACTAGAATTGCTGTATGAAATACATTATACAACTATGCTACATTTTATTTATTCATACCTCCATCACAGCATTAAGCTAGTTTGAAAATGTTTGCTATTATACAGAATGTTGTAGTAAAATTATTTTATGTATGTACTAGACCTTTGAATGCAGTATTTTATGTGAGTTCTATAAAATGTAAGATTTTCTTTAATCACCATGAAATAAACATAATTTTAAAGAAATTGAGTAATTTTCCTAATGTCACGCAGTTAGTCAAAGAAAGAACCAGAATTTGAAATCACATTTATTTCATTTCAGCATTTAGTGTTTTTTCCTACCACATTAACTTATCTGGTTCTAAATCCTATGGTGTTCTTGTAGGAATGATGCTAACAGTAACAGGGAACAATGAGAAAAGACATTTACCAGCCCCAATCCTTGCTTCAATGAGAATTCTAGTAAATCATGAGTGGGCAATGAGATCATGTGAATACAGAAGAAATGTGGGTATAGTGGTGGCAGCCCACTTAGAAAACTTCTATTTAAAATCTTGTTATTAACTAGTGAGGCACTCCAGTTCTAGAACTACTGGCAAGAAATTCACAGGAATTGGTATCTAAACTATAAAACAAGGAAGAAATGGAAGTCTTAGTTTGTGTGCTTGAGAGCCAGGAAAAAGTAGTGGCATAAGAAAAAGATTAAGAAACTGAAAATAGAACAGAAGAAAAGGGAAAACTTTGCTGGCTCCTTATAGATACAAACCTAGAATTGTAATAATTACCTTATCTTCTTCCCTTTGCCTCTGTGTACAAGCCATTTAGTCCTTTACTAGAGATTCAACAGATAGCAATTATTAAAACTAATCTTTATTATCAGCACAAGGAGTTTTATAAGACACATCAAGCTCAGAAATAAAACAAAAACTCAATGTCAATTTGTGTTTACTGAGCTGCTCTGGCCTCAGGCCCTGCTGCTAGTAATTGCATACCTGTCTTGTTTCCCTACAGAGTTTATTCCTAATATTATAACGGGGGCCCATCCCATGCCAGAACCTGTGTCTTGGATCCATGCTCAATATCTTGGTTTCCCTTTGCCTATAATTCTTATCTTTCCCATCTCAGCATTTCTGTCTTTTGGAAATCCAACCCAGAATCCAATTCTTCATGATGAGGTGTTCTCCAATACATATCTTTTTGTTGTTGTCGTTT
The DNA here is from genome assembly GCF_964194185.1 of Rhinolophus hipposideros. Taxonomy (NCBI): domain Eukaryota; kingdom Metazoa; phylum Chordata; class Mammalia; order Chiroptera; family Rhinolophidae; genus Rhinolophus; species Rhinolophus hipposideros. The sequence goes on along the minus strand of NC_138050.1, from coordinate 84,122,588 downwards.
GTTTTGTTTTCCATAAATCACTTTTGCCTACGGCCTATAGGCATTCATTGGCTACCTACTACCTGCCAGAACTTTCTTATCACTGATCTGTTTTAGCATCGCAACTACTGCCTAGCCTCTCTGTGTCATGTTCCTCATATCTACAGGTTCTTTGAATTTGGAACACTATGATTTTCTGTGAGCTTTACTTGCATGAATTAACAAGCATCCATTATACAGAAGGAGAAAAGTTAGTGGAACGGAGGGAAAAGCTCTGGTCTCTAGAAAGACAGGAGGAAAAGTCACGTAAAAAAACAAATACCAAAACAGAGAGGACTAAGTCAAATGCCAACTATGAGGACTGAGTGAAGACCCCTGAGTTGTCAGGAAACAAATATTTGGTCTCGTAAACCAATGCAGTCTAAAGATTTGGATAATTTTGTTCTCTGATAAACTCTTCATAGATCAGAAAGTGTAAATTCAATCTATTGTTATCAGATCCTTAACATATCAAAATCCTGTATAAAGAAATGTTAATCTTTTTATGTGTAAATTGGCCATAAAGAATTGCACAGAACTACTTGAAAAATAATTTCAAATGTATCCACATTTACCAAAATATTGTGTTTCTGCATTGATTCTTATATGCCTTTTGTTGTTTCAATTACAGAAACCTAATTTAAGAAGAATCATTATGCCATTAAAGAAAATCTAAAAAGGTAATCCTCTTTTTTTTAATGATGAAACATTAAAAAAAAAAAAAACAGAGACATAGATGTTTGGAAAATAAACTCAGATAGCAATTAGTGGAAATGGTGATGCTTAAATTCAGCAGAAGTATAAGGAATAAAACACTGAAAAGAAATATGCACAGACTTAGAAGTACATACAGTAATTGGAACCATCTGCTAACAAATACAGGAGGTACAACAAGACCTGTTTCAAAGACTAAATTAGACTCATTTGTTATTAGCAGTATATATTTGCATTCAATTAATGTGCTAAAATCCTTTAAAAGTATGCTCTCTTAAGTGGGTTAAACATGTTCATTGTAATCTTGTTTATACTAATAATTGGCTTAGCAAATCTTTTCTTTATATCTAGTACAAAGGTAAACTTTATCAAGCCCAAACTGAATTATCATAAATTCCATATTAGCAGAAACCAAATTAATGAGGTTTGATTATACCAAGAAAATTGCTTTTGCCATTTGCTTAATGTCATCTGCTTTATATAATAACCAAAAATTCAACTGATGGAAGGAGTAGATAATTTAGTATTTGCAAAAATATTAGTAGAAGCAAGGCAAACTTTCAGAAAGTCTAATTTAGTGTTATTTTTATTTGTTTAGGTTCAGTGTGTAATATGATGTTAAGTATATTACTGTACTATGCTATTATGGAACAGATGTTAAATGCAATGTAAAAATGTCAGGGGTAAATGATTGATGATCCTCTTTGCCATTTCAAAGTAAACTATGATTATTTATATGCTCTGGACATTGCTTGAAAGCATTGTATTAAATCTAAACAATTGATCCACTTTCAAGGGTTTTTGTATAATGTATTATTTATGTGTTTTTATTCTTTTGCGAAAATGCCCCAGTATAAGGAAGTATTTAGAGTCTCAAGTGCTCCACCCAGTCCATATGGTTAGATTTGTTTTCTGTGTAATACTCACTTTTTCCCTCTAGGCCCATATGGCAAGTCCATAGGCTGCCCAGGCCCCTCTATCCTCTACAGGGGCCATATGGCAAGTTCACTGAGCACTCATTTACCTTCCATTAATATTTTATTTGCCTCAGACAGAGAAAGAGATCAGATTAAGTAAAGTCAGCCCTTGAAAATGGTTTAGCCATATAATCAATACTGAGTGTCAATGTGGTATGAGATATGGGCTCTGTTATTTCATTTATATTAAAAATAGCAAATTCATTTGAATAATTTATCAAATAATTTCATAAGCTCTTTTGATCACTTGATATACATTGACAGAATACTGTTTAATTATGCTAATCATCTAGGCAATATTAACACATGAGAGTATAAGCTTATAAAGTTTAGAACTGGTTTAAACATATAGGCTTTGATATATCCAAAGAGATAAGACTGAATCTAAATTATAATCTATATTACCATAGTAATTGCTCTAAAATTAATTCATCGTTATAACATTTGTAACTATAGGCTAAACTTTTGCTGTCAACTTAAAGTAATTAACTCTCAGCACTTTATTTACAGCTAGAATTTATATAAAATATGGAATAAATTAAATTACTATATTTCTGCATTTTCTATTGCCATTACAAATTCATATAAAGTGAATAAACTTCATGGGGTTTATTCTGACTGTTTACATTCTGTTTATATTCTGACTGTTTACATCTGACTGTAAATTCATTCAGTTGATAAAGTTACTATTTTTATAATTTTAACTTTTGAGCTATAGATATTACCTCTATGTCTTCCCTTTAACACCTGATGGTGTTAATATATATGAACATAATATATTTTATAATCAAATTGCTATCCCAAGTACTTAACAACCCTTCCAGAATATGCATCCAAAACATGCATACTCTTTAGGCTAGAGAAAGTTGTATGTGTACCTTTCTTTCATCTCCTCAATAAAAGTATACTTGTATCATTTTAAAAAAACATCTTGACTTAATAACCTCAGCTCAGTTATTCAAAGTGAACAAAAGTGACAATGCAGCTCACCACACTTATGGTAATTTGTTTTTATTAGACCTTAGAATTCTTGTCATCTTATGTATAAAATCTAATGTGAGGATATTCAGAAGAGGGAATTTATGCTTTGATGGTTGGTACCTTCTTAACACCCCTAAAATGTTTCTTTTTGGACATGTCTTTTAATCAGTCAACCCCTTCTCCACAAAGCAGTTGTAAATAGTTGTGTATGTTTTTTTTCATTTGATGTCAGACAATGCACATATCCTATTATCAGGTTTTGCCCACATTTCCTCTGAGTGCCAATATCCATAATCATACTTGTTATGATCTCTGTCCAGAATACATTTGCCAGGGCAATGTAAATTCTGAGATCAGATCACATAGGTAATACGGAATAGATTCTGAAGTCATTTGAAATTTCAAAATGATAATATTGAAATAAAAATGTTAATGTGTTTAGGTTTGTCACGTGTAAGTGCAAGTAAAGTCGTAACTGAAATATAAAGACAACATCAGGATCTCTGACAGCTTATTTTAGGCTTGTATATACAGAACATATTTTAATGAAAATATAAAAGTTTAATTTTATGCACTGAATATTTTCACAGAGTCAGCATTTTGCTATTTTGTGATAACATGTTAAAATTAATGGGATGTCTTAACTAAGTTCTTTCTGCATATATACATATAAAAAAGGGAAACCTCAGAACCTGACTTCATAAATAACATTCACTGCGATTTTGTTAAAGTTGAGATGTGTGGATTTGTATTTGAAATCCTCAGAAGGTTACAGGGTGCAACCCTCCAACAATATCTGTGAGTCTTCAGGGACAAAATCCCATTATGTGGAGTTCAGTGAAGGGGGTAAACACCACCATAAAGAAATACAAATTGCACATATTTCCCATTTAGTTAGTGTCACCAAAGTTCACCATTTAGAATTCTAACCAGTTAGGACTTATTCTTGGAGGTCAAGTACCTTGTGAACCTTGTCGTCTCATTGATGACATCATATCCCATCCATCAATTCTTTCAGGAGCACACTTGCCATCTGCTCAGCCTACGTTGTAATAACTTACTAGACAAACTCACAGGGTAACAATCTGTACAATGACACTGCTATCTTAATGCTGGCACACACTGGGATAACAACTACTGTTTCTCTGTCAGAGCACAACGATTCTGCACTCCAACTTTAAAAAAGAAATCAGGAGGCTATTTAAACTTCTTAAGTCTCATAGAAACTATCAGGATATAAGCAAGCATTTTTCTCCATTGCAGGATAACAAATAAAACTCTTCACAAGAACATCATTCTGGTGGATGATCCTAGTTTAGGGTTTTGGTTTGTGGGGGTTTTTTTGTTTTTTTTTAATGAGGGAATCAGATATTTAAGAAGTAGAGTATCCCATAGAAATTTAAAAATAATAACAGTCATAATCATCAAGCCATAAAACCAAATACATCTTTTCCACTTGCTGAAATAATATAATTAAAATAAGTTCCCCATCTTTTCCAGAGGACTATAGTCTCTCTTATTTTTTACCCAAAAGCATTTAATTAGCAGAAAGATTTTCAAACATCTAGCTGACACTGCATACCTGCAACTCTAGTAGGTCCTTTGGAAAAACCAAGGACAATGTCCAAGATCACATACCTGTGTTTTAGCAGCTTTTTATCTGCAGCATAGAATTATCAGGCATGTTTAACCTAGCAGCTAGGAAAGGCCTTATGACTTGATAACGCCTGGCACAACAATCTCTCTGCCCTTCAGTTTTAAACATTACATATTTTTAGAGAGGAAGATGGTATTTATTTTGCATTACGTGGAAACCATCCTCTGTTCCTTCTTTTGGCTTGTCATTTATTCCAGCTTACACTGTGATCAACATTGTACTAAAATAAAGTCAAGTACAACAGCCGCTCCCTGCCCATCAAAACGCAGAGACGTCTGCCAAGCACTTGTAACAGCTGGTGTTACATTAATTAGTTTAAACTATTTATTTCATCCATCTCCAGAGCAGATTGAGCAAAAACATTAGAGATTATTCTAGCATCTGTAAGTGCCCTGCAAACATTAACCAAGGAAAGTTAGAATATTCATCAGTATCATATATATATATATATATATATATATATATATATATATATGTATATATTTGTGATGTACGAGTCTGAACAGTCATTATAAATGAGTAAACTCTATCATATATCAGTGAGGAGATATTTTATTAACTGTCTTTACAAACATAAGTTTTCAACTTATATTCATCTGTTGTGTCCACAAAGTTTCTCTCTATAAAAATTATCACTAAAAACTGATAATAATTCCTGGCAGTATGGGCCATTAAACAATATATGACAGGGACTGGGTGACTCAGTGGATTAGTCACAGATTTTATGGCCACTGTTGGAATCCTGCCCTAACTATAGTGATCAAAACACTGTTATCAAATGGTTATAAAAATCTCAATTAAAATTACTTCTATGGCCTCCACTAAGTTCTTAGCAAACTATATCCCATAACGTGAATCTACACGTTATTGACAAAATTAATGCAACTGCCACTTTCTGGCTTAAGAGAATTTAGAAATTAACTAACTGACTCTTCAAGTAATGGTTGTCAACAGGGGCTTGATTATAAATGTGCATCCATTAAACACCTGTCATTCTATGTTTTTTGTAGGACTTCTAGATTTTCATGACTACATGATCTTCCATAGAAGCCAAATACATATGGATCAAATCAACATGAAACATATCTGTCTATGAAACACAGAAACATTCTGAAATATCTGAAGACTAATTCACAGGCGAAGTGGTCGAGAACAATCAAGATTTAAACATTTTTTGTAGAATATCAAAATAGCACTATGTAAATTCCCTCAAGGTTGATGATTCCCAAAGCAATCTGTTTTACTCCACCAAAAGCAATGCCATGAATAGAATTTGACACACGACTTAATCAAGTAAAGGCAAACAAAAAGGTCTACATGATAGATAGCAAACAAACATTTAGAAAATAAATAATCTGATCTTCAGTGAAGAAAAGTAATGAGGAGTAGAGGGCATTAGGGAACACAATGGTGTATACCTTGGCAAAAGTTTTCTTCATAAACACAGCCAGAAGTTCTGAATCACTACTCATTTTTCCTAGAGTTAAAAGCTTTTGCTGTTTTAACCTTATTCATATAGGTCAAAAACCAATCTCTATAAAACAAATTAATTTTACTTCTTGGCGCTTTATTTTCCTATATCAAATGCAAAAAAAATTAGTATAAATAACAAAAATCCAACGTAATGTAAATCTATTTAGATTTATCTCACATTGAAAGAATCCAGATATAAGATTTTTGCAGTAAGGAAACTATTACAAAAGGAATCCTTATTATGGCATTGCTTATGCTCTTTGTGAGTCTTTACTCTGCCTTATATCTAAGGGACTTTATAGCTTGGTAACTTACTTTGGTAACTTACTTGGTAACTTACTTATGGACAATGAAATCATTATTATGGGACTGTTATGCACAGAATTGTGTCTCCCCAAATCCATATGTTGAAGCTATATTTGGAGATAGGTCCTTTAAGGAGGTAATTAAGGTTAAATAAGGTTATGTGGCTAGGATCCTAATCCGAGAGGGCTGGTGTCCTTATAAGAAGAGGAAGCAATACCAGTGATGCCAGCACCCAGAAGAAAAGCGATGAGAGGACACAGTGAGAAGGCGGCATGTCTGCAATCCAAGGAGAGAGGTTTCAGGAAAAACTGAAATTACCAACACCTTGAACTTCTGGCCCCCAGAAATTATGAGAAAGTAAATTTCTGTCATTTAAACCACCCTGTCTGTGGTATGTTGTTCTGGCAGCCCTTACAATCTAACACCAGAGCTCTCAGCACAGATACTGCAAACCATCGCATAGCAAGGTACTCATAGCTCATAATTCTACAGTGCTCCCTAATTTATGATCAATTAAAACATGATTTTATTTGTTCCTTAAAGCAATTATCAGGTATGAAATTATTTCTCCCTGCTTTCAAAATGAGAAGTCTGGGCTTGGAGTGTTTAACTGGCTTGTACCAAAGCAGAACCCTGGTGAACTGTAATGCTGGTTTGATGACTCAAGTTCCAAGTTATCAACACTCTGTCCTCGTCCATGCGTCTTCAACGTTTTAGGAAAACAATTTGCAGCTTTTAGAACCTTTAAGATCTTTGAGTGATGAAAGGCTGACAAAGGTTACTGAGTAAAATGTATTAGGGGAAATGTTCAGAAGAGATAAAATCATATTTCAGATCAGAGGTAGGCTAACTATGGACTGCAGACCAAATCAAGCCCGTCACCTGTTTTTTTTTGTTTTGTTTTGTTTTGTTTTGTTTTGTTTTGTTTTGTTTTGTATTTTTGTACAGCTGTGAGCAGAGAACAGTTTTGGCATTTTGAAATGATGAATAAAGTAAAATTAAAAGTTGAATATTTTGGGACACCTGAAATTTAAATTTCAATATCCATAAAGTTTTATTGGAATAGAGCCACAAGTTTTACATTTGTATATAGTATGTAACTACTTTTGTACTGCAATAGCATAGTTGTGACAGAGACCACATGGCCCAGAAAGCCGAAAATATTTCCTACCTCATCCTTTATAGAGAAAGTTTGCTGATTCCAGTTCTAGGCAATAGGACTAGTAACATTTTTATTATATTTGTTTCAAGTAGTTCAGCTCTGTTTTTTTCAGGGAGGCTATTTAATCCATAACAAATTTATAGAGCATCACTAATGAGCCAATAGTATTCTTTTAGTTAGCTCTAAGCTATATTTATGATGTTATTCTATGAGGGTAAAGGATGTTACAACTTTCATACAACACACAAGTGAATTTTTGGAACATAACCTGTTGGTAAATTTGTGACTACCTGTTTGAGAGATGATTGATGATGTAAGATGATAGGAACAACAGTGATCCGTGTGTACACATTATTCAAGTATTCTTACAACCTCTCCCTGAAGCAGGTTCTTATTATTCTCATTTTTTCACATTTGGAAAACAGGATTAATATAGCTAAATAACCATAGCATTTTAACCATAGCATTTAACTCACTATTCCACTGAGTCAGAAGTGGAATCTAAGTTTCCTTGAATCTAGGGCTCATACTTTTGACCATTATACTGTATTGTCTATAGTAATTTTACTTCAGTAAATATTATTTTTGTTCATAGTTTAATATTTTTCTTAACAAACTATTCCAAAAGTAACATAAGTACAAAACAATACATTTTAAAGTTTTAATTAAATAAATACTAATTGCATTCAAAACTGACAAAAGAAATACATCTGAGGACTATATAACACTTTACCACTAATATTTCAGATAATTTATTGTTAAAATGTTTGGTACTAGCCAACATAGCATAAGGGTATTTTCAGGATTAAACAATTGAACAGGAATTGATATATACCTAAACAAGCAAATTTATCTTGCTACTGCTTGACCATTACTTATCTTTTCTAATTTTTTTCTGTGTGAAGAAAACATATTAGCAACATATTGAAATAAGGCATTCATGTAGCACAAGGCACTTTAGAAAGAAAAGGCATTAGAGGAGGTCGAACTTGGGTTTCTTCCTGATTATGTCACTCACAAACTCTGAGTGTCGAAAAAAATCTCTTCATCCTCTCTAAACTTCAATTTTCTCATCTTTAGAATGAAGATAAAATGGTACCAATGTCAGAAGAATATTATAAGAATTAATGCGAGAATGCCATGCTCTTACCACCACAACACAACCTCATGGGAACAGAAGAAAAAAACTCGATCCATAGGGTTTTAGTAAAATAGCTCATTGCAATAATTTCAGACCACCAAGGTGGAAAACAGAAATAAATTAACACCTGTCCCCAGAACTGTGAAAAAAATTTAGGGAAGATGAAGTAAAAAAGATTTGAGGGAAAATTAAAGGAGGAAATGATATATAAGTTCAAAAGGACAAGTTAATAGGGTTCTAAGAATCTAGTGTGAACACAAAAAAAGAAAATAGTGGGGGGAAAAAGTATCGATTATAACAAAAATAACTAGTTTAAATGTAGAAAGTAAAGATCGGACTATATACAGAGAAAAAACTATGTTAAATTATTATATATGAAATCAGAGAATAGAGAGAGAGCGTGCCAAAAAATTGTATTCACATTTGAAGAAAGGAAAACTGTATGAAAATTGTAATACTCAGTATGTACCGATAACAAAAGATGAACACAAATCACATTTGACTTCTGCAATTACAAGAGGTGCTCATAGTGGTTACCATCAGTGTCCACACACTTACTGATTACAGCGAACTACTGTATGAGCAACATTGTCCAAAGTGTCCACTTACATACATTTTTTTGGCACCCTTGGTTTATAGGAAATAGTTAATCCAAGGGAAATAGACTTAAAAGGAAATTGTGCTAACAATAAGTTTGTCTCTGATATCAGGAAGCAAATAAAACTACAGAGATCCATGCATTTGGAGAAAGTGAGAAAGGAAATTCAAAATCAATAGTAACAGTGTTGATTCCAATATATCATAGTATTAAGGGAGTTAGGTAAGAACATTAATTGACAGGCATATATATAGGCAAAAAAATTATTCATAGATATAGATGTATATATTCACATACTATATTCCCCACTTCTAAAGCATATAAATATTTAAGCTATGTCTCTTCAAAGTTCTAGGCTCTCTGGGTCCATAGATTATATCTATCTTAGTCTTATATTAAATTAATGGCACTGTGGTTAAGAGAATGGACTCTGGAGGCAAACAGGTGGGACTCATTTCCTGCCTGCTACCTACTAGCCACATAATCTTGAACTCTGCCTTGTTATCCTCATCTGTAAAATGGGTATAATAATAGTAATGTGACTGCCTCAAATTTGCTGTGGGGACTGAATTATTATTATAACTCTAGTAATTAGAAGAGTATTTGGATATACATATGGATAAAGATATAGATTAAGTGACAGATACAAATATTAAACTATAAATGCATGTAGTTTATAGCTCTAATCTGATTACTATTCGATATTAAGTTGAATAAAAATTTAAAATTTTAAACCTATTTTAAAACATACATTAAAGCCACCTCTTGAAAAGAAAAGAAACTAACTTATGATCTTTTAATCTTTCAAACTCAAGGAAACTGTTGTTCACATATGCTGTCTTCTAAGCAGACACACAATATTTCTTAACATTCTGAAGCCATAATCCATCATTTTCATCTCTTCATGGTTGACTCCTCATGTCTTTTCTTTACCCAGAAATTTAAGTAATCACCTGATGCCAAAGTATCAGATAAAAATGCCAAATCACATGTGCCGTCAGCCTCTACAGGACACTTAACCTCAAGTTCCCTCTCAACCAGCCTACAGAGGAAGAGCCTCACACTTACACTCAGTTTAGTCTCCATTTAGCCAATTTATGTCCTTACAATAATGAAATCCAGTTAAGACTTTAAAAATACATGCTAATACTTTGATTTCAAGAGAGCTTGAAGTTCACTTTTTCTCATTTCAAAAGTCATTGTTTTGTAAGTATTTATAGCACAATAGAATTTGTCATGTGACATTTCCAGGAAACTGCAAACTTCTACAGTATAACAACCAAATCCAAATTGTTCCACTGTGTGGAAGAATCTGGATTGTTCTAAATAACTAATGAACCATAAAGCCTATTGACCAAAGAATTTTATAGTAAATATATACGGTATTCATAAGCAGGAGACTTCCATGCGTTGCTAATTAAATGATTATTTGTTTCACAGGCAAGACATTCTCTACAAAGTAAGTGGGGATGAAAACACCCTGGGAGACACCCTGGGAGCTTTTCCAAACTGTTACCTTCACATTGAAATATGAATCTCAAGAGTGCTAGGAGAGCAGGGGTGAAGCTTGTGGACCGTAATTCAAAAAATTGCTTCAGGTTCCCTTACCATCATTCACCCCCATCCACCCTTTGAGAATCAGTTTCCAACTATTTTGATAGTTGACTATTAAATAGAGCACTATTTTAGCCCCCGATATTGCTTTTCAGTCAAGCTCCAAAGCAACCACACTGATTTCTTATGTCTTGCCAAATAAATACATAGAGTCTTTAGCTTATTAAACGAATTTCACTATAATCCTTCTCACAGCACAGTGCCATTAAGATTAGTAACAACCATATTTCTTTATTATTCTTTCATTCGTCCATGATGTAACTTACTCAGGTATGGTGTTTAACCCATTTTGACATTCTTCCAGAAGAAAAGTTCATCCCAAAGGTTGAATGTTGCAGGGACTTTCTTCTTCTAAAACAGCATACTATCACTTTCTGATGAAACTCTTTTCTGACCCCAAATTCTGTTTTTCTTCTACCAAACAGTTGATTGTAAAACTTTGCTACAAAACCCTTTGTTCTTATTGAAGTCACTTTGCTTGTCTCTCCTACTGTAAGGACACCAAATCCTAAAAGCTGGCAAGAATGCATATGTTTATTTCACCATTGCTCTGCAATTACTGAATGCCACTTAATTATAGCAACAGATGCTCGAGTGTAGGAACCAGAAAAATCAAACGCCTCATTTCCAGGTTATTTTTTTCCATTGCTTCTGCCAACAGCAGATGTGTGAGCCCCTTGTGCTCTGGCGTAAATACTTATCAAATCCTAACAGGTCACCTATGTCACAAACAACATTTCAGATGCAACTGTTTCACCTGATAATAGGCTCTGAAAATAAAACTGTGAGCTGTAAATACAATGTATTCAGAATGAAATGCCATAATGTGAAATTGCTTTTTCTCCAGCTACAACTGAAGTCCTTGACAGTTTTTGGCAGTGATAAATCACCCTCCCATTAATTGTCTTCTCTCTCATTGTGAGGTGAGCTGCTAAAAGGGGCAGTCAACAAAAATGACTTAAAGGACAAATTTTGGCAAAAAGACAATGAAGAAATCTGTCATTGCCCAGCCTCCAGTAAACTGTCATGAAACAATCAAAATATATGTAGCTGAGGTGTTTATGTCTTTGTTCGAAAGATTATAGAATGATAAGTTTACTGCTAACAGAGAGGAAGGACCCAGAGAAACTTAAAATGTGGATCCCTGACACCCTCTTCCAAGTGATTTTTCTCCTATAGGACACATGACTGTCTCTTGGATTTCAACATTTTTCTCATCTACTCAGATTCACACGCTGACCTCGAATAAATGAAAGGCTCCCTAATGTGTGATCTTAAGTTATAAAATCTTAACATAATTTTGAATCGAGTGCAAATTTAACTTTTAAAAATTATTTTCAGAAATTATCAAATAACTTATTGTGCCATAAAACATGGAAAGGAACTTAGATAATTCTACATTCCAAAGTGTGTTTGGCACCACGAGACAATTTAATATTACCATATGCAGTATGAGAAAATTATATGTTACTACAGTGCCTGTCAAATGCACCATTTACATTTTTGTTTACCCTCAGCAGTAGTGAGGAAAGATGAATAAAAACTGGACCTATTGCTGTTCTTGCATTAAAAATGCTCATATTTACTTCATATAATTAATGTATTGCTTAAAATGCTGAATCTTAAGTCTAATTGAACAAAAAGCTTAAATTTAAACTGTGTCCTGTTCTGGAATGTACCGGGTCAATCCTCTTCTCATGTCAACAACGTGTTTGAAAGTGATGGAGAGGTGAAATAGCAGGACCACCATTCTTACACAGGTAGAATAATTCAAATAAAGCAAAAACTGTAAAAAGAAAAGCATGCTTTCAGGAGTTCTTATGGAAAACAATACAATCTCTTAAATCATGATTGGTATATTATCATATCAACATTTTTTTCTAGAGGAATTTGAACTAACTTAAAAAATAATTATGGGTATTTTAATTAATAGAGGAAATCAGAGTCAGTAACTCTAAAATAAATGGTTCACTCCATCAACATAGTATTCTTGCTAATAGATAGGTATCTCTGGTTTGCATTAAATGGGGCAAGTTAAAGACGTGATATTTTGGTGCTTCAACACTGCAATTCAATAAAGAGCCTAAGTTAAATATGGAAAACTTAAAATTACCCCAAATCATATTTTGTAGCTCAGATGGAATGTTATCTGAATTTTGATAAATATAGTTTATAGACTATGACATTAAAACATCTTTTGAATGACAGAAATGAAAATCAAGGGATTGATTTTTTTTTTCTTTTTTGGTGATCCGCCAGTTTGAGAGCTTACTGAGAGCATATGGAGATAGCATATTTGCAAGTCCATCTCTGGAGGATTGCAAAAGGCCCTTAGCTTGTGAAAAACAGCAATGTTATTTTTTTTTTAACGTTCCCTATATTTAGAGATTAAATCGCTCACTGCACAAACCCATTTGGAACAGGCGCGAAGGTGAAAAGGATAATCAGTACAGTCACTGGTCCGTGTTTCCTAAACGCTTTTGAAAACATTACTGTGTGCAGGCATAAAATTAGCGGCAGGACCTTAAAAAGGCTGGCATTTAGCATGACTTTTTGGAAAGTGACACCCTCATTTTTTTCTTGTAGGATATCATTAAATTTCAATCGCCCTATGGCAGTGCCTTTCCATTAATAACCAATTCACTGTGTCACTTTGGCTCTCCTTTGAAATAATGAGCCTTTGCTTCGCTTTAATAAATTTAAACATATTCTCAAGGCCAGGGAAGATAGGAAACCGCAGATGGGCTGAGAAAAACACGATTCATAAATCCTTAACTGCCTGAGATCGTTGAGAGCAAAACAAAGTAACACTCGTAAAATATTAAACAATCCCAGCTGTATGAGGGAAGCTTCATTAACAAAAATGGACTATTTACTGCCTTGCTCAGAGCCTATGGGTAGAGAGAATCAAAGAAATATTTGGAAAAAAACAATCCCACTGCCATTTCTTATGATTCTTTAACCAACTAATGGAACAGTGCAAATATTACCTGGAAAGTCCAGTTATTATCAAGAATTAATAAATATTATTTAAAATGCTATACATTATGTCTCTCATTGACACACTTTATTTAAAAGGTAACAAATGAAAAGGCTGCCTAATTTTTTTTCTTGGAAATATTTTCATAAGCACAGCGAAGTTATTGATGATGTGAGCACTACGTGTATACTCAAATGAAAACGATGATAAAAAGCATTGTGAACATCCTTATACAAATGGTTTCTGAAGTATATATCAGACTAGAACCAATGAATTAGTTTCTTTTGCTCTGAATCTGCATTTTATCATCCACTTAATTGTCTCTTAATATTAAGACTATTTTATAAAATTGAGTTTGTCAAAAACTTTAAGATTGATAGTATATTTGGAATCATAATTAAAGGTCAGAAATTTAATACAATACGCCTAGCATAATAGATGGAAATTATGGGATATCATCATCAAGGGCAACATTTTAAATGCCCTGCTTCAAAATCAAGTCCTGCTTGCTGGTGGTACACAAGTTTAAAGAACCAAGAGATCAATGTCAGTCTGTTAAATGCTAAGAACTTAGAAGCTCTAACCTTAAAGACAAGCTGACAATTTAGTGGACAGAATGTCAATACTTCTAAACATTTCAAGGGCAAAAATATTGCTTTATACAATTTGTGTCACATTTATTGCAAGAAAAGAATTTAGATTTTTCTTCTACATTCTGTCAGCACTTTTCCTTTTATTATACAGAGATACATAATTAAGGAGTTCAATATGGAATAATGCAGAAGCTGACCCTTTTAACAATACATAGCTAGCTTTGTGATATTACATGCTAAAACACAAGAAAAACGCAAATCCATTTTCAAGACCTTTTCAAGCACTATGTATTTTACTAGTTGAGTCTTTATAAGGAGAACATTTCAGAGTATATGATAAAACATTTAAATAAATATGTAAGGTCTTTTCTGCCATCATTAGCAGCAGTTCCACTTTCTTATAATAGATGCAAATAATTGTTGATGTACTGCATTTCCCAAAAGACAATCTAAGTTGGATAGTAATACCAGATTCAGCTTAAGATCACAAATATGGACTAGAGGTGCTTTATGCATTTTTATTTCTTAATTTGTAAAATGGTGAAAATAGTATTACCTGTCTCCAAAAGTCATTTTAGGAATATGCAAGTTAGTACTTCCCCTATTGCCTAGTACATAATAAGTAGCATATACAGGTTAGATTATGATTAACTTTAAATGTATTAGTTTTGAAGGAAATATAGTTCTACCACGGTCATGTAAATATGTGTAATGACTGTGACAAAGAATACTAACAATAAACATTTACTGTTATGTAAGAACGTGGTGGTTTGTACTAGTATTCCAAAGCTATTTTTTTGGCAATTCTTGTCAGTCATTTATGACTTCCCTTTGAATCAAAATGATGTCTTCTCAGTGAAGTCTTCTGGGGCTAGCGATTACTTTCAGGTTGGAATCTGCCTAAGGCTCAATTCTACCGTAGAAAGCTTAAACTTTGACTATTGTAGTCATCTGGTATTAGATCCGTTATTAATATCTATGAGCTGTCTTCATGAGACTTTTCAAAACACATTCCTTCATACTTCTAAACAGTTAACAGCCATTTAATAGTTATGCACATATATTTAACACCATCGCTTTTTTTGAGACTGTGAGTTATCGTCAACTACATTTGTAATATCCACTTAATATAAATTCATCAATATAAAAGAATGAAATATCTCTGGTTACTATTGAATGTATCACTCAACTAATTTGTAGAAAGGTTAAAATGTTAAAAGAAGTAATGTAAGTGGATATATACACATTACACATAACTGATAAAATAAGGCTTTCAAACTGCCACTAAACACCTTATATTTCACAAATTACTGAGACCAAAGCATTTCCTTTTTTTGCTTTCAAATTCAGAGCACCTTGAAAAGCCAGAGATGATATTTTCTCAGAATTAGAGTAGAAAAGTTGAAAGGGCTTTGATAACTCATAGCAAATCAGAGTGAAATAGCATCTTATTTGAGTCTAAATGACTACTCCCTGAAAAGTTGATATTTTCTTTCCTAACGTCCTCCATCATTGAATACGGGAAACAATTACAATGAGAGGCATGTGAGCACAGTCTTTGCCACTGGGCCCTCATAAATCTTGCCAGTTCCCAGTGAACAACACCAAATATTTGCAGCTGAGGAACATTTGGTCTGGCTTAAATTAACATATCTCAGCAGTCAGAAGTCATTAAGCTTTGCCAATGATTTGAAACAATTTTTCCATTTCAAAAGTGACATTGGCTTTAGTTATTTTTCTGGACGAAGAAGGTAGTAAAAACTAAAACAAATGACATGAAAATGGAAGTTACTAATAAAAGAAAATGACAAAATTCTTTCAATTACTATTGGTATATCTGTTAACACTTTTTAAAGAATCCCTTAGCTGCTTAATCAAATAAGCCAAGACGAGACTTAGCAATTTTAAGGCAAACATTATTTAAGTATTCAAATGTAGATGGTTTGCCATTAATTCTTTGTGCATTTAGGCATTATAAATGGTAAAAAAAAATTTCATGAGAAAGAATAACTCAACATTTTCAATTAAGTGCTTCAACGAGATTAAGCATGGAAAGAAAAATATGGTAGTTCAGTTCAGATATAAAGTTCATTCAGACATAACAACATGATCAACTTGCTTAGAGCAATTCAATGATTATGCCAAGGCATATTTTAAGTATTAAAAAAATGAATTCTGATGATGAAACTGGGATTTAGAATTCATATAATACATTCACCAAGTTATGTTAATTTCACAAACCACGTGGTATGTCCTTTCTCAAGAAATACAATTGTTTCAGGAAAAAGCAGGTTTTTAGAAAAAGAATACTTGATTCCATTTCCCTGCAGGATAGTTTTGTTAATCTGAATAAGTAACTTAACCTGCCACAGGCTCACCTGTAAAAGAAGGATAACATTTATGTTGCAAGTCACTGTGAGGCTCAGAGATGATGTGCAAACCTCAGTGACTGTCCCACACTAAATGTTCTATAAATGGTAGCTGTTAATATTAATAGTTAAGTAATAGTCACATTAATGTCGCTACTGGCAGGATGTACATTCTTATATATTCTCAGACCTAGTGAACTTTAAGGATTGGTGATCATACAACTAAAAAGAGACCCTTCCTTATAGTAGATAACTGACAATAAAAATATATATGCTGACCATAAGTAAAATTTGGAAAATGGAAATTGAGGGTGAGGAATAAAATACTCAAAGAAAAAGACTTCCATATATACGTCTTTTCTGTCAAATTGCTTAGGTAGTAGTTAAAAACAATATTTGTATTCTGTTGACTTTCACTGTTGTATATTTTTTGAAAGATCTTTTAAATAATATTAAAAGATACTACACGAGATACACACAAAGCAACTAAACAGTGCAGATGGAAAAATGAAATAGCAAAAGTTTGAATGAGCAACACAACACAATGGTTGAAAACATGTAGTGCTTTTTGGATCTACATGCCTTGGAACACTGAGGAAAAATTAAGGTTACTTATTTTGTTACTTAGAGAAGGAACTGAAACAACAAATAAAGGTCTCATAGTATTATCTGGTATATCAATTCTAGGGCATGCTGCACTTAGAGGAAGGGAAAAATATGGTTTGATCATTGTTCCTACGTACTCTTTGTTGTTTACTCTAAATGTTCTAACTTATATGGTAATAATTGTTTAAACATTTCTCTTCTTCATTAACATCTGAAAGTTAACCTACATTCATTTGAACAAAGTCAAATAGCTGCTTAAATTTTAAAAGATGTTACATCTTTCTTGTGTTTTTTTTTTTTTTTTTTTTTTTTTAGAAAAAGGAGAAACAAAGTGTTGGCAGAGAAACTAGGGGAAGAAGTAAGCCTGAAGCCCCTTCTTAAGGCAGTTGTTTTCAGATTACCTACTTGGCCTTCTTAAGGCAGTTGTTTTCAGATTACCTACTTTTCAGTCTCATGTCTTTTGGTAATTTACAGATATCTAATTCTTATATAGAGGGAAAAAGACAACAAGCAAATCATACTTCCTGATCATCTTGTAGTTAAAAAAAAATCAAATCCTTAACATTAGAAACTAATATTTGGCAACACAGTATGTCAAATAGTTGATATTTAATACATATTTACTGAATAAGTAAATGTCAAAAGATAAACACATAAATCAGACCTTTGATTTATAAAAATAATTGTAATTTCCTATTCATTTTATTTCCACCTAAATAAAAGAAAAATGAAAGAAAGAATTTCTAAAGATAATTTCCAAGTTGGCTTTAGATTATCACTTCCAGGTTTGTTTGTGTGTTTTTTCCTCTCCCGTCATGATCAAGATGAAACGTGGAGAACAGACAGAGACAGTAGGAGGTGGAAAGTGAGTAAGAAAAATAAAATAAAATTACATATATATATATCAACAAAAAATAATTATGTTTAAATGTTTTACAATTTAAGTAGGTATCTTCCTCTTGTTAGATGATAATAGGCCACTTGTCAATATGTACATTTTGACATCACTTAATTAGGAGAAGAATGCTTCTCTAGTTTCCAGGAAGAGTTATGTATTTAGTTAAACAAAAAATTAGTTTTCTTTGGATTTAGGTCTTATTAAATATGTAGTATTTATTGTGCATGTATAAATATAAATAAATTATTAAAGAATTATACTATTGATGAAGAATGAGATACTAAGAACTGAGTACAAAAGATCTAATATGTTCATATGCTTAATTTCCGGGTATAGAGTAGGTATTCAGTAAATATGTTCCTTCCCCTCTCCATTATTAATTGAAAAATGAGAATATTAATAGCGTCAGGAAAAAATACTTCTCTCTTAATCCATAACAATAGACCTAATTATCTCTTCCAGTTTGTATTTGCTTTAGTATCTTAAACTAATCAGGATACATGTGATGACAGCAAGTTATAGAGGCAAGTATTTCTCTATTAATTTTTTATGTGTCAAATGGAATTTTCAGGTTAACATATGCAAGGCTATGCCTAATTTCAAATAATATAATACATTTGCCTATATACGGGATACATTATATTTAGAAAAATTAGTGACAAGTGAATCCAGGAATCATTGGGAAATATTTTTATTCTATTAGAAACAACATATTTGGGAATTACCTACTTCTACCAGTAAACCACACACACACATACACACACACACAAAAGAAGCAATATCAATAACATTTTTTAAAGTGGTTAGAATACAATGGAAACTGTGAGTCACAGAAAGGCTCTTCAAAGTATATTTTATAAGATTTTTTTATTCTGTATTTTCCATTAATTGCACTTACAGCAATTTTTCCTCTATTTCCCCCATGAGTCCATTTGGAGGTCAGCTTTCAAGGGAGTACAATAAGTCTTATATGTAATTCTTTTCATTTCAAATCTAAAAATCACCATGAGAAAAATGAAAAGAAATATGATAGTGAAACTTAAATCTGTTAAGAGAAAACTCCAAACTTGCCCATTACTTATTTGCTTACTTTTCTCAGTGCTTTAAATTAGGCGTAAACACTATGATATTGAAATCATTATAAAAACTTGACCACAGTTATCTGAAGCCTTTATTCAATTCTAATATGCCATTTTAAATAATCTACTTAAAATTATTTAAGTGTCTTTTTAACACTTTCAACATTTTATACAAGAAGCTCGACATTCTCTCTCTCTCTTTATTCAGTATTAAGAAATTTTCCACAGCCATGTACTTAGTAGGTTCTCTCTCTCTGTCCCTCCCCCTCTCCCTCTCTCTCTCACTCATTTTTTAAAATGCATTGGTATCCAGAATAAAAGAGTATTGAAAGAGAGTATCAGCCTGTATATTTTTTATAGACATTTCAACAAGAACCCCTTCTCTCTTTCTCCCCACCCCACTCCCAGTGGTAGAGAAAGGGACTCACATAACACACTAGAAGCTTGGTCAGGAAATTAGACATCTTATCTCCCAATCTGCTAAATAAGGACCAATAACCTAGGCCTGCTGCACTCTTCATGATAACTGCCTTTACAAAATGAAATTTTGACTTCTTCACAGCTTAGCTACAAGGAGACAGTATCAGTAGACCTGCATTTCTGTGCAATATGAAGGGGAGGAAAAGATTTTCACATCTGACAGGAGAAAATGAACAACTGATAAAAAGAAATCTTTGAAATGTTCTCTCATTGCAAGGCAACGTTTTTGATGTTGATTTACATTTTTATCATTATTTACTTTCTTGATAGGCCAAAGGTATACTAAACATGGAGCACATAAATTGAAGTAAAAATACAAACATCAATAGCAACAGAGGACCAGAATCCTTTTGTAAAAGTTACTATGTTTTTAAGATCTAATTATCCTTGTTACTTTAACTGTGTGCTTCCTTTGTTGAAGATTTTAAATCATTGAGTTATATTTATTACTTTAATAATATCTACATAAATCATGAGGAAAATGAGAGAAATCTTGAGTTATATTGAAGTTCTATGTCCAAAATTAACCCAAAAATCAACATCAGATCTTTTAGCTTCTAAGGAGTAAATAATATTTTGATGGGCCCCAAGTCAAAACTTACAGCATGTGAAGAGAAAAAAAAAAAAATGAAGGATCAGAATGTTAATTTTAAAATAAAATATAAAATACCATTCTAAATCTTAGACAAAAAACTGCTACAGGAGGCAGAGGATGACTGAAGATGAAGTAATATTTACAGTGATAGAAACTATAAATTCCATTGTCATATATCATGAAAATATTAAAGTTATAATTCATTTTTAATGGTATATATCATTAAAAAGGGTTTGAAAAAGTTTAAAATTTCACTAAATGGACTCACTAAAATAAAATTGTGCCTTTAGTTTTGTTCCTGTCTATGGTAAGGTTAAATGAGTTTTCAATATAAACAACGGTGCTGAGACTCTAGATAAGTTATCTAGATGCATTCTGGATAATTCTCTTTTCATGTAAAAGAGGTGAGGAACAACAAGCTAAAAATCACCTGGTAAAAGAGCATCTACTCCTCCACTCCCAGAACACTACTTAACATCTGAGCATCTCTAGGCTACCTAAAACTATTGCAGTAAGTGTAAAATGTTTTATGTAATTTAGTTAATTACACAATGTAGAAAAAAAATTATACTTAGAAAACAAGCTTATGATTATCTGTATATTAATATTATATTATGACAGTTACATAATGCATAATACTGATTAAAATTTGGTATAAAATAACCTTGAATAAGTTTGTTTCTAGACATTGATGGCATTATAGACAGTGCAGACATAATAATGGGTACATAGCATGTAAATGTTCCTTACAAAAATTAAAGCTCTCAAATAATTTGCAGTGTGCTTAAGAACTTCCTAATAATATATTACTAAGATTGTAGATTAAAATTTGGAAAAGGTTTACTAAGTAATTAGAAATAAAGGAGTGAAAATGATTTTCAAACTTTGATCATGAATTATTGAGACAGATTTAACAAATTTCATATAGAAAGTAACAGTAAATTTGCCTTATTTTACAGACATGGTAAATTCCTTCACAGGTTCTGTGAATTATGAAAGATTAAATTAAGTCAGATGAATATCATTTTTCCCCAAGTCAGTGCTTTGATGCTGAGTATACCTTCCATAAAATTATTTGTAATGAACACTTGTATTGCTTACCTTCTTCATGCACTTATTTACTGTATTAAAGTTAATATTGCCAATCATCACTTTATTTACTTTGATAATATCCCAAAATACATAAAACTTAATGAAATTTCATGATAACCAAAAATATTTGTATAAATACCCTGAAGATTCAAAAAGTTAAGACATTTAAAAACATTTTTTGAATGACAGCTTAATATCATCTCCCAAGTTGACTAAATGGATAATATGCATTTAAATACATATTTAGTTTGTTGGACAGTTTCTTTGGGAAATAACGAATGAAAATTTTGACCCAAAATTGGTGTAGAAAATGGTTAAACATAGTCATTAAGGCATTATTTCTCTGGATGACTAATGCTCATATTTATTTTATTTGATAAAGAAGTTTTATTAATCTCATTTCAAGAGTAAATGATTAAGAGTTAAGTACTGATTTGATCCACTTAAGCTCTCTAGTAAAACTTTAACAGATATAGATCTAATAAAACTTATTATCTCTTAAAGAAATAGTACAACTGAGCCTAATTGAAATAACATTTTTTAAAAATTAATAAATGTATTCAGAAATGTCAATATTCAGAGCATTTAAAAATTTGTATATACAGAGGATGCCAAAAATGTATTTTTAGAAAGGAAAACTATTAAAATTGTAATACTCAATATATAATGATAAAAGATGAATACAATCACGTTTGACTTCTGCAATGACAAAAGGTGCTCAAAGTGGTTACCATCAGCGTCCAGACGCTTCTGATTACGGCAAACTACTGTTTGAGCCATGTTGACCAAAGTGTCCATTTGTATACAGTTTTTGGCACCCTGGTATATATAAAACTTACTCCTTGCTTTCAAATATTTTTAGCAGGAAAAACTGTTTTTTTCAAGTGCAATTTTATCCCTAATGATCTAGGAGAGCTACTTTGGCTAAAGGATTGGTCCATGGACTACTATGATCTTATATCCCACATACTCCAGTGAAGTTTCTTGAGATGTCCTCTCCTCTCAAATCCCTAAGGTTTAATGTAAGTACTTAGAAGTACTACTGACCTGGAGGCAGTGTGCTCTGGGAAGCAGAACATAATGGAGAGAGACAAGATACTTCTCAATAACTAATTGTATTTTTGCTGTGCCTTGATTGCATCTTCTGCCAAGTGTCTATAAATAGAAGTATTTTACCTTTATTTTAATGGTGCAACAAATTTCATTCCTCAAATCAAGCTTACACATTATGGTATGCAATTACTCAACAGATGCATTGAGTGTTTTATCTTCATGGGCACTAAATTGCATGGTGGGCTGAAAGTGTTAACCATGGTAGACTTCACAGATTGTTTATAACTCAATACAAGAGACACCCTGATTTCTTTTTCTATCATCCTTCTCTCCATTAGCAAATCCACTCAGCACCACTCTACCCAATCCATTTTTCTCTACTTTAGTTGCCAATACCTTTGTCAAAGCCACCATCATTTCTCAACTACACTCTATAATAGCCACTTACCTAGTTTATCCTTCCATTTTAGTTCCCTACCCCATTGTACATTTATATATTGCAACACAAAAGCCAATTAGAATCGTATTCCCCTGGTTTAAATCCTCAATGGATGTTCATAAAATACAAACTTCTTATCACAAAATACAAAGACCTCTATGATCTGGTCCCTCCATGATTTCTTATCAGCTCATCTGCCTAATCGTTATGCTCAGCCACCAGGTTTCATGTCAGAATCATTTCTGCTTTATTCAGGGCTGTGTACTTGCAGGTCCCATTGCTTAAAATGTCCTCTCCACCCTCCTAAACTTCCCATGGCTGCCTCTGTCTCATCATCATTCAAGTGTCAGTTCAAATGCTACCCCAAAGAGCCCACTTGGGACCATCTCATCTTATGATACCCTACCCTGTTCCTGTCACATTACCCCTTTTGTATTGTTCATAGCACAAAACACCATCTAATATCCCTTCATGTGTTAGTTTCCCTATTAGTTGTTTATTATTTTGATATCTATGATAAGAATACAAATTCTGAGAGCAGGGACCTTGTTTTATCTTCTTCAGCACCCTATCCCCAGCAGTTAGCACAGTGCCTGATGCTCAGACTTCAATGAATAGTCCTTGGGAACAAAGTGAGAGGAGGGAGAAGGGAAGAAATTTCAGAAATGTCTATGTTGTCACAATGTCCAGTTCTATAGAGAGATAGCATAAAGTCTTCAATGGCTCCTTCATACTCAGCCATTCCTTCTTTGAGGCCATCTTGAATGTACTGCGGTTGTTATTTATCACACAGCACTTAATTTTGTCTCATGTTTGTTTTCCTAATTATGAATTGTGTTTCTTGAGGTGCCTGTTCCTCTTTGTATCTTCAGTATCTGGTATGATGCCTGATCTACTGTAGCTGCTCAATAAACATTTGATATTTTCTAGAAAGGTATAGAAATGTAAAATGCATATATTGTATAAATATATACATATGTTACATATATTACATATATTTTATATATATAATTGCTTTTTCATAAAGTTCTTTCTACTGAATCATAGATACATGAGCTATATAAACTTAAATATAACCTACACATTATCTAACTTGTTTTATGTATCAGTTATATCAGTTTCTGCATGTTCAACCATTTCGTACTTCTGTAGACTTGCAAATATAATCACCCATAAACTGGATCTCACATTACACTATTGTTTCTTGACCTTTAAAGCTAGATGCCCCACCCTAGGCCACTGCTTTTAGACATTCCACATTGATTGTTTCTCAAGGCTAGAAAATA
This sequence comes from Rhinolophus hipposideros, assembly GCF_964194185.1. Classification (NCBI taxonomy): domain Eukaryota; kingdom Metazoa; phylum Chordata; class Mammalia; order Chiroptera; family Rhinolophidae; genus Rhinolophus; species Rhinolophus hipposideros. Next base: position 84,098,477 of record NC_138050.1, on the reverse strand, counting down.
GAAGGAATTAAAATAATACTAAGGTTAAAAATCTAACTATTTGAACTTGAAAGGTAAAAGGTCTAAGGCCATATTTAATTTCATCATTTTATTATGAAGGTGATGCTTGAGGGTAGTTGTATGAGTTTTCGGTTGTTTGTGCTTTGTTTGTTTTCCTCCAAGGAGAATGACTTCATGAAAAAGTGATGTTGTTTGTAGTGTTTGAAGAAGCATGAGTGGCAAAGTAAACCTTAGATACTCTTCCTACTTACAGACATATTCTGAGCAAAGAAAAGCATTATGGAGAGCACAGTTAGAGCCTGTGAACTAAGAGGAAAACACTGACACCCCATTCACACAGAATCACACAATCCCTGTAGTAAGTCAGATACTTCTAAACTAGGTTTACTATTTGAAGTAACTAAAGAACATTATGATTTAATTTGAATGATACAGAGTTCATACATTTCTCACTATGGTAGCCTTTAGTTCTCTGATGTTATTAAATAAGAACAATGTAATTCCATAAGGCAATCAGAGGAGCCCATATATCCTACAGCAGGCTAAAGAGCACTGAAATGTCCAGAATGAATGTCTTGAAGATATAACAACAGAGGAGATACCCCTGGAGATGGGACCAGAAGTACTGGGATAATGTGGTGGCTTCCTTCAACACTAGATCTATGGGGGGGGGAGGGGCAAAAAAAACACACAAAAAAACAACAAATCCTCAACTGTTAAAAAAAAAAAAAAAAAGGTTGAAATATTCAAATCTTCACATGAATCTCTCCGGGAGAGCACTGGACATTGACCTACAAGAGTTTCTAAAGATTTTTTAGGAAGTACAAGCAATGCTGTATATTTAGTTTTGTAAGAGATTCATTAAGAGTAACTGCAGTTTCAATGTTTGGTACTTACCTACAGAGATTTACTTTTTCCTTCTTTCTTTCTTTTAGATCGAGGTTTCGGGGTTAGGTAAAACACTGCATTTTTGTTGCATTCTAATTTTTTTTCAAATCCTTCCTGTCCTTTTAAATGGAGGGACTAACTCTGTCAACAGGGTAATTAAAGAGTTTAAATTATTTTAGGCAGTAATTTGATATTTATGTTTACCATCAGACTATAATTCATTTCTCTTTCCTCAACATGGCACAGTTGATTATGTTTTATATTGCAATCTATTGAAAAGCGTTAAAATGTTTAATAGCTACATGTTAAAGTGCAAATGTAACTGAAGTTGCTATGGTTTTGCCATGCTCACAGCTCTGTCAGTTAAGAGGAAAGAAATAGTGGAAATCATTTTCTCATTCACTGTTCTATAAAAACATTTTCATGCTGTGTCTAGCTGTTATTTTTATTTAGTTAGCTTTTATTTATTTATTTATTTATTTACTTATTGGTCAACTTCTGATTTCCTCTTGTCTCTTGAAGTTGCATGTTCTATGGCCCACAGTGATATACATTCATGGGTGCTTCTAATATTCAGAAAAATGAGGCTTTTCTTTGCCTCTTTATCACAAATTTCAGCAGTGACACGAGAGATTAGGTTGTGTGTACTCTTTCAGTTATGGATTACAAGAAATATTTGTTTCAAAAGGCTCAGTAGAAGAAAGCAAAATCTTTTAGAAATAACTTTAAAATTAACTGTTTGATCCTAAACCATGAATCTATACTATGTTTGTCTAACAGAAGCCTACAGCCTGGAATATTTTAATAAGCTCTTTGAAAATTTGACTGATAGGAACCTCAATCGACATAATACTTTACAATGATAAAATTATCCTATATACATAAATTCCCTATGAATTTTGATTTCCTAAATAAAGTTTGCATTACTTTTTAACTAATTCTTTTAAGATATTATTTTACCCATATTCAACAAATTAAATGTGGGCAAAAAGGAAAAAGGAAAATTATACCAGTCTCTTTTTCTTTGCAGTGCATTTTTTCACCTGAATGAAAGCTAAAAAATTTCTAAAGTTTTATAGTTAATCAATGTATTTATAAGGAAAAGCAGCAAAAGATTTTAGAATGGGAACATAAAAAACATGAAAATATAGTTATGAAATAATTGAACCAATTTTCAAGTCTCTTCTATTTTTTAGTTTGTTTTAAAATATGCAAAATAAAAATGATTTGAATTCACATTCTTAATTATATCATAAAAATAATAGAAATTTCATTTCAGTATCGACAAAATTTACCATCAGTATAAGATAAGCTTTATGAATTTCTGCTTCCATGCCATTCTGTATTGCATAGCAAATGCTTATTTATAATGAGTTCACAAGGCAATATAATTGGAAAATATTTCCAATTAGATTCAGTATTATGACCCTAAAATGAATGCATTTATGTTAATATATAAGTATACCTGGTATGTGTTATCACGCATTAGAGATTTTAATCAGGTAATCTACACAGCATCTGGAAACCTGAGCAGAGGCAAAGTCTGCTATAACAAAGGCACTGTAAGAGTTCACCTTCAGTGAAGAACAATAATGCATTATTAAATTCACTTTCCTGCTCAGTGGTTACACTTAGCTGACCACAGCAAATTTGCTCTCTGCCTGGTCCTCACAAGTTGGCAGAAAAATAGATTCTGTCACATTTAACGGGTTTAGAAAATGACAGGATGCCTCTTTTGTTTTAACTATAAACCATAATCTTTCAGAAGTAAATATAATTACAAATGCCTTTGGTCATGTCATTCTTAGGACAGATATTATACGTGGGTATCACAGAAGCATATATCACCATCACTATCATTAATAAGTGAAACAGATACTACCGTACATATCAAAAAATCCAGGGTTTTTTATGGTCCTCTCATTCTATATAACATCATAATTCTTACGATAGAAAAAAAAATCGTTTAGAAATCTTATGGAGCTATGAACTTCATAATAACTTGTAGGTTTTTGTTTTATTTAAATGTATGTTACATAAATTAGGCTATTTTGTCTACCATAAACAATATCATATATAGGAAACTCACTAATCCACTTCCAGAATGTCGACTAAGATAAAATTTGAATAATTCTTTAAGCCATTAATTAAATGATCACCAACATGAATAAAAACCATTATCATTGTTTATATAGTAATCTCATAAACCCTTCTTTATACACATACATGCCCTATTAATACATATAAAGCAAATGCTATGTCTCTATTTTAAGTTCTGTTAAATACAAATTACTATATTTCATAGCAGTTTTCATCAAGTAGGGAAGAAACAATACTCTGTAATCATGAACTATATTGCTTCCTTATAAATATTTTCATAAGTAGTAAGTAGAAATTAATGTACACATATTTGTGAATAATGGAGTTCATTAATTTTATTTAAAAAACTTAATATCTAATTATTTCACAAAAAATTTATTTAGAATGCTTTGCAACTAGATGCAAAGGATTTACTAGCTAACACTATTTTAAGCAAAGAAATATTGCTTCCTTAGGTGATACTGAATATCGGTTACTTAAGGAAATATTTCTTTTTTTATTAAAGTTTATTGGGGTGACAATTGTTAGTAAAGTTACAGGTTCAGGTATACAAATCTGGTTGCCTAAAATGTCTTTCTACTGACTCTTAAACTATGTATCTCACTTAATTTTTCTTAGTGATTTATATTAAAAAAACAACCAAGAAAAAAAAAACAGAAAAATTCTGGCATGGCTTATCTTACTATTTCATTATGCAAGAATTACATATTTTATCTAAAAAAAAAAATCTTGAAATTTGCTTTGAAATTGATTTTAATTATGTTGACTCTTTGATTCTAAAAATTAATTATTGCGGTTTCCCATGGTGATTTTTAAGCTTTTAACATCCTTTAGTGTAAATGATTTTAAAAATGTATTGACATTTATGGCAGAACCACTGATTTTCCTCACTACAAATTGCAATATTGTCCATGAAGTATAAAAAAAGTATCACTGTACAGAAATAACCCTGCTATATGACAACAAAAAAAATACAGCCTATCTTTAATTATTTGAGTTAATTTCAGACATGCTGTAAATTTATTTGGTTGTAGAGACTTTAAATAATTAGCCATAAATAATTGGTAGAAACACATGTGTTCATAGTTTCCTACTGATTCTTGATAATATCATTATAATGATTCTGAACTTTCCTCTTAACATTCTTCCCTGATAAATACCTCTCTTTTGGGGAGGGTCTAAACCAATGAGTGTAGGCTTATTGCATCTCCAAATACAGCCCTGATTCTGGAACACTGATAGTGTTCAGTTCATGAGTGTTTCCTACTTGAATGTTGGAACAAGAGAAATTTTTCTGCAAAGAGGATATACAAACGCTAATCGAAATCCTAACTTGAGAGTTTCTCATTGTACCTTCTACACACCATAGAGACAAGAAACAATTATAAGCCAGTCTACCTCTAATAAGAAAGCCTAGACCTTTGGCTATTTTAAACCAAAAGTAGGATTCAATTTGGACAATAAGTCGGTATTTTGAGGGGATTAAAAGCTCACAGTTATTTGTATCATTAGCAATTATTCCAAGCCTATCAAGGCTCTAAGGATAACAAGGATCACAGCAGAATGAAACATATATATCAAATAAGAGATTGCAGACCCTTGAGTAATAGGAATTAATGGTAAAAAGAAGCTGTTTCCAATATTATTGAAATAGACTTCTCTCTCCTTTTGTCTGCTACCTAAAAGTGAATACTGCATTTAAGTTGGGATACAGCATAAATTGTGATTATGTTGGGATCTGAAGGACTTAATTTCACCATTAGATACTCAAAAGCAACAAAAGAAAAATTTACTTGTATTGCTCTTTGTCTCTGAGTAAATTTGGAAGATACACTAGAATCAGCACACGTCCCTTATCAGAGTTTTCCATAGAAAAATAATCCAACGTTTTTTTTTCCATCAAATTAGATCCTAATAAATATGATACAAACTAGAAAATCAAAATGGTTAGACGATTAAAATAGAACAAACAAAATCAAGAACAAATGAATAAATTGCAATTCAGAGGAAACTGCCCCCAAAAATCTTGATTTGCATAACACTTTTATTTCCACGTATAGAGACATACATTCCTGATTTCTTTCTCAGTAGACAAAGGGAACCAACGTTCTTGGGCCGATAATTCTGTGCCAAATAGTTTTCTAAGTGATACACAGAGTATCTAATTTAAATTTTGTGGGTAATGAGATACATTGCCCTTAAATTGCCCACCTGCCTTGATTTGGATTTTCTTTTAGATATTGATTAGGAGCATGCATGCAGCACACATTCAAAAATGCCCCCTCTTGACTGTAAGACTTAATTAATGACACAGGTCTAGTGCACTCTTACATCCTATTTATAAATGATAACAAAACTCAGAAAGGCACTCAATTCTCAGCTCTAAGTTTAAACAGACTATTTCTGCTAAGAGTCCCTAGAAGTGCTACATCCTCTCTCTTATCATGGGAGATAACGTATTGTCCTTTAACTTAATAGTAAATTACTGCATATCTTTTCCTTACAGCTTCTCACAGTTACCCCTGAAACAAGGTACTGCTCTGCTTACGACAATTCTCAATCTAGCTGCAGGTCTAGAACTGTTTCTATTGTATGGCTATAGAAGAGTGGAGTGGAATACTTCCTGTGTATTCATTATGGCCAATAAAATGGAAAGGAAAAACAAAGCCATGAGACACATGACAATGTTTAAATACAGTTTCCAATTTAGGCAACCAAGAAATATGGTGCTTTTTTAATAACTCCAATATGTGGGTTTATCTCACAGATCATCAATTTTAAGCAAAATCTTCTCATTAGTATGTGTTAAAATTACAACAATGGCTTATGTTCTTCAGCAAAAATTCATCTCTAAATCCTTAGCAACAAGCACTGTGCCCAGCACATAGTAGGTAATCACAAAATGTTTGCTGAATGAATAAATAAACAACTACAGAGAAAAATGCTTGCTTTCTTTAAAAAAAATAAATCGTGACTTTGTTAGAATGCTGCTGAGAAACTATTTGCATTGATTTATATAAAGATAAGAGATTATAACTGTAAAACTATCCCATAACCTTCTACCAATGTTTCTTCGAAATGTGTTCTGCCTTTTGGTTCTATCCCTTACATCAACTGACAACTGATCAGACAACTCATTCACTTTTTTATTCAACACATTACAGTGCACCAGTCTTTGTGACAGACATTGCAGATCTGGTTGTAAATGCCATAGACCCAAACTCACATTCACAGAGCTTGCAATGTAGTGAAGAAGGATCCTATCAAGCTGCACCA